>NC_089498.1:18553333-18856363 GCF_036850765.1 Saccopteryx bilineata
CTAGCGCCTGAGGCAGAGGCCACAGAGCCATCCCCAGCGCCCGGGCCATCTTTGCTCCAATGGAGCCTTGGCTGCGGGAGGGGAAGAGAGAGACAGAGAGGAAAGCGCGGCGGAGGGGTGGAGAAGCAAATGGGCACTTCTCCTGTGTGCCCTGGCCGGGAATCGAACCCGGGTCCTCCACACGCTAGGCTGACGCTCTACCGCTGAGCCAACCGGTCAGGGCCCATTGATTGCTTTTTCATATGTGCCTTGATGGTGTGGGGGCTACAGCAGATCGAGTGACCCCGTGTCCAATCCAGTGACCTTGGGTTCAAGCCAGTGTCCTTTGCGCTCAAGCCAGTGACCATGGGGTCATGTCTGTGATCCCACACTCAAGCCAGGGACCCTATGCTCAAGCCGGTGACCTCAGGGTTTTGAACCTGGGCCTTCTGCATCCCAGTCTTACTATCCACTGCACCACCTCCTGGTCAGGCTAAATTGTTATATTTTTTTGAAATAACATTTTATGCATCAATAATGTATGATACAGGTATAATACATCGATAATTAATTGTATTTTTCTGTGCTTTTTCTTCCTGATTAGCTCTTGGGCTATAATGAAAAGCCGATAAATCTACAGATGTTTATTGGAACAGCAGATGATCGATATTTACGACCTCACGCATTTTACCAGGTGCATCGAATCACTGGAAAGACAGTTGCTACTGCAAGCCAAGAGATAATAATTGCTAGCACAAAGGTTCTGGAAATTCCACTTCTTCCTGAAAATAATATGTCAGCCAGGTATTTTGAATCATACCCCCAAATGGATAGTTCTATCTTTTCCTAAAAATACTTTTGGAAAAACACATTTTTTTAATATAAAATATTTGTTTATTTAAATTAACTGAATAACATTATGTAAATAATCATAGTACAGGTTGGTAGCACATTTTCTTTTTTGATCTTTTTTTTTTAAATCAAGTGAGAAGTAGGAAGGCAGAGAAACAGATTCCTACATGCACCATGACGGATCCACCCAGCAGCCTCTGTCTGAGGCTGATGTTCTGCCCATCTGGGGCCTCTGCTCTGTTGCTCGGCAACTGAGCTATTCCAGCGCCTGAGGCAAGGCCATGGAGTCATCCTCAGCACCTGGGGTCAAACTGCTCATTGGAACCATGGCTACAGGAGAGGGGGGAGAGAGAGAGAGAGAAAGGGGAGGGGAGGGTAGTAAAGCAAATGGTCGCCTCTCCTGTGTGCCCTGACCCAGAATTGAACCTGTGACTTCCACATGCTGGGCCGATGCTCTACTGCTGAGCCAATTGGCGAGGGCAGTTGATAGCACATTTTCAAAAAGAAATTCAATTCAACAAAAGTTTATGAACCGATGTACAATACTACTAGCCAAGCAGTATGCTAGGTGATAGAGATAAAAATACTTGGGAGTTATTTCAAGTAGCTCCTAGTATATTAGGGTAAACAATGAATAAACAATTGCAGTACAATTATGATTGTTATGTTTCTTCTAAGGAAAACTTTAGGTGATTAACTTATTTTTATTTATTGATTTTAGAGAGAGGAAGAGAGAGAGAGAAACATCAATTTGTTGTTGTACCTACTCATGCATTCATTGATTAATTCTTGTATATGCCCTGACTGGGGATCGAACTGTAACCTTGGCATATTGGAACAATGCTCTAATTGAGCTACTTGGCCAGGGCCAAGGTGGCTTACTTCAAACCAGCATGGCTAGTAATTCCAGGTCCCTGAAGGAGAACGATGCAGAAGGAAGAAACTAGATTTAGAGGAAAAGGATGGGATTGGGAGGCCTCTGCAAGCTGATGGCAAGACAGAGCAACAGCTTTATTATATAGCCATATGCAAATAAGGAAGTCTTTGATACAAAGTCACACATCTGAGGCAAAAACAGGAATTCTTTTAATGTATAAACAGGAATCCATTTAAGGCATAAACAGGAATCCCCCCACCATGCATAAGTGAAATCAACCAACATCTGAACAAACAAATGGTGAGAGGAAGGGCATGTAAATTGTGCCTAGCAATTTAAGCAAGCAAGTGAAGTGGGGGATTGGGATGAGTGCAAATACTCAACTTTATAGCCAATATGGAGGTGTGGGGGGAAGAATTTAGCCTTTTGCTAAGCCTTGAATTTACAAAGGCTTTTGCCACTTGCAGTCTCCCACAGTGGCTGACTTCTGAATGAGTATGCAATAGAGTTTTGTTCTAGTATATTAGGATTATATATTATTTTTCTGTTATAGAAAACTGAAATACAATTGCTTAAACAGAGGTTTAGTTTTATATCCCATAATAGAAATATACACATAGGCATTTTAGGGCTAGCACGGTGGCTTTGTATGTCATTGGGTTCCCAAGCTCTTTCAGTTTTTTTCCTCCCTGCAATTTCTAGTGTATGGGTTTTGATTTTCAAGTTTGTCTTTTGATTTAAAATGGCTGCTGGAACTCTAGATATCACAATTATAATCACAGAAGAAATAAGGAAGAAGCAGTAGGAAGGAGGTTAAAAGAGAATGTCTATCTGAGTCAAGCCTCTTTAAATAGCTGGTCTCAGAAACCTACCAAATATATCTCATTGATCATCCTTGTATATAAGGAAGACCTGGGTAAATTTTTTTTTACCTGAATACATTGTCACCTCGGACAGTATAGGGGCCTTCCTAAGGAAAAAGGGAAGAAAGACTTGATTAGACAACTGTTAATCTACCACAACAAGGTATATGAAACTTACAGTGAAGTTTGTTACAGAAGTTAATTCAAACTACATATAGACCTTTCTTAAGATGGCAGTAATATCTATCCCTAGCTGTCACGAGACAGATATTAGTCTTTAGCTCTTTTCTTTTAAATTTATATTTAAGTAACTTTTTTTCCTTGTGAGAGAGAATGAGAGAGAGAGGTGGGCAGGAAGGGAGAGAAATGAGAAGCATCAACTCATAGTTGCATCACTGTAGTTGTTCATTTGATTGCTTCTCATACATACCTTGACCAGAGGGCGCAAGCCAGTGATGTTGGGCTCAAGCCAGTGACTTTTGGGTTCAAGCTGGTAACCCCAGGATCATGTTGATGATCTTGTGCTCAAGCTGGCAACTCCATACTCAATCTGGTGAGCCTGTGCTCAGGCCCATGACCTCAAGGTTTTGCACCTTGGTCCTCAGATCTAAGGTCAGTGTGCTATCCACTGCACCACTACTGGTCAGGCTATATTTAAGTAACTTTTTAGGTAAACTGAATATGTCCCTGAGGACTTAGCAATTTGTGATATAATTCTATTTAAAATAAAATTGCCTCAAGAAATAACTTTATCCTGCCTGACCTGTGGTGGCGCAGTGGATAAAGCATCGACCTGGAAATAACAGAGGTTGCCAGTTCTAAACCCTGGGCTTGCCCGGTCAAGGCACATATGGGAGTAGATGCTTCCAGCTCCTCCCCCTTCTCTCTCTCTCTGTCTCTCCCTCTCCTCTCTAAAATGAATAAATAAATAAAAAATTTTTAAAAAAAAGAAATAACTTTATTCTATTATCTAGCTATTACCAGAAAAGTCAAGTTAATATAAAATTAGATGAAATCTGCCTGACCTGTGGTGGCACCGAATACTGAGCTCACTGGTTCAAAACCCAGAGCTTGCCAGGTCAAGGCATATATCAGAAGCAACTACTATGAGTTTATGCTTCATGTTATTCCCTTCTTCTCTCTCTCTTCTCTCTAAAATTAATAAAAATTTTTAAAAATCTTATTTTGCCTGCTTTATTCAAATGGACAGTATTTGAGATCCCACCTAGTGAGTTATTGTACAATGATACAACAGAGTTTTTTCATGGGCAAAGGCAGACAGCTAGTTGATAATCAGTACTCTTAAAATTTTACGTTCTATGATTTAGAAAGAACTTTGGAGTCTCAAACAATACTTGTTCAGGTGCTTGAGAAAACTCTTAAGGAAAACATTGCCTTCAAACATCCTGTTTGACCCATTTTTGTATAAACTGAGGTGGCCATCTTCTGAATGAGAATGTAAGTCAGCTTCCCTTTTATTTTAGGATCTTAGTTTTTCATGTAGCATCAAAAGCATGTGAATATACAGTTAGCTCCAGAAGGGCATTTAAAACTCAGCTTTGGCCTGACCAGGCGGCGCAGAGGATAGAGCATCGGACTGGGAGCATCGGACTGGGACCCAGGTTCGAGACCCCGAGGTCGCCAGCTTGAGCGTGGGCTCATCTGGTTTGAGCAAAAGTTCACCAGCTTGGACCCAAGGTCACTGGCTCGAGCAAGGGGTTACTCGGTCTGCTGTAGCCCCATGGTCAAGGCACATATGAGAAAGCAATCAGTGAACAACTAAGGTGTCGCAACGAAAACTAATGATTGATACTTCTCATCTCTCTCCATTCCTGTCTGTCTGTCCCTATCTGTCCCTCTCTCTTACTCTCTCTGTCTCTAAAAAAAAAAAAAAAAAAAAAAATTCAGCTTTGAACCATTTTTTTCAAAAACTCATAAAATTGAGGAGACATCTTGCAGACCATATTTCCAGATATTTGAAGTGCTAGACTTGACTCAAGTTCAATAAAAACATCACAAAAAGATTATTATACTTTCTTACTTTGCTTGAAGGACACTATAAGAAATAGGTATATGAATACCTCTTAATAATCTGAAAAATCAGTTTCTCTTTCTTTTTTCTTTAATTTATTTTGGAGAGAGAGAGACAGAGGGAGAGAAAGGGGGGCTAGCATGGGAAGCATCAACTCACAGCAGTTGCTTCTTGCATGTGGCTTTACCAGGCAAGCCTGGGGCTTTGAACCATCTACCTCAGCATTCCAGGTTGACAATTTATGCACCGTACCACCACAGGTCAGGCAAAACCACTGTTTCTTTTCTTATGTCGGTTGTTACTATATATATACAGAGATAATCCTTTCAACAAGTTAAAGGAAAAACGGTATTTTCTGATGACATGGTATATTTTGCTGTACCAGATAAGGAGAAATCTATAAAAACTTTATAACATTTATATTTGCCTTGGCTTCCAGGAAGTTCATGATTAAGTCAATTATAGTAATTATAGTAATTCATAGAACCCTAGGTTTAGGATATATTTGTTTCTTGTTCCTTCTATTTAAAATTTTTTCTATTTTTTTTTCTTGGACTCATTTGTATTTATCTTGTAAAATGCCTATCCTTTCTTAAAGATAGTGTATAAGTAAATTGCGGAAAATAGAGTACTTGAGTTTCTAATACAGATTCTCAAGAAACTGGGAAAACATTACACATCGAACAGTGTGAAAAACATCAGAACAGTAGGATCTGAACATATTTGCCTCCTCCTTTTTCTGTCTACTAGCACATGGAACAAAGGTGCTAGTCATGATTCATGTCTCTCCCCAACTGTCTTGGCATGCACTACCTGCCTGGATTGCACCATAAAGGACAGAGCTGCAGAAATACAATTGTTAATAGTAACAAGCATCTAACCCCTCATTCCACCCTGCCAGACACATACCTGAAGCTTCTCTGGCCATTTAATCCACTCTGACTGACTGTTCTACTGGGAAACAAGAATTCGGTGGAACCAAGGCTTGTAGCACCATTGTGTGTGTCCAAGAAAGGGTTGAGTAAGGAGTTGTCTAGGACAGCGGTTCTCAACCTGTGGGTCGCGACCCCGGTGGGGGTCGAACGACCAAAACACGGGTCGCCTAAAGCCATTGGAAAATACATATTTACTATACTTTTTTTTTTTTTTGTATTTTTCTGAAGCTGGAAATGGGGAGGCAGACAGACACCCGCATGCGCCCGACCGGGATCCACCCGGCACGCCCACCAGGAGGTGATGTTCTGCCCATTTGGGGCGTCACTCTGTTGCAACCAGAGCCAGTCTAGCGCCTGAGGCAGAGGCCACAGAGCCATCTCCAGTACCCAGGCCATCCTTGCTCCAATGGAGCCTCGGCTGCGGGAGGGGAAGAGAGAGACAGAGAGGAAAGAGAGGGGGAGGGGTGGAGAAGCAGATGGGAGCTTCTCCTGTGTGCCCTGGCTGGAAATCGAACCCGGGACTTCCGCACGCCAGGCCGACGCTCTACCACGGAGCCAACCGGCCAGGGCCTTATACAATACATTTTTAAATAAAATATGTATTTCCAATGGCTTTAGGCGACCCCTGTGTTTTGGTCGTTCGACCCCCACCAAGGTCACGACCCACAGGTTGAGAACTGCTGGTCTAGGAAGTTACCAAACCTAAGAAAGCTTTTCCGCCTGACCAGGCGGTGGTTCAGTGGATAGAGCGTCAGACTGGGATGCTGAGGACCCAGGTTCAAGACCCCGAGGTCACCAGCTTGAGCATGAGCTCATCTGGTGTGAGCAAAAAGCTCACCAGCTTTGACCCAAGGTCGCTGGCTCGAGCAAGGGGTTACTCGGTCTGCTGAAGGCCTGCAGTCAAGGCACATATGAGAAAGCAGTCAATGAACAACTAAGGTGTTGCAATGCACAACAAAAAACTAATGATTGATGCTTCTCACCTCTCCATTCCTGTCTGTCTGTCCCTGTCTATTCCTTTCTCTGATTCTCTCTGTCTCTGTAAAAAAAAAAAAGAAAGAAAAAGAAAGCTTTTCTATGTACTTTAGATAATAGAGCAGCTAATACTAAATAAGATTGTTATACTCAAGAACTAATTACTGTGATGAACAACAGTAATTGAATATAATATAGTTTTACATGGTGATAGATAAAATTTTGTGAATAATAAACAAGACCATTCATTGTTCAAAATAATTTATGCATAAGTGAGTTACAGGTGTATGTAAATGGCTCTACTGTTTTCTAAAAGCAAAAAATGGAAAATGTTGGTCAGTATTCCCCAGGCTTGGTCATTTCAGTCTTAATTTCTTTTAGATGTGTAAAGACCCTTTGTTTAAAAACAGAACACTAACCCATAAGCTATAGAACCACTGTTCTACAGGATATTTCAAATACAGGATGCCAGTACATTGCCTTACTCTACTCATAACTCCTTCCTATTTTTAAAACTAGATGAATATGGATGTGGCATGTTACATTCTGATCTAAAATATAGTTTTAGTTGTTAACAGAATTTAATAGTTATTTTCATTCCTATATATGCAATTTTATGTTGTTGTTGGTATGATTTTTTCTTTTGTTTTGCATTTCTTAGCCACAGTTTTAAGACTGTCATTTCTGATTCTCTGCCCTAAATCTTCGGTTAGAAACTTAGCTTTCTGCAAAATACCTTCCCTTAAAACTCAGTAAAATGTGTACACTCTGTTTCCCCCTAAAGACTCCTGTTAACGTGAATAATTACTACATGATATAGTTCTATCAATACTGCTTTAAGCTAAAGTGCTTTTATTTGATATTAAATATTTTATCTTAAAAATATTTCATTTTTTAGAAATTTATTCTACATATTTCTGAAGATGAAAATATTCACCTTTTTTGGGGATTCTTGTGCTTTACTGGTTCTTATCTTTTTTTTATTAATTGATTTTAGAGAAGAAGGAAGAGAGAGAGACAGAATATTGATTTGCTGTTCCACTCACCCATGCATTCATTGTTTGATTCCTGTATGTGCCTAGGCAGGGGATCAAAAGACAAACCTGCAATTATACAAGGAGGATGCTCCAACCCAGTGGTTGGCAAACTGTGACTTGCGAGCCACATGCGGCTCTTTGGCCCCAGAGTGTGGCTCTTCCACAAAATACCATATGCGGGCGCTACCTTGATAAGGAATGTGCCTACATATATAGTTTAAGTTTAAAAAATTTGACTCTCGGCCCTGGCCAGTTGGCTCAGCAGTAGAGCGTCGGCCTGGCGTGCAGGGGACCTGGGTTCGATTTCCGGCCAGGGCACACAGGAGAAGCGCCCATCTGCTTCTCACCCCTCCCCCTTTCCTTCCTCTCTGTCTCTCTCTTCCCCTCCCGCAGCCAAGGCTCCATTGGAGCAAAGATGGCCCAGGCGCTAGGGATGGCTCCTTGGCCTCTGCCTCAGGCGCTAGAGTGGCTCTGGTCGCAACAGAGCGACGCCCCGGAGGGGCAGAGCATCGCCCCCTGGTGGACAGAGCGTCGCCCCTGGTGGGCGTGCCGGGTGGATCCCAGTCGGGCGAATGTGGGAGTCTGTCTGACTGTCACTTCCCATTTCCAGCTTCAGAAAAAAGAAAAATTTGACTCTCAAAATAAATTTCAATCGTTTTACTGTTGATATTTGGCTCTGTTGACTAATGAGTTTGCCGACCACTGCTAACCAATTGAGCTAAAGGCCAGGACTGGTTCTTATCTTGATAACTTAGTTCTGTAATAGCTTTGGGCAGTGAGTATTAGAATTGGAAGTATTGGTAAACACAGTAAAAGAATGAGTAACAATAAGTGCCATAAGAGAGAGTAAGCCCTGGCCGGTTGGCTCAAGTGGTAGAGCGTCGGCCTGGCGTGCAGAAGTCCCAGGTTCGATTCCCGGCCAGGGCACACAGGAGAGGCGCCCATTTGCCTCTCCACCCCTCCCCCTCTCCTTCCTCTCTGTCTCTCTCCTCCCCTCCCGCAGCGAGGCTCCATTGGAGCAAAAATGGCCCGGGCGCTGGGGATGGCTCCTTGGCCTCTGCCCCAGGTGCTAGAGTGGCTCTGGTCGCAACAGAGCAACCCCCCGGAGGGGCAGAGCATTTCCCCCTAGTGGGCAGAGCGTCGCCCCCTGGTGGGCATGCCAGGCGGATCCCGGTCGGGCGCATGCGGGAGTCTGTCTGACTGTCTCTCCCTGTTTACAGCTTCAAAAAAATACAAAAAAAAAAAAAAGAGAGAGAGAGTAAACTTGAAGTAGAATGTTTGATCATTAGTTATCCATTTGCTATATTCTTCCATTATGTTATTAACAAAGATACGTTATAGGTGTTGTTTTCTTCCATGATTATGTGTTAAGCAACCATACTTAGTAATAAATTTTGAAGGTAATTAAATGTTAGACCTTAAATGCCAAAACTGTAATTTTGTATGTGCATTCTTTAGAAATATGTTGTTTAATTTAGAAACTATAGAAACTTAGTTTAGAAATGTTAGAAATATCTAATGTAGTTATAAATGCAAGAATCTTAGTCTGATGGATTGTTTTATTAATAAGCATATCACTATGAAAATCAAAATGTGCTATTAATGACATTTGTGGTGCTTGTACAAATGAATCTTTTTTTGGCCAAATTATGTGTATAGAATTAAAGTCTTTTTACTTTGTATTTCACTTACCTAGTTCTGTAAAACAAACCACTCCCCAAATTTAATGGCTTTAAGTCATGTCTTTTTTTTTTTTTTTTCCAGATTCTTTGGGTTGGTTGGACTTGGCCAGTTCATTCATGTGGTGTTGGCTAGGATCACTTTTGCACCTGCATCCAGCTGGTAGCTCAGCTGGGTTTGGAACATCCAAGATGGATGGAGTAATTAAGAATTGTCTCAGCCTTTTTGTCCAGCATGTTATTTGGACTTCATTATGGTGGCTCAGTGCTCCACAGAAAGTTATGAGACTTCTGAAGTGCTAGGCTTATAACTTATACAGCATTAACTGGCCACATAAGGCCAGCTCTCAAGGAGAGGGACACTTCTGGGAGAAGTGGCATGAAGTACAGGATTTGGAAGGAATTATTGAGAGCCATCTTTGCAGACAATCTATTACACTTTTGCCCTACAAAACCTTTTTTAATTTTTTTAATTTCCATTTATCCCCACTTTATCCTCTTTTACCTCCTCATCCCATTTGGGTTTGTTTTGTTTTGTTTTTTGCTTATTCTCTTCGCCTTGTTTAAACATTTTTAATTTTTGATTTTAGGTAGTGATAGTTCTTCCCTGCCAAAATAACAATGGCTCTTTAGCTGAGTCGTTTAGAACCACTAATTATCAGTAAGCAAGTACATTTTTTATATTTTTTTTCTCCTTAGTATTGACTGTGCAGGTATTTTGAAACTCCGCAATTCAGATATAGAACTTCGAAAAGGAGAAACTGATATCGGCAGAAAGAATACTAGAGTACGACTTGTGTTTCGTGTACACATCCCGCAGCCCAATGGAAAAGTCCTGTCTCTGCAGACGGCTTCTGTACCTGTTGAGTGCTGTAAGTGAGCTTGTGATCATATTTTAAAATTTTGTTTACAATATGTCATTTTCTGTTTTGCTTGTAATGTTTGGATCAAAATTATAAACTGAGGCACAGAGTCTGGATAGCTGATGTGATTTTCTAATATGAAAATAAGCTACATGGTTAGGTAGGAGGAGTAATGATCGTGAAATTAGAAAATGGTTTCTTTTTTTTTTTTTTTTTTTACAGAGGCAGAGATAGACAGGGACAGACAGACAGGAACAGAGAGAGATGAGAAGCATCAATCATCAGTTTCTCGTTGCGCGTTGCGACTTCTTAGTTGTTCATTGATTGCTTTCTCACATGTGCCTTGACCGTGGGCCTTCAGCAGACCGAGTAACCCCTTGCTGGAGCCAGCGACCTTGGGTCCAAGCTGGCGAGCTCTTTGCTCAAGCCAGATGAGCCCGCGCGCGATCTCGGAGTCTCAAACCTGGGTACTTCCGCATCCCAGTCCGACGCTCTATCCACTGCGCCACCGCCTGGTCAGGCAGAAAATGGTTTCTTGACCCTGGCCAATTGGCTCAGTGGTAGAGCGTAGCCTCGTGTGTGGATGTCCTGGGTTTGACTCCTGTTCAGGTGGTCAGGGCACACAGGAGAAGCAACCATTTGTTTCTCCACCCCTCCCTTTCCCCTTCTCTTTCTCTCTCTCTCTCTCTCTCTCTCTTTCTCTTTCTCTCTCACAGCCATGGCTTGATTGGTTTGAGCACATCTGCCCCAGGCACTGAGGATGACTACATGGAGCCTCTGCCTCAGGTGCTAAAAAAAGAAAGATAGCCCTGGCCGGTTGGCTCAGCGGTAGAGCGTCGGCCTAGCGTGCGGAGGACCCGGGTTCGATTCCCGGCCAGGGCACACAGGAGAAGCGCCCATTTGCTTCTCCACCCCTCCGCCGCGCTTTCCTCTCTGTCTCTCTCTTCCCCTCCCGCAGCCAAGGCTCCATTGGAGCAAAGATGGCCCGGGCGCTGGGGATGGCTCTGTGGCCTCTACCTCAGGCGCTAGAGTGGCTCTGGTCGCAACATGGCGACGCCCAGGATGGGCAGAGCATCGCCCCCTGCTGGGCAGAGCGTCGCCCCTGGTGGGCGTGCCGGGTGGATCCCGGTCGGGCGCATGCGGGAGTCTGTCTGACTGTCTCTCCCCGTTTCCAGCTTCAGAAAAATGAAAAAAAAAAAAAAAAGAAAAAAAAAAAAAAAAAAAAAAAAAAAAAGAAAGATAGCTTGGTTGCAAACAAGGCCCCAGATAGGTAAAGCATCGGCCCCAGGTGGGGTTTGTTGGGTGGATGCCGGTCGGGGCACATGCAGGGAGTCTGTGTCTCTCTCTTCCTCTCACTTGGAAAAAAGAAAACAGTTTCTCATTATAAATTGACCCTAGATAGCTGTGTAAGTATAAACAAATTGTCTTGACTACAATTTTCTTAACTATAAATGAAGAAGATGGGCTTGATGTCACTGAGGACCAATCATGAAGCTATGAGTCTGATACTAAGTATTCCTTGACCATCTTTGTTTTATTAAAATGGCCTTCATGTTGGAAGATGCTTATCTCTGTGACCTTGATACCTCAGCTAAATATGAACTCATAGGATTTTGTTTTTTGCAGATCTTTTTAAACCATAAAATACAACATTAGATTAAGAAAGTAAATGTTTTTTTCCCCTGATTTACAAAGGCCACTGGCCAGAGCACTGTAGAAGTAATTTTTGTATAATTTTTTTTTTTAGTTTGGAGGAGGGGTAGTGAGGCAGACTCCTGCATATGCCCCAACTGGGGTCCACTGGGCAACCCCGTCTGGGGCCAGTGCTTGAGTACTGAGCTATTTTTAGTGCCTGAGGCTCACATGCTGGGACCAGCTGAGCTATCCTCAGTGTCCGAGGCCATGCTCTAACCAATCAAGCCACTGGCTGTGGAAGGGAAAGATGGAAAGAAGGGGGAGAAGGAGGTGGGCAGAAGCAGATGATCACTTCTCCTGGATCCCCTGACAGGAATCGAGCCTGGGATAATCTATACACCAGGCTGACACTCTATCCACTGAGCCATTATCCAGGGCCTGTATTAAATTTATTTTTTATTTTTTTGTATTTTTCCAAAGTGAGAAGTGAGGGTGGGGGGTGGGGTGGCAGACAGATAGACTCCCACATGCACCCAACTGGGATCCACCAAGCATGCCCATTAGGGTGTGATGTTCTGCCCATCTGGGCTGTTGCTTCACTGCAATCGGAGCCATTCTAGCTCCTGAGGCAGAGGCCATGGAGCCATCCTTAGCACCCGGGCCAACTTTGCTCCCATAGAACCTTGGCTGGAGAAGGGGAAGAAAGAGATAGAGAGAAAGGAGAGAGGGAAGGGTGGAGAAGCAGATGGGCGCTTCTCCTGTGTGCCCTGGCTGGGAATTGAACCTGGGACTTCCACATATCAGGCTGGTGCTCTGCCGCTAAGCCAACCGACCAGGGCCAATTTTTTTTCTTTTAATTTAGTGAGAGGAAGGGAGGCAGAGTTAGACTCCCACATGCACCTTGACCGGGATCCACGCAGCAAGCCCACTAGGAAGCAGTGCTCTACCCATCTGGGGCATTGCTCCACTGCTTAGCAACTGAGCTTTTCTTAACACCTGAGGTAGAGGCCATAGATCCATTTTCAGTGCCCAGGGCCATGGCTGCAAAAGGGGGAGGGCTGGAGAGAGAGAGAAGCAAAAGAAGGGAGGGGTAGAGAAGCAGATGGGAGTTTCTCCTGTGTGCCCTGACTCGAAATCGAACCCTAGGACATCCACACGCTAGGCTGACACTCTACCAGTGAGCCAACTGTCCAGGGCCATATTAATTTTTTTAAAGATTTTATTTATTGATTTTTATGGGGGAGGGACAAGAAGTATCAACTAGTTGCTTCACTTCAGTTGTTCACTGCTTGCTTGTCATGTGTGCCTTAATAGGCAAGTCTGGGATTTTGAACTGCCAACCTCAGCATTTCATTTTAACGCTCTGTCCACTGTGCCACAGGCCAGACTGTATTAATTTTTTTTTTAAGATTTTGCCCTGGCCGGTTGGCTCAGTGGTAGAGCATCGGCCTAGCGTGCAGAGGTCCCGGGTTCAATTCCCGGCCAGGGCACACAGGAAAAGCGCCCATCTGCTTCTCCACCCCTCCCCCTCTCCTTCCTCTCTGTCTCTCTCTTCCCCTCCCGCAGCCAAGGCTCCACTGGAACAAGGATGGCCCGGGCACTGCGGATGGCTCCTCGGCCTCTGCCCCAGGCGCTAGAGTGGCTCTGGTCGCAACAGAGCGACGCCCCGGAGGGGCAGAGCATCGCCTCCTGGTGGGCAGAGCTTCGCCTCCTGGTGGACAGAGCTTCGCCTCCTGGTGGGCGTGCTGGGTGGATCCCGGTCGGGTGCATGCGGGGAGTCTGTCTGACTGTCTCTCCCCGTTTCCGGCCTCAGAAAAATACAGGGAAAAAAAAAAAAAAAAAAAAAAGATTTTATTTATTCATTTTAGGGAGGATAGAGAGAGAGAGACAGAGAAGGGGGGAGAAGCAGGAAGCTTCAACTCCCATACATGCCTTGACCAGGCAAGCCCAGGGTTTTGAACCATTAACCTCAGTATTTGGGTCAATGCTTTATCCACTGCGCCACCACAGGTCAGACTGTATTAATTTTTAATAGATAATATAAGTACATGGTTTAAAGTTCATAAAGAATAAAAATATAGAGAGAAGCAAGTTGATTTGGTGTTTGTGTGTGTGTGTGTGTGTGTGTGCGTGCGAGAGAGAGAGAGAGAGAGACAGAGGCAGAAAGAAGTACAGACAGACAGGAAGGGAGAAAGATGGGAAGTGTCAGTTCTTCATTACGACACCTTAGTTGTTCGTTGATTGCTTCCTCATATGTGCCTTGACTGGGGAGCTCCAGCAGAGCAAGTGACCCCTTGCTCAAACCAGTGACCCCATCCTTGCTCAAGCTGGATGACCCTGTGCTCAAGCCAGCAACCTCGGGTTCTGAACCTGGGTCCTCTGTGTCCCAGGCCAATGCTCTCTGTCCACTGCACCACTGCCTGGTCAGGCTAGAAAAGCAAATGTCAAAGTCAACTAGTTCTTTTTTCTTTTCTTTTCTTTTTTTTTGACAGAGACAGAAAGAGAGAGTCAGAGAGAGGGACAGACAGGAAGGGAGAGAGATGAGAAGCATCAATTCTTCATTGTGGCTCCTTAGTCTCCTTAGTTGTTCAGTGATTGCTTTCTCATATGTGCCTTGATCAGGGGGCTGCAGCAGAGCAAGTGAGCCCTTGCTCAGGCCAGCGACCTTTGGGCTCAAGCCAGGGACCATGGGGTCATGTCTATAATCCCATGCTCAAGCCAGCGACCCTGCCGTTCTCAAGATGGTGAGCCCGTGCTCAGGCTGAATGAGCCCACGCTCAAGCCAATGACCTCAGGGTTTTGAACCTGGGTCCTCTGCGTCCCATTCTGACGCTCTATTCACTGTGCTATTGCCTGGTCAAGCTAAACTAATTATTTTTGCTTAAGCCAGATGAACCCGCGCTCAAGCTGGTGATCTCAGGGTCTTGAACCTGGGTCCTCCGCATCCCAGTCTGATGCTCTATCCACTGCGCCACCGCTTGGTCAGGCTTGCTTTTTTTTTTTTTTTTTTTTTTTTAGCTAAACTAATTCTTAAAAGCAACTATCATTACCTGCAACTTATTTTTCTGCCAGAATATTCTGTGTCTAGATAAGCACATATATTTAGGAAAATACTAATTTAAATAAGTTCATAAGAGTAGAATATTTGAGATGAAGTTTCTTTGAAGTGATTTTCTAATTTTCTTTAAATTTTTCAAATTAATAGGTGATTATTGTTGATAATATAGAAATGCAGAATGGTACAAAGAATAGTATTAAAATCTTTTATATTGCGCCTGACCAGGGGTGGCACAGTGGATAGAGCGTCGGACTGGGATGCAGGAGACCCAGGTTCGAGACCCTGAGATCGCCAGCTTGAGCGCGGGCTCATCTGGCTTGAGCAAAAAGCTCACCAGCTTGGACCCAAGGTGTCGCTGGCTCAAGCAAGGGGTTACTCGGTCTGCTGAAGGCCCGTGGTCAAGGCACATATGAGAAAGCAATCAATGAACAACTAAGGTGTCGCAATGAAAAACTAATGATGGATGCTTCTCATCTCTCTCCATTCCTGTCTGTCTGTCCCTATTTATCTCTTTCTCTGACTCTCTCTCTCTGTAGTAAAAAAAAAAAAAAACTTTTATAATATCATTTGGCCAATATAGTCACTAACTTGGCCAAGATACTCACTAACTGTTTTTTGGATTTCTTTTCTTGTTTTTTGTTTATACATATATACAATATTTTTTAGTTGAGGAGGGAAGGAAGGAAAGCAAAATATAGGACCTCCAGAAAATATAGTTACTTAGAATCAGTCAGTATCAGAGAAAGGTGGCACCACAGTCACTGTTTATAAATAAAATTGTTCATTTAAATAACGATTCTAAGGTATTAAGAAAAACTTGTTCACGTACCCTGGAAATAAAAAGTGTTAGTACACTATAGAGATATTTTATTTATTTTCTTAAAATTCACTATTGAAATATGTACTTCTTTTAATTTTTTTTTCTTTTTTTTTACAGAGACAGAGAGAGTCAGAGAGAGGTATAGACAGGGACAAGACAGACAGGAACGGAGAGATGAGAAGCATCAATCATTAGTTTTTCGTTGCGCGTTGCAACACCTTAGTTGTTCATTGATTACTTTCTCATATGTGCCTTCACCGCGGGCCTTCAGCAGACTGAGCAGCCCCTTGTTGGAGCCAGCAACCTTGGGTCCAAGCTGGTGGGCTTTTTGCTCAAACCAGATGAGCCCGCACTCAAGCTGGCGACCTCGGGGTCTCGAACCTGGGTCCTCTTCATCCCAGTCCGACGCTCTTTCCACTGCGCCACTGCCTGGTCAGGCGAGATATGTACTTCTTGTATGCTTTAGTTAATTTCAGTTTAGAAATTATTCAAAGTGAAATTTTGATATCACAGCGATGATTTAGATATTTGGGGGGGTAGGAAGGGAGGTAGATGACAAGCATCAATTTATAGTTGTATCACTTTAGTTGTTCATTGATTGCTTCTCATATGTGCTTTGACCCTGGGGGCTCAGTCCAAGCCAGTGACCCCCTTGCTCAAGCCAGCAACATTGGGCTTCAAGCTAGCAACTTTTGGGTTCAAGCCAGAGACCATGGGATCATGTTGATGATTCTGTGCTCAAGCTGAAGACCCCATGCTCAAGTTGGATGAGCCTGTGCTCAAGCAGGTTACCTCAGGGCTTCAAACCTGGGACATCAGTGTCCCAGGTTGACACTCCATCCATTGCACCACCACTGGTCAGGCACCTAGATGTTTTCTTGATTGAAAGGGTTACTCTTGTGTTTGTCCTTTAGAAACTTATTTTTTTTTTAATTTGTCGTCTTTTAATTGTATGCAACATAATTACACATCTTTGGATTTAATTTATCTTTTATATTAGATTTGTCAATTTTTTTTTAATATTATTTATTTATTTTAGAGAGGAGAGAGAGAGAGAGAAGGGGGGAGGAACAGGAAACAACTCCCATATGTGCCTTGACCAGGCAGCTCCAGGGTTTCGAACTGGCAACCTCAGTGTTTCCAGGTCGACACTTGATCCACTACGCCACCATAGGTCAGGCTAGATTTGTCAATTTTAACAGTTGTAGGAAGAAATGTATTAAAGACAAGCTAAAAAGAAAAGTTGGATGAGGTGAATGTGTTGAAGTCATTACGAAGGTATTAAATAATTTTTATTAGTTGGTTTCTTTACAGTTGTAGTCTAAGAAAATAATTTAGAAATCACATGAATCTAATGAATCTGTTTTATTTTCTAAATAGTGTAGTTATTTTGGTGGATATTGTTACCATTGTCTTGAATTGAAAAAGACCAGACAGAGTTGGCTTCTCTTTATTTTCATTTTAGAGCTTAAATTAGTCATTTATATATGAAAAATTGTACACTAATATTTTATTTCTTCTTAACTCTTAAAAAATAAAAACAGCCCAGCGGTCTGCTCAAGAACTTCCTCATATTGAGAAGTACAGTATCAACAGTTGTTCCGTAAATGGAGGCCATGAAATGATTGTGACGGGATCTAATATACTTCCAGAATCGAAAATCATTTTTCTTGAAAAAGGACAAGGTACATAATATAAGATTTGAGTTGACTGACCTCAAACGGAGGGGCAAAAGGATAAAATGAATTATTCAGATGTTTCACTGACATTAAACACAAAATAATTTTTATAAAGCTACAGGTATCATTTATGCAGATTTTATTGTAAGTCAAACATATACTACATTTTCATATAAATGTTAAGTCTTCATTAAGGATGTCTCAAAAGTAGAATGGTCTAGTAGTTTTACTCCTAGGTATATATATACTCAAGAGAATTGGAAACATATGTTACACAGAAACTTGGACACAAATGCTTATAGCAGCATTATTCATAATAGCCAAAAAATGGAAACAACCCAAGTGCTTATCAGCTAGTAAATGGATAAACAAAATGTGTGGTATATTAATACAATAATGGGATATTATTCAGCCAATAAAAGCAATTAAGTTATTATTCATGCTACAACATGCATAAACCTTGGAAACATTGTGCTTAGTGAAAGAAGCCAGCACAGAATGTCCAGGATCAGCAATTTATAGAGATTAGAAATTAAATTAGTGATTTTAAGAGGTTAGAGGGAGGTGTCAATGAGGAGTGACTACTAATGAGCATGGGGTTTCTGCAATTTAGATAGTAGTAATGGTTATCGAGTTCTATGAATGTAAAAACCTCTGAATTGTATACTTTAAAAGGGTGAATTTTATGTATAATTATATGAATTATATCTTTAATTGTACTTATTGAAGCATGACACTAGTTAATAAAATTATACAGGTTTTAGGTGCACAATTGAATTATATCTTAATTTTTAAAAAAGGAGAAGAATTGCCTGACCAGGCGGTGGCGCAGTAGATGGAGTGTCGGACTGGGATGCGGAGGACCCAGGTTTGAGACCCCAAGGTCGCCAGCTTGAGCATGGGCTCATCGGGTTTGAGCAAAGCTCACCAGCTTGGACCCAAAGTCGCTGGCTCGAGCAAGGGGTTACTCAGTCTGCTGAAGGCCCACAGTCAAGGCACATATGAGAAAGCAATCAATGAACAACTAAGATGTCACAACAAAAAACTGATGATTAATGCTTCTCATCTCTCTCTGTTCCTGTCTGTCTGTCCCTGTCTATCCCTCTCTCTGACTCTCTCTGTTTCTCTGTAGGAAAAAAAAAGGAGAAGAAGAATTGTATGTCTATTAGAGTGTTTTATTTTAGCCCTCTTGAGCATATTTAAAACATTTTTCTAATTATTTTCTTCCTCATATATTTTAAGCATTTAAAAAAGTGGAATAAAATACCATTCTTATAGGCCTGACCTGTGGTGGCGCAGTGGATAAAGCATTGACCTGGAAATGCTGAGGTTGCCGGTTCGAAACCCTGGGCTTGCCTAGTCAAGGCACATATGGGAGTTGATGCTTCCAGCTCCTACCCCCTTCTCTCTCTGTTGCCCCCCCCCCCGTCTCTACCTCTCCTCTCTAAAATGAATAAATAAATTTTAAAAAATATCATTCTTTTTTTTTTTTTTTTTCATTTTTCTGAAGCTGGAAACGGGGAGAGACAGTCAGACAGACTCCCGCATGCGCCCGACCGGGATCCACCCGGCACGCCCACCATGGGGCGATGCTCTGCCCACCAGGGAGCGATGCTCTGCCCATCCTGGGCGTCGCCATGTTGCGACCAGAGCCACTCTAGCGCCTGAGGCAGAGGCCAAGGAGCCATCCCCAGCGCCCGGGCCATCTTTGCTCCAATGGAGCCTTGGCTGCGGGAGGGGAAGAGAGAGACAGAGAGGAAAGTGCGGCGGAGGGGTGGAGAAGCAAATGGGCGCTTCTCCTGTGTGCCCTGGCCGGGAATCGAACCCGGGTCCTCCGCACGCTAGGCCGACGCTCTACCGCTGAGCCAACCGGCCAGGGCCTAAAAAATATCATTCTTATAAGAATAATAGAACAACCTGAACTGTGGTGGCACAGTGGATCAAGTATTGACCTGGAATGCTAAAGTTGCCAGTTCAAAGCCCTGGGCTTTCCTGGTCAAGGCACCTATGGAAGTTGATGCTTCCTGCTCCTCCTCCTACTTCTCTCTCTGTCTCTCTAAAACTGAATAAAGTCTTAAAGAAAAAAAAAATGCTAAAAATAAAAGAACTGCCTGACCGGGCGGTGGCGCAGTGGATAGAGCGTCGGACTGGGATGCAAAGGATCCAGGTTCGAGACCCCAAGGTCGCCAGCTTGAGCGCGGGTTCATCTAATTTGAGCAAAAGTTCACCAACTTGGACCCAGGGTCGCTGGCTCGAGCAAGGGGTTACTCGGTCTGCTGAAGGCCCGCGGTCAAGGCACATATGAGAAAGCAATCAATAAAACGTGGGGCCTGGGACTGAAAGTGCAAAGCTTCCAATTATGATAGTTTGGTCTTTCTAGTGACCGGCCTGCCTCCAGAAACCCACCCAGGGTCACCTCCTTGAAACAAAGACGCTTGTTTTTTGTGGGGATTTTTTTTTTTTTGAGAGTGAAGGAGAGAGAAAGAAAGAGGCAGGAGAGTGAGAAGCATCAACTGGTAGTTGTTTCACTTTAGTTGTCCATTGATTGCCTTGACTATGCATGTCATGATCCTGCACTTGAGCTGGCCACCCTCACTCAAGCCAATGAGCCTGTGCCCACACTCAAGCCTGCAGCCTTGGGTTTCAAACTGTGTCCTGGGTCAGTACTGTCTACTGTGCCACCACAGGTCAAGCAAGACACTTGTTTGATAATAGGAAATTCCAAGGGATTTATTAGGACCTTGTGTCAGAAACCAAATATTAAAACAAAAGATGCTTCTAGTGCTTTTATTAGGAAATTACAAGGGTTTTAGGAGCCTCTGTGCTAGGAACTGGAAGCAGAGACCAATACATTTTGTTTACTATTTTATATCTGTATTTTATTTATTTCACCTGAGTTTTCTAATTTATTGAGATTGATTTGCTTGTAAAATTCACTACTTGCATCTTTATGCCTTTAAAAATAATTCATATTATTATTTGTATCATCTTTTTTTTAAAATTTTGAGTAAGGAAAGTTTTAATTTTATTTATTTTTATTTTTATTTTTCTGAAGTTGGAAACGGGGAGGCAGTCAGGCAGACTCCCGCATGCGCCCGACCGGGATCCACCCAGCATGCCCACCAGGGGGCGATGCTCTGCCCATCTGGGGCGCCACTCTGTTGCAACCAGAGCCATTCTAGCACCTGAGGCAGAGGCCATAGAGCCATCCTCAGCGCCTGGGCCAACTTTGCTCCAATGGAGTCCTGGCTGCGGGAGGGGAAGAGAGAAACAGAGAAGAAGGAGAGGGGGAAGGGTAGAGAAGCAGATGGGCACTTCTCCTGTGTGCCCTGGCCGGGAATCAAACCCGGGACTCCTGCACGCCAGGCCAATGCTCTACCACTGAGCCAACCGGCCAGGGCTTGTATCATCTCTTTTTTAAATCAGTTTTTCCAGAGTACTTGTCTTTTTTTTTTTTGTATTTTCCTAAAGTTGGAAATGGGGAGGCAGTCAGACAGACTCCCACATGCGCCCGACCGGGATCCACCCAGCATGCCCACCAGGGGGCGATGCTCTGCCCATCTGGGGCATTGCTCTATTGCATCAGAGCCATTCTAGTGCCTGAGGCAGAGGCCATCCTCAGCGCCCAGGCCAACTTTGCTTCAATGGAGCCTTGGCTGCAGGAGGGGTGGAGAAGCAGATGGGCGCTTCTCCCATGTGCCCTGGCTGGGAATCGAACCCAGGACTCCTGCACGCCAGGCCGACACTCGACCACTGAGCCAACCAGCCAGGGCCCAGAGTACTTGTCTTTATTGATACTTCTGGTTGTGACTTTGTTTTGTTTCTCTCATTTCTGTATTTTTTTTTCAACTTTTGGGAGCTTAATTTTTTTATTAATCTAAATTTTTAGTCATTTTTTATCCTTTCATCTTTTTTAAAATTAAGTGTTTGAGGCTATTCATCACCTCATAGTATGTCTCGTGTAATTTGAAGTACCTCTTTTTCCACTGAATCCTTTTTCTTGAAATTTAAATATGTGCAAGTCTTCTCATCCTAAACATTCCCTTTCCTTTGACTCTGTCATCCTCATAAGCTGTGGTTTTATTTCTCTTTCATTTATCATCCAACCTCTCAAAAAAGTAATCGCCTGCTACTTACTTTTCAGTCTTTTGTCTCTTACTGTATTGAAATCATAACTTCCTAAAAATTTGACAGTCAGCTATCCACTCCTCTTCATAACATCCTTTTCTTTTTTGGCTTTTAAATAATTGTACTTATTTGGTTTTCAGCACATCTTCAACTATTCCTACTCTTTTTTTTTTTTTTTTTAACAGAGTCAAAGAGAGGGATAGACAGGGACAGACAGACAGGAACGGAGAGATGAGAAGCATCAATCATTAGGTTTTTCATTGCGCGTTGAGACACCTTTGTTGTTCATTGACTGCTTTCTCATATGTGCCTTGACCGTGGGCCTTCAGCAAGCCGAGTAACCCCTTGCTGGAGCCGGCGACCTTAGATCCAAGCTAGTGAGCCCTTGCTCGAACCAGATGAGCCCGCGCTCAAGCTGGTGACTTCGGGGTCTTGAACCTGGTTCCTCAGCATCCCAGTCCGACGCTCTATCCACTGCGCCATCACCTGGTCAGGCCTTACTCATCTTTTTGTATCAATCTTTCTGGCACTTAAATATAGATGTTTTTCAAGGTTCTATATTCAGCTTTCATTATAGTCCTTTGTTCTGGTAAATTTTTGTGTGTTTTTTTGTTGTTGTTTTTGTTGTTGTTTTTTGTATTTTTCTGAAGCTGGAAACAGGGAGAGACAGTCAGACAGACTCCCGCATGCACCCGACCGGGATCCACCCGGTACGCCCACCAGGGGCGATGCTCTGCCCACCAGGGAGCAATGCTCTGCCCCTCCAGGGCGTCGCTCTGCCGCGACCAGAGCCACTCTAGCGCCTGGGGCAGAGGCCAAGGAGCCATCCCCAGCGCCCGGGCCATCTTTGCTCCAATGGAGCCTTGGCTGCGGGAGGGGAAGAGAGAGACAGAGAGGAAGGAGCGGGGGGATGGAGAAGCAAATGGGCGCTTCTCCTATGTGCCCTGGCCAGGAATCGAACCCGAGTCCCCCGCACGCCAGGCCGACGCTCTACCGCTGAGCCAACCAGCCAGGGCCTGTTCTGGTAAATTTTATCAGCCACCAAATCTCTATCTTTAGCCATATTTTTTATCCTAAATAAATTTCTAACCTGTGCTTAAAAGTACTCACTTAGTATTGGTACTTATGCCCCACTGATACTTAAAACAGGAAAACATGTCAGACTTTACAAACCAGTTTTCTCTCACTGGGTTCCTCAACTACATTAATATCCAGGCCTCCTTATTCTTGGACTGGAAAAAATGTTTCCAGCTGTCTTCTTCTCCCTTAAAATTCACTTCTTCTAACCCTTCAACCCTAACCAATACCTGCATATCTTAAAGAAATACCAGTTTCGTTTCACAAGTTATTAATTCATGAATTATATATAAAGCAGCTGCTATGTGGAAGACACTAGTCTAGGTAAGTAAAGACTTCAGGTTGCTTGCTTTGATAGAGCCTACGTTCTAGGGGGTGTGCAGACAATAAACATAAATAGGTGAACAAGATAATTTCAGATAAAAGTGCTATGAAGTAAGAGTAAAGTGATAGTGACAGAATCGCAAGCTGTTTATATCAAATTGTCAATGACTGTCTTTCTACAGAGGCCATATTTTAAGCAAAACAAGAAGTATGAGGAAAGATAGTATTTCAAAGCTATCCCTTTCTGTTATAAAATTTTATTTATATCTGAATATAATAAATACATATATATAAAGCAGTTTTATTGCAGAATTCATTATATTTAACCCAGAGCTTTTAAGAGTCTTTGATTTAAATTGAATCATGTGGCAGTTAACTGGCTTCAGATGAGATTGCAGTTCTAAACATGGAACTCCCATTCTGAAAGCACCTTCAGTGATCTCTTCATTTTTTAGGTTTCTTAATGTTGCCTATCTTTCCAGCCTTATTTCTTATTGCTCCCTACCTCATACTTTATACTCCACCAATACAGCTGTTTATGGTTCCCTATATCATGTGGTTTTTGTCATCTTGCCTATTTGCTCATGCTGTATCTTAGGCCTAGACTGCCCTTCCACCCTCATCATCTAAGTTCCACCTTATATTTAAGCCTTAGTTCAAGGGCTCCTCAGCCTTTCTTGTCTCATACCTCCATCCCAAAACTAGGAAAAGGTCCCTGACCATTATACTTCTGGTACTTCCAGAATGCACTTTTATCAGTGTAACTACCACATTTCATTATAATGAACTGTTTGTATTTGCCTTTCATCCACAGACTGAAGGCAGGATATCCTGTATCCATTATCTCAGTAACCCAAAGTGCCTGGTATAGGGGATGCAGCAAATGACTGCTGAACTGAGCTGTAATTCTAAGTAGGCATAGGGTTTGTCTATAGCAGGGGTCCCCAAACTATGGCCCGCGGGCCGTATGCGGCCCCCTGAGGCCATTTATCCGTCCCCCGCCACACTTCTGGAAGGGACACCTCTTTCATTGGTGGTCAGTGAGAGGAGCATAGTTCCCATTGAAATACTGGTCAGTTTGTTGATTTAAATTTACTTGTTCTTTATTTTAAATATTTTATTCCCGTTTTGTTTTTTTACTTTAAAATAAGATATGTGCAGTGTGCATAGGGATTTGCTCATAGTTTTTTTTATAGTCCAGCCCTCCAACAGTCTGAGGGACAGTGAACTGGCCCCTTGTGTAAAAAGTTTGGGGACCCTTGGTCTATAGTGTCTCTTATGCATAAGGGTAGCCATTACTTAGTGACTGGACTGCAAAATGATAATCACAGTCTGGAAGGCATTTGATTTGAGTCTCCTAATATTTTCATGGACCAAATGAAGTAATGCTGACTATGAAGATATTTGTATAGGTTAGTCACTGGGTGAAAGCCCATGACATGAAAAGAATTAATCAAACTGGAGTGAGAGCTTCAGTAGCAGATGAGGTTCTCCCCAGGTAAACAATTCACTTGGGATAAAGGGAGAAAATATACTGGCTAGCTCTTCAGGTGACACAAATCTGGAAAGCCTGGAAACCTATTTTAGAAGATCATCAGTACCTAAAAAAGATCTTGACAAGCCAAGGGATCCAAGAAAGTGAAGTCTAGGCCTTGGCCGGTTGGCTCAGTGGTAGAGCGTCGGCCTAGCGTGTGGAGGACCCGGGTTCGATTCCCGGCCAGGGCACACAGGAGAAGCGCCCATTTGCTTCTCCACCCCTCCGCCGCGCTTTCCTCTCTGTCTCTCTCTTCCCCTCCCGCAGCCAAGGCTCCATTGGAGCAGAGATGGCCCGGGCGCTGGGGATGGCTCTGTGGCCTCTGCCTCAGGCGCTAGAGTGGCTCTGGTCGCAATATGGCGACGCCCAGGATGGGCAGAGCATCGCCCCCTAGTGGGCAGAGCGTCGCCCCTGGTGGGCGTGCCGGGTGGATCCCGGTCGGGCGCATGCGGGAGTCTGTCTGACTGTCTCTCCCCGTTTCCAGCTTCAGAAAAATGAAAACATGAAGAAAAAAAAAAAAAAAAGAAAGTGAAGTCTAGCAGGGAGAAATTAATGTAACAAGGGTTGGGCTAGGGGAACCCCAGCTGCATAAATGCATAGTGTGGGAGCTTGAGCTTGGCAGTAGGAAATGTGGCAGACTGAGGGACACTTGCTGACCACACATGAAAACATGGTGCAACTCAAACAACTTTTATTAACAGTCACAGCATCTTTACATAAGGTCATCATGAGCCTCAGTTACTCTCTAAAATGCTGAGTCAAGGTCATTTCTCACCTGGGGCTAGTCAGTTCTGGACCTGGTGCATTTTGAGGAAGATGGTCACACTGGAGGAATGTTCAAAAGAAGAGTGATCAAGAAAGCTAAACTATTGTGTAAGTGATAGATGCAGAATTAGGGGTGCTAGCCAGCCTAAGAGGCGACGCAGGCAAACATAGATGTTTTTCAACATCTGAAATCTTGTCTGCCAGAGAAGCACTCAAAATGTTTTTAGATGGTGGCTGTAAGGAGTAGTACCTTGACTGGTGGTTGGATATTGTAAGGAGTCAGACTTAATCTATCAAAAAGAGCTTTCCAGCAGCAATTATTGTCCGAAGATGAAATGAGTTACTTGGTGAGAGAGTGAATTTTCCATTACTTAAGGCAGTGGTCAGTAAGCTCATTAGTCAACAGAGCCAAATATCAACAGTACAATGATTGAAATTTCTTTTGAGAGCCAAAAATTTTAAACTTAAACTATATAGGTAGGTACATTCCTTATCGAGGTAGCGCCCGCACATGGTATTTTTGTGGAAGAGCCACACTCAAGGGGCCAAAGAGCCGCATGTGGCTCGCGAGCTACCGTTTGCTGACCAGGGACTTAAGGCATAAAGCAGAAGTTGGCTACATTTGATGGAAGTGCTCTCACAGGATTGTCAAATATCGCTTGATAGAATCTATGAGGCCTGCTGACTCAGGTAGCCCAAAATCTTTCTCCCTATTTTCCCCTCATGGGTACACATTTTATTTTCATAATGGAAGCCAGTGAGGAACAGATTCTCTTTGCCAATAAACATATGATATTAAATACATTAGATTTTGTTTATATGCTTTGTGACTTGAATTACTTTTATCTTTTTATTTTTTTATTTTTTTAAAATTTTTATCTTTTTTCCAAATCCAGTCAATGAAAGGACAAAACACCTCACAGTTAGAACTCACTTTCTGATGGAGATATAAACATTTAGCCATTCTCTCAGCAGAGTTATTCTTCTTCTCTGCTTATCTAGTTGAATTACTTTTAACTGTAAATTGTTTCTCTCAACAGATGGACGACCTCAGTGGGAGGTAGAAGGAAAAATAATCAGGGAAAAATGTCAAGGGGTAAGAAATTTACCTTATTTTTTTTTAGAAATATTTAAGAAGTTTAATGAGAAAATTTGATAATGCTGCATGTGGTATAGATGAGAAGTCTTTTATCTATTGAATAATAGAAAAATAAAATGTTTAGAAATTTGGATGTGAGATAGATACTTTGTGATATTAAAATTAAATTTTAGGAAATACAATTGGTATCGTCAGGCAGTGGCACAGTGGATAGAGCGTCAGACTGGGATGTGGAGGACCCAGGTTCAAGGCCCTGAGATCACCAGCTTGAGCTTGGGCTCATCTGGTTTGAGCAAGTCTCACCAGCTTGAGCCCAAAGTCGCTGGCTTGAGCAAAGGGTCACTTGGTCTGCTGTAGCCCCCCGATCAAGGCACATATAAGAAAGCAATCAATGAACAACTAGAGTGCCACAATGAAGAATTGATGCTTCCTGTCTGTCTGTCCCTCTCTGTCTCTCTCTGCCTCTGTCTCACACACACACACACACACACACACAAAATAAAAATTATTAGAAAAGTTTCTTAGTGAAGTTATCATTAATTAGGTTCTCTGAATTCAAATAAAGTGAAGAAATCAAACAAATTCAGTAAAGACCATATATAGTGGGCAAAAACTAAAAGGACAAGCTCTCAGGGATTTGTGTACTTAGTACACACTATTGCTCAGCGTCAAGCCATTCAGGATTCAACGCAAAGCTGTGGTTCCTTCCTGGTTGGAATGGTGATGGCATCTTCTCTGAGAGCACTTCTGTGGGAATACTTTCCACAGTACTCTCCAAAGACCTGGGAGAAATTAGGTTAAAGATGAAAATTGGTTTGGAACTAAAGGTTTTCACCTTGCTTGTGTAAAATTATTTCTATATGGATATAAATTTTGTGTATTGCCAATTTAGAACATTTTTAAATTTTTTTATTTTTAATTTATTGTATTGATACGGTTTTAAGTGTCCCACTTGAGTATAACACCCTCTACATACCATATCGTGCCCCACCATGCCCCATGCAAAGTCTCTTTTCATCCGCATTTCCCCCGCTTTGTCATCTCTCCCCTACCTTCACCCCTTTTTTTCCTTTGGCTATTGCTACACTGTTGTTTGTCTGTATGTATTATGTATATATGATTTTGGTTAATCCCTTCACTTTCTTTGATTAAAACATTTTGAATATAAAATTTAAGATAAGAAATCTAAACTATAACATAATTTGGGAAATAATAAGCTTGATTAAAAACTAGAATAGACTTCCAGTTAAAATGTATAGTAACCTATAATATTCAGTAGAACAAAGTATTTTACTACACAGTATGTTATATAAGACTTTTTATTTCTGCTATAACTAGAAACCAAATTGGGTGAGTAAAAAGCTGTTGTCCCTTTAGTGGTTTACTTTAAAGTACCCATAGACTGGTGTCGCCATAGAATAAATCTCTAGTCATGATCAGTTGGTGTGCATAATGATCTATCATGGAAGGTCCAGGGTAGATAAGACTCAAGAGTAGTGCTGAGTTTAGCAGGTGGATGTCATTTTTAGTTCTGAGTGTAACACAATCTTGCTTTCCATGCTCCTTAGGCTCACATTGTCCTTGAAGTTCCTCCATATCATAACCCAGCAGTTACAGCTGCAGTGCAGGTGCACTTTTATCTCTGCAATGGCAAGAGGAAAAAAAGCCAGTCTCAACGTTTTACTTACACACCAGGTACGAGGAGTTATGATGGTTTACTACAGACCTTTATTTCCTAATGAATAAAAACTTATTGAGTGAATCCTATACTAGAATATTCAAAGTCAAGTGCTTTAAAATCAATAAAAATCCCAATATATGTCTAATCTTTAAAGTTTGTGTTGATTTTAAATATTAGCTATGATACCAGTTGTTATTTTGTAGTCATTTATTATAAGAAAAAAAGTTTGAATGTGGATCTGAAGTCTGTTTTTTAGAAGGTACCAAAAAATCACCAGTACTACAGAAAGGGCAGATGTTTGAGAATATGTGTGAACTTCCCTTGTGCCCTTACTACTACTGCAAGAAGTAAGCTGTAACTGTGAGGTAACATGATAAAATTTGTGTTTCAAAAATAATTTTTAATACAAAATATAAATTTATCAAATTAACATGTTGTACACCTTAAATTTATACAATGTTATATGTCATATATACTCAATAAATTAAAACTTTAAAAATAAAATTCTTTTTTTTTTTTTACATTTCTTCTGTTTCTATAAATGTCAGTGACTATTTTTTTCAAATTAGTAACTGTGAAGAGTGAGGTGTATATGGGAGAGGCCCAATGTTAGAAAGGTGAATCAAATAGGTAGAATGTTTTGAATGAACAGAAGAGAGCATAATAAATAAAATTATTTTATTAATTTATTTTAATTAATAAAATAATTAAGATTTCTGAGAAAGTTGGGAGGGAATAAGATTTAAAATATAAAAATTGGAGTGGGCCTTACATGGAATAAAGAACATGAGGGAAGGTAAAGAAAGTGAACAAGATGGATGTGCATTAGGAAGGTTTGTAGATAAAACATTGGGGAGTTTAAAGGGTTTCCATAAAGTCTAACATGAATAAGAAAGGAAGGGCTTTCTGGGGTGTGTGGGAGAGTGGGGGAAGCAATAGTGTCAGATTAGAGGTTTTGATTACTATTATAGTGGTAGTAATTGATGGTAAACAGAAATACCTTTTTATTATTAGCTTGTGAACTGGGAGGACAATATTAAGGCAGTGTCCTAGCAGGCATTTCATATGAGAATGGAAATCAATGGGGTCCCCAGATTGCAGAGAAAATGGATTTGAGTACAGCTGTCATCACTGGTCTTATGGATGACAGAATACAAATCAGGTGGCATGCTAACAGAAGGAAGAATGGACACACAGGAGTTTTAGACAGTCTTTGTTCTGGTTGATTGCTATTTTTTTCTCTGTAGCATTTGACTTTCTTTTTGATTAAAAAATAAAATTTTGGATAAAATTTTTATTTATTTATTTGTAGTTTTCTGAAGTTGGAAACGGGGAGGCAGTCAGACAGACTCCCGCATGCGCCCAACTGGGATCCACCCGGCATGCCCACCAGGGGGGCAATGCTCTGCCCATCTGGGGCATCGCTCCGTTGCAACCAGAGCCATTCCAGCGCCCGAGGCAGAGGCCACAGAGCCATCCTCAGTGCCTGGGCCAACCCTGCTCCAGTGGAGCCCTGGCTGCAGGAGGGGAAGAGAGAGACCGAGAGGAAGGAGAGGGGGAGGGTTGGAGAAGCAGATGGGCGCTTCTCCTGTGTGCCCTGGCCGGGAATCGAACCCAGGACTCCTGCACACCAGGCCAATGCTCTACCACTGAGCCAACCGGCCAGGGCCTTGGATAAAATTTTTATAAAAACAAATATATTGGCCCTGGCCGGTTGGCTCAGCGGTAGAGCGTCGGCCTGGCGTGCGGGGGACCCGGGTTCGATTCCCGGCCAGGGCACATAGGAGAAGCGCCCATCTGCTTCTCCACCCCCACCCCCTCCTTCCTCTCTGTCTCTCTCTTCCCCTCCCGCAGCCAAGGCTCCATTGGAGCAAAGATGGCCCGGGCGCTGGGGATGGCTCCTTGGCCTCTGCCCCAGGCGTTAGAGTGGCTCTGGTCGCGGCAGAGCGATGCCCTGGAGGGGCAGAGCATCGCCCCCTGGTGGGCAGAGCGTAGCCCCTGGTGGGCGTGCCGGGTGGATCCCGGTCGGGCTCATGCGGGAGGTCTGTCTGACTGTCTCTCCCTGTTTCCAGCTTAAAAATTAAAAAAAAAAAAAGACAAGTTGAAAAAATATTTTAAAACACCCAAATTTTCTTCAACCTTAAGCTGTCATTCTGTCTTTCTAGATCTTTTTGATTTATATGTAGATACAACTTTTAAATAATTAAATTTTTAGATGGAACTTTTTAAAAATAGAAATGGAACTATACCATATATGCTAATTTAGTAACAGCATTTTTATTTCATCAGTGGATAGAGTTCTACAAAATTTTATTAATTTCTTAGTACCTGTATTCTAGTATATGACCCTGTCTTTTATGTTAGAATTATTTTATCTTATTAATTTGTATGAATTCTTTATAGTAAAGATTTTAACCTCTTATGTTTGGTAAATAATTTCTTTTAAAATTTTACCTGTAGCCTGACCAGGCGGTGGCGCAGTGGATAGAGCGTTGGACTGGGATGCGGAGGACCCAGGTTCGAGACCCCAAGGTCCCCAGCTTGAGTGTGGGCTCATCTGGTTTGAGCAAAGCTCACCAGCTTGGGCCCAGGGTCGCTGGCTTGAGCAAGGGGTTACTCGGTCTGCTGAAGGCCCGCGGTCAAGGCACATATGAGAAAGCAATCAATGAACTAAGGTGTCGCAACAAAAACTAATGATTGATGCTTCTCATCTCTCTCCATTCCTGTCTGTCTGTCCCTATCTATCCCTCTCTCTGATTCTCTCTCTATCCCTGTAAAATATAAATAAATAAATAAAATTTATTAAAATTTTACCTGTAAAATATTAGATATTCATAAGATGCTTGTTTTTTTTATTAAAGGATTTGTTAATTTGTAACTTTTTTGGCAGCCCCCTAGCAATAGAGATCTGACCAATATCAATATGGAGTGGAAAAATAATCATTAATTGCAAATGGCTGATTCTTTTAACTGTTTTATTAATGATTTTTAGTATTATTTCTCCCACACTCAGTTTACTTTATAAAATGAAGATAATAGGATACAGAGCTCTTACAGGTGCTGCCTAAACTTCTTCCCAGCCTCATGTTTCAGGACTTCTGATGTGGGAACCCTACACTCACTCCAGCATTCCTGAAGTTGTTGAGGGGAATGTACCTTTGAAGCCCAGCAGAAATTATTTGTATTGGAGGTGTCATCTTAGCTCTAGTTTTGGATTAATGGGGCTTTTAGGAGCAGCCGTAGAGCCAGGCTCTTGTGTATAATATTTTGCCTGTGGAAAATATATTCCATGTTCTAAGAGTAGTTGACTGGAGAGACTGACTTTTGGGTTGTGATTATTTCAACTGGGAAAGAAAACTTGCCTTATAGCCAGGATATCAGGCCTCATTTCTGCCATAGACTGTACCCACTGATTAACCTCTTTATAAAATGAGAACATAAGGCCAAAGTAATGATTTTCAAATTGTTTAAATTATTTTACTTCTTAAATAAATTCTTATGCAAAAGCCAATGTATAAAAAAAAGGATGGCCTGACCAGGCAGTGGAGTAGTGGATAGAGCATTGGACTGGGATGCAGAAGGACCCATGTTCGAGACCCCGAGGTCGCCAGCTTGAGCGCAGGCCCATCTGGTTTGAACAAAAAGCTCACCAGCTTAGACCCAATGTTGCTGGCTCGAGCAAGGGGTTACTCGATCTTCTGAAGGCCCACTGTCAAGGCACATACGAGAAAGCAATCAGTGAACAACTAAGGTGTCACAACGCACAACGAAAAACTAACGATTGATGCTTCTCATCTCTCCATTCCTTTCTGTCCGTCTGTCCCTGTCTGTCCCTCTCTCTGACTCTCTCTCTGTCTCTTTAAAAATAATAATAATAATAATAATAATAATAAAAAGATGTTTCTATTTAAAAAAAGAAAAAAGGATGAAGGCAAGCTTAGGTGCTCTGTACTGGAAGAAAAAAATCCAGAGAGTTCCTCCTACTCTTTGGATCCTACTCTTCTACATCCACTACATGAGGAAGAGCATGAGGCTTCTCATACTTTGAGAACTACTAAAACAGTGATTTTTTTTCCCCTGGATCCCTCCATCTCTTAACATTCTAAACATGAAAATGAGGAGATATAACACAAAAGATAGAGTTATTCTGTTTCTAAAACTCAATTTATTCTAGATATACTGCTCACAAAAGTTAGGAGATATTTTATTGCTTCATATTCATTTTGAAATATGCCCTAATTTATGTGAATAGTATATTATAAGGTCTCTAAAATGATATTTCCTTCCAAACGAATAAATTCTTATAGATAAGTAATGATGACCCTTTTGGTCAGGTTGGAGTCTGAATCTCTTACAGATAAGGTGACTGACTTTTTTACAGTGCAAAGGACAAAAATAAATTGAAGAAAACAATATCATAAGTAAAAGAAACATTTTATTCATTGCAACAATAATATACTCTAATGTGATAAATCCATAATAAAAACATTTGTAATATTTTATATTGTAATTGATTACATGCTTATTAATTTTTAATAATAATTGTAAGAAAAAAGTACCCATTTAGATACAAATACATCGCATCATATGCAGTGGATCGAGTCTGCATCGATCAAATATGGACATTGTAAAGCCAGTAGCCGTGGCCACCATCTCAGCCGCTTGGCTTTTGCAGGTTCACATTTAATTCAGGTAGACAGTAATGAAACTGCGGAGCCAAGAACTGGTGAGCCATTACCTTCATTCCTAGCTCGTACTCTGCAAGTGAGTAAACACAAACACACTGGGCTCCAAAATCCACTCATTCAGTGCTCACAAAGCTACTAACACATCTGTGTTTTTCTAGAATCAAAGGCCCCCACCAGTCTTATCCCCTCTGGTTCCTCATCTCCCTTCTCACTGCACAAACTGGCTTCTCCTTCAGCACCTGGCCATCTTTTTTTTTTTTTTTTTTTTAAATATGACATATATGTTTGCTCACTTTGGGTGTGGGAGACAGGCTGTAAGCTGGCAAAGTCATTATAGCCTAAGGCTTAGTTTTATTTTTATTTTTTATTTTTTTTTAAATTTTATTTATTCATTTTTAGAGAAGAGAGACAGACAGAGAGAGAAGGGGGGAGGAGCTGGAAGCATCAACTCCCATATGTGCCTTGACCAGGTAAGCCCAGGGTTTCGAACCGGCGACCTCAGCATTTCCAGGTCGACGCTTTATCCACTGTGCCACCACAGGTCAGGCAGCACCTGGCCATCTTGACTGCCTCCTCTCCTCTGACCATGTGGCCTCTCTCCCCTGGAACAACATGGTCTCCTCCACTCTACAACAATGTGGTCTCTGTCTCCAAAATGGCCTCCTAGCTCCTCCCTTTAAAACTTTTCAGGGCAAAAGTCCTCCCCCAGCCCACATTAGCATAACCAAGCCCCCTTCCCAAGCCTGAAAGCAATCAGTTGTATCTCATGAGAGCATCACGTGAGCAGCAGCCATTTTTACCAATAAGTGAGCAAAACCAGAAAATATAGATTTTACAACTCATTTGCCCAACCGACATTTACAGATTAGTCTTCCAATATCAAAAAGGAGGACATGTAGAAGGACACTTTTCAAGGAGGGTGAAGGACTGCACTTAGAAGGACTGTCCTCCCTAAAGGAGGACAATTGATCACATTATTACAGACCAAAGAGTGATGCTTGATTTAGCAGACTGGCGATTTCTTTGATTTAGCCAGTGCAAAACTCTCAGTCTGGGTACCCAGGTGTGAGCCAGGAACATAGAAATAAAGATTGGATCATGCAAAAAAGATGGAATTTATGCTGTAGTTTTCAATCCCTTTGTCTCCTTTTTAGTGCATGATAACCAACTGTTTATAACCAAAGGCCCCACCCACTTCATTCAGAATTAATTAAGGGATGAGAGTAGGCTTTTTCAGAACCATAACTCTAGGTGTAGAATTTACTCTGGCTTTCCTGGGACCTGAGTAGGAGTAGCAGTAGAAGAAGGGAGGAAAATCCAGTGGTCCAGGGAGAAAGTTGTAGTTATGCCGAAGTCAGAAGAAAAATAAGTGCATTAAGACATTAGAAGCCTGACTAGGCGGTGGCGCAGTGGATAGAGTGTCGGACTGGGATGCAGAGGACCCAGGTTCGAGACCCCGAGGTCGCCAGCTTGATCGCGGGCTCATCTGGTTTGAGCAAAAGCCCACCAGCTTGAATCCAAGGTCGCTGGCTCCAGCAAGGGGTTACTCAGTCTGCTGAAGGCCCGCGGTCAAGGCACATATGAGAAAGCAATCACAACTAACTAAGGTGTCACAACATGCAATGAAAAACTAATGATTGATGCTTCTCATCTCTCTCAGTTCCTGTCTGTCTGTCCCTGTCTATCCCTCTCTCTGATTCACTCTCTGTCTCTGTAAAAAAAAAAAAGACATTAGAAAATATCATATGATTTCACTTATATGTGGAACTAATGAACAAAAGTGAACTGAGGAATGGAATAGAGGCAGGGGTGGGGTCACAGGGACCGGAGGGAAGGGGAATGACAGGATGGGATCAGAGGTGAAGGAATTAGTGAAGTATTATATGTATATCACAGAGATACAGGTAACAGGACAGCAAATCCCAGAGGGGAGCTGGGAGGGAGTTAGGGAGAGAGGGGCAAAAGGGGTGTAAATAGGGACACGAGGGTGGGGGGGTGAGGCTGTTATATTCCTTGGGACACTTGAATCCATGTTAACACTATATAAAATTAATAATAAAGACATTAGAGAAGTCAGGAACCAATAGACACAGTGAACCATACCTGGAACAGCTGATCAAGAATCAGAAACTGAATGGAGGCCTGGGTCAGGAATATGAGCATTGTGGCAGAAGCAACAAGAAGATTGGAGATACATCTTTCTCTCTGTCTTGAGGGTTGTTGGCTCACCAGTTACCAGATTTAGAGGCTAAAGTGGATGAATGATGAGCCTATGCTGTGGTTGCTAGGAAGTCAGACTAAAGTGTAGAACTTAAACGCACCCCAAACAAGGACTTTATTAATTACCTCTTCTATAATAAAAGAAATTATCAGAGCTGTCTTAATTCGCTTCCTCTGATTGAGACCATGCTTATGTGAAGAGACTTGTACTTGGCAAGGGTTTAGTAAATGGTCAGATGAGATATGACCGTGCTTTGGGTTTTGTAGTTATTTTCTTTTGATGTAAAGTGAAATATAGTCGGCCTGCGTCCACAGACTCCCAACCATAGATCGAAAACAAGAGGTGTTTATTGAAAAAATCCATGTGTAAGTGGACCCATACAGTTCAAACCTGTGTTGTTCAAGGGTCAGCTCTACTTTCATTTTGTGAAGATCTTGAAATTTTTAATTGTGTTAATAAGTAGTACAAACTTGGAACAATGAGATGTAAATTCAGAAAAGTTATTTTTAAATGAGCTTCAATAGGAAGCTAAAGTAGATAATCTCTAGAAAAGTGGACTTGAGCTGGCCAAGAGAAACAAAACAATGCAATCAGTTGTCTTGACACATAATAAATTAACTGGTGGTTCTTTTCTGTTTTAATATTCATATTAAATAAAATAAGCAAAATGCATTGATTCCTACTTTGAGTAGTCCTTTCATCAGGTAGACTCATCCTTTTTTTTTTTTTAATTTTTTATATTTATTCATTTTTTAGAGAGGAGAGAGAGAATGAGAGAGAGAGAGAGAGAGAGAGAGAGAGAGAGAGAGAGAGAGAGAAAGGGGGGAGGAGCAGGAAGCATCAACTCCCATATATGCCTTGACCAGGCAAGCCCAGGGTTTTGAACCATTGACCTTAGTGTTCCAGGTCAATGCTTTATCCACTGCGCCACCACAGGTCAGGCCAGGTAGACTCATCCTAAATCATGAATCTGCTACTTTTTTTGATGTGATAAGGAATAATGGCTGGTATTCATAGCCTCTGCTTTGCTTGATGGAATGGTGATGTGGAATCTTCATTGGTAATAGAGTATACTGCACTGCTTAAAAGCATGGAATTTTTTTTTTTTTAACTTGAATACTTTTAGAACAAGAACCACTCCCTGTTGTCTCATGATTGCTTACTTCACATATTTTATATTATCTGCCTTCCCGGAAGGCATTTGAGTTTTCTTTTCTTTTCTTTACATTCTCTTTGTAGGCATTTAAGTTTTCAGTCTATGGCTTGAATTTGTGCTATAGTTGTGTAGCCTAGTATGAAGGCTTTTCATAATTCTTTTTGTATTATGTAAGAGCATTTGCTTTAATTATTATTTTTTTCTTTCAGTTTTGATGAAGCAAGAACACAGAGAGGAAATTGACCTGTCTTCAGTCCCATCATTGCCTGTGCCTCACCCTGCCCAGACCCAGAGGCCTTCCTCAGATACAGGACACCCATGTGACAATGGACTGTCAACACAGAGAAGCTTGGTTTGTCCAATCCAGCAAACATATGCATCCATGGTAACCTCATCTCATCTGCCACAGTTGCAGTGTAGGGATGAGAGTGCTGGTAAAGAACAGCATATGATACCTTCTTCAGTCATGCACCAGCCTTTTCATGTCACACCAACACCTTCTGTGGGGTCTTCCTATCAGCCTATGCAAACTAATGTTGTGTACAATGGACCAACTTGTCTTCCTGTTAATGCTGCCTCTAGTCAAGAATTTGTTCCAGTTTTGTTTCAGCAAGATGCAGCTCTTTCTAGTGTAATAAATCTTAGCTGCCAACCACCGTCATCCATATCTTTTCATTCTTCAAATTCAAGCTCAACAGGACATCTCTTAGCCCATACACCTCAGTCCATGCAGACCCTGCCTCATCTGCAGTCAATGGGATACCATTGTTCAAACACAGGACAAAGATCTCTTTCTTCTCCAGTGGCTGACCAGGTCACAGGTCAGCCTTCCCTTCAGTTACAATCCATTACATATGGTTCTTCACAATTGGGGTCTGCTATAACAGTTTCCCCAGCAGCTTCTCATCCTCTGGCCAGTTCACCACTTTCTGGACCACCATCTCCTCAGCTACAGCCTATGCCTTACCAATCTCCTAGCTCAGGAACCGCCTCATCACCAACCCTAGCCACCAGAATGCATTCTGGAGAGCATTCAACTCAAGCACAAAGTACAGGCCAGGAAAGTCTTTCTGCACCTTCATCCTTAATATGTCACAATTTGTGTGATCCAGCTTCATTTTCATCTGATAAGGCAACTGTGAACATTAAACCTGAACCTGAAGAGCCGGAACCTAACTTTTCAACGATTGGTCTACAGGACATCACTTTAGATGATGGTAAGTTCATTTTCATGTTCTTGAAGCCGTGAAGATCCAGGAACTTATTATTTTTTTTTTTTTTTCAGGAACTTATTTTTTAAGAGTCATGAGAAAGCTACTATAGATTGCTTATTGGCATGTGATTGGGCTTTTTAAAAAATAAGTAGTTGTTACTGGAGGTGTGGTGATACATGATTTGGAGAACAGGCATAAAAATCTATGTTTTAAAGTCTGTTTTGTCACCAATACGTGTTGCAGACTGTGAGACCTTGAATGATAATTTACCACCCATTTGTGATGGAACTGAAAACATGAGATTTACTGGGCATTTTTTCTTCCAGAACATACAGTCATGTCAGTGTCCAGAGAGTGGAATTCAGGGCATTAATTCAGTAAACATTGATGAATGCCATCTATTTGCAGGACAGAGTTAGATGCTGGGAATACTAGTAATGTTTTAAAAGAGTTCCTGTCCTTGAGGAGACTCACACAGGTAATGAACCTGCTCCTTTGTGGCCCTGCTACTTGCTGAATCAGATAGTAGAGAACAGTACAGGATCAGACAGGTTTGCTGCTGTTGATACAGCTGTTGGCACCAAGATGAAAAGAAACTATTTGTATAAATATAGCAAATTGTTATGTAGGTCTCTGTATTTATAAAATCAATAAATTAGGGATCAAACTCAAATATTATTTCAGTAATTGAAAATTACTCCAAATAGGATTTTTCAGGTAATAAATTTAGGGCTTATTCTTGGCTTTATCATCATTTATATAGTAGCAAAATTTTTTCTTAATAGTAATTCAGTGAAAGCTATCTATAAGTATTCTCTAGTATGAAAATTCTAAAGATTCTGAAATGTGGATATAGAATTTTACTTCTTTTTTGGTTTTGTATTGATCTGTAAAGAATAAATTTAGCTCAGCTGTCTCCTTTACACATCTCAAGAGGCCAAGTTTACTCCTTAGTTACAAAGCTGGTTTTAAATCTCAAATTCTAAGCATAAGTGGAGAAAGATAAATAAAATGCGGCACTTCCCCCTCCAAGGGCTTTACTATCAGATCAGTATACAACTGTCATTGCAGTGAGTCTGAGTCACTTACAACCAAAATAAAAGAGAAGTACTTTATGAGATCAGGAGAGAGATGTGACAGATTTCATAAAGATTCAGCAGATCTTCCTTGAGATGACCTTTGATCTTGGAAGATGAGTACGTACTTGTTTGCAGTAAATGAGGATCAGAGGACAAATCAGACAACATAAGTAGAAGCATAGCTATATCTGGAATGCTATATCTGATTTCTGTGGCTGGAGGGGGCAAATAGCATAGAGGATAGCTTTCCAAGCCACAAGGGGATGTGCCAGGTCATTTGTGTGTAAACAGAAGGTATTTGTATAAACAGTAGCAATACCTACAATTTACATAACATTTTCCTATTTCTTATTTAATGTAATCCTTACTAATCTTCTATCTCTAAGGATAGATAGTGACTTTTAAAGAATTAGACTTTCTGCCTGACCAGGTGGCGCAGTGGGTAGAATGTTGGACTGAGGCACAGAAGACCCAGGTTCGAAACCCCAAGGTCACCGGCTTGAGCGCAGGCCCATCCAGCTTGAGCGCCGGGTTACCAGCTTGAGCGTGAGATCATAGATATGATCCTATGGTCTCTGGCTTGAGCCCAAAAGTCGCTGGCTTGAAGCCCAAAGGTCCCTGGCTTGAACAAGGGGTCACTTACTCTGCTGTAGACCCCCCCTCCCCCGCATCAAGGCACAGATGAGAAAGCAATCAATGAACAACCAAGGAGCCACAATGAAGAATTGATGCTCCTCATCTCTCTCCCTTCCTGTCTGTCTGTCCTTATCTGTCCCTTTCTCTTCTCTTTCTCTCTCTCTGTCGCTGTCAAAAAAAAAAAAAAGAATTGGACTTTCTGACCTGACCAGTGGTGGTACAGTAGATAAAGCATTGACCTGGGATGCTGAGGACCCAGGTTCGAAACCCCAAGGTCACTGGCTTGAGTGCGGGCTCATCTGACTTGAGCACAGGCTCACCAGAGTACAAAACTAAGTGGAACAACTAAATGGGACAGTGGATTGATGCCTCTCTTTCTCTCTTTCTTTTCTCTTTTGTCTCTCCCTCTCCCTCCCCTCCTCAAATCAATAGAAAAATACTAAAAAAAAAAAATTTTAATGCCAAAATGGATTAGAAGCACGGTTTTTTGTTTGCTTGTTTGTTTGTTTGTTTGTTTGTTTCCAAATTTGGAAATGGGGAGGCAGACAGACTCCCACATGTGCCCCACCAGGATCCACCCGGCATGCCCACCAGGGGGTGTCTGCCCATCTTGGGGCGTCGCTCTGCCATAATCAGAACCATTCTAGCGCCTGAGGCAGAGGCCACAGAGCCATCCTCAGTGCCCAGCAAACTTTGCTCCAATGGAGCCTTGGCTGTGGGAGAGGAAGAGAGAGACAGAGAGGAAGGAGAGGGGGAGGGGTGGAGAAGCAGATGGGCGCTTCTCCTGTGTGCCCTGGCCGGGAATCAAACCCGGGACTCCTGCACGCCAGGCCCACGCTTTACCACTGAGCCAACCGGCCAGGGCCTAGAAGCACTGTTGATGTAAGAAATATCCAAACCTCTAGCCTGACCAGAAAATGGTGCAGTAAATAGAGTGTTGGCCTGAGATTCAGAGGACCCAGATTTGAAACCCTGAGGTCACCAGCTTGAACAAGTGCTCATCCAGTTTGAGTGCGGGGTCACTGGCTTGAGCGTGGTATCATGGACATGATCCCATGGTTGTGGCTTGAGCCCAAAGGTCTCTGGCTTAAAGCCCAAGGTCACTGGCTTGATCCCAGGGTTGCTGGCTTGAGAGCAAGGGGTCACTGGCTTGGCTGCAGCCCCCTGGTCAAAGCACATATGAAAAAGCAATCAATGAACAACTAAGGTGCCACAACGAAGAATTGATGCTTCATATTTCTCTCCCTTCCTGACTGTCCCTATCTGTCCCTCTCTCTCTGTCTCTCTCACTAAAAAAAGAAAAGTGTCCAGACCTCTAGAGAATTTGCATGAGTTTATTTGAGCCAAGCTGATAACAAGGATAACAGCTTTGCAGCTTCTTTTATGCATGTGAAATTAAGGAGGGCCAGGCCCAGGTAGCTCAGTTGGTTAGAACAGTGGTCCCCAGCCCCCAGGCCGCAGACCGGTACTGGTCCATGGGCCATTTGGTGCCGGTCTGCAGAGAAAGAATAAATAACTTAACATTATTTTTGTTTTATTTATATTTAAGTCTGAACGATGTTTTATTTTAAAAAATGACCAGATTCCCTCTGTTACATCCATTTAAGACTCACTTTTGACGCTTGTCTTGGTCACGTGATACATTTATTTGTCCCACCCTAAAGGCCGGTCTGTGAAAATATCTTCTGACATTAAACCGGTCCGTGGCCCAAAAAAGGTTGGGTACCAGTGGGTTAGAACATCATCCTAATAGGCCAAGGTTGTAGGTTTTAACCCCGGTCAGGGCACATACAACTGTCAACCAATAAATGCACAAATATGTGGACCAACAAATCGATGTCTCTGTCTCTTTTTCCCCCTCCTTCTTCCTCTCTCTCTCTCACTCTCTCTCCCTCTCCAAAAAAATTATTTTTAAATCATTTAAAGAGGTGCCATTTTCTCTGTAGAGCCTTGGTTTGTTTTTTTTTCATTTTTCTGAAGCTGGAAACAGGGAGAGACAGTCAGACAGACTCCCGCATGCGCCTGACCGGGATCCACCCGGCACGCTCACCAGGGGCGGTGCTCTGCCCCCCAGGGGGCGATGCTCTGCCCATCCTGGGCGTCGCCATATTGCGACCAGAGCCACTCTAGCGCCTGAGGCAGAGGCCACAGAGCCATGCCCAGCGCCCGGGCCATCTTTGCTCCAATGGAGCCTTGGCTGCGGGAGGGGAAGAGAGAGACAGAGAGGAAAGCGCGGCGGAGGGGTGGAGAAGCAAACGGGCGCTTCTCCTATGTGCCCTGGCCGGGAATCGAACCCGGGTCCTCTGCACGCTAGGCCGACGCTCTACCGCTGAGCCAACCGGCCAGGGCGAGCCTTGGTTTGTGAGAAGAGTCAGGGCAATCAGATTATTATATTCTCAGTATAAATGAAGTTTGTTTTTCTGGGTTTGTTTTTTTTTCTTTTTACAGAGAGAGGGATAGATAGGAACAGACAGGAACAGAGAGAGAGAGATGAGAAGCATCAATCATCAGTTTTTCATTGCAACACCTTAGTTGCTCATTGATTGATTTCTCATATGTGCCTTGACCGTGGGCCTTCAGCAGACTGAGTAACCCCTTGCTCAAGCCAGTGACCTTGGGTCCAAGCTGGTGAGCTTTGCTCAAACCAGATGAGCCCGCACTCAAGCTGGAGACCTCGGGGTCTCGAACCTGGTTCCTCTGCACCCCAGTCCGACGCTCTATCCACTACGCCACTGCCTGGTCAGGCTGTAAATGAAGTTTTTGGGTGTTTTTTTTACAGAGACAGAGAGAGTCAGAGAGAGGATAGACAGTGACAGACAGACAGGAACGGAGAGATAAGAAGAATCAATCATTAGTTTTTCTTTGTGCATTGTGACACCTTAGTTGTTCATTGATTGCTTTCTCATATGTGCCTTGACCGTGGGCCTTCAGTGGACCGAGTAACCCTTTGCTCAAGGCCTGTCAAGCTGGTGAGCTTTTTGCTCAAACCAGATGAGCCTGTGCTCAAGCTGGTGACCTCCGAGTCTCGAACCTGGGTCCTTCCGCATCCCAGTCTGACGCTCTATCCACTGCGCCACTGCCTGGTCAGGCTGTAAATGAAGTTTTAACGTCTCTACTCCATCCTCCTCTTTCACACCAGAGTTCATACTCTGTTGTCCCCAGTGATATTATATTCCTTTGTGTCTCTTCCTCACCACCTTCTTTGGAACATCTCAGGGCCTTTTGAGTTCCAGCTGCCCTTGTTTTTGTTTTTGTTTTTGTTTTTTGTTTTTTTCATTTTTTTAGAGGGGAGAGGGAGAGACAGAGAGAGAGAGAAGAGACAGAGATAGAAGGGGGGGAGGAGCTGGAAGCATCAACTTCCATATGTGCCTTGACCAAGCAAGCCCAGGGTTTCGGACCAGCGACCTCAGCACTTCCAGGTCGACGCTTTATCCACTGCGCCACCACAGGTCAGGCGGGCTGCCCTTGTTTTTATGTGGGCTGTGATGTTTCTGAATTGATGTAGAGCAAATCTAATTTTTCTTCTATTACAGCCTTTTGCATGTGTGAAATTTTCATCACTTTGTCTTTTTTTTTTTTTTTACTTTTATTGGTTATAGAGAAGAAGGGAGAGAGAGAGAGAGAGAGAGAGAGAGAGAGAGGAAAAAAACATCAATTTGTTGTTCCACTTATTTATACATTCATTGGTTGATTCCTGTATGTTCCCTGACTGGGGATCAAACCCGCAACCTTGGCACATTGGGACAACACTCTAACCAGCTGAACTGCCCAGCCAGGGCTTCCTAGTGTTTTGTTTTATTTCCTTTTCATAGTGCAGTATGTGAAAGAATACACTTTCGTGAGCTCTGAGATGATTGGAACTGTCACCTTCCTTGTGCAGATTTTATCAACATGGCCTGAGGTCGGAACATTTTCTTGCTGTTGATTTAGTGAGTCATAAATATGGCTAAATCACATTCTTTCTATCTTCCTGCCTCTTCCCCATGGCTGTTTACATATGTTGTTTCAGGAACCTAAGTTTAAACTTTTTAAAAAATTTTTTAGTGAGTGAGAGAGACAAGGATAGTAAGGAAAGGAGAGAGATGAGAAGCATCAACTTATAGTTGCGGCACTTCTATGGTTCATTGATTGCCTTGATGGGAGAGGGGTGTGGGGCAGGGGCTCCACCCAAGCCAATGACCCCTTGCTCAAGCCAGCAACCATGGGGTCATGTCTATGATACTACACTTAAGCTGGCAACCCCACACTCAAGCTGGTGAGAGAGCCTGCACTCAAGCTAGCAACCTCAGGGTTTTGAACCTGGGTCCTCAGTGTCCCAGGCCAATGCTCTATCCACTGCACCATCACCTGGTCAGGTGGAACCTAAGATTAAACTTTACAGTTATCTTTGTTCAGTTTCACTGAAGTGATTTTGGCCCCTCATAATTAATCTTGCAAGCTCAGAAAAGTCCCAGAAGCATTTGTGTGTTTCAGAGTAGTGTGGCTCCCTCCTCAGGGAGATTCCTTGGATTAATAACAACAGCAGGGCCCTGGCCGGTTGGCTCAGCGGTAGAGCATCAGCCTGGCGTGCAGAAGTCCTGGGTTTGATTCCCGGCCAGGGCACACAGGAGAGGCGGCCATCTGCTTCTCCACCCCTCCCCCCTCCCTCCTCTCTGTCTCTCTCTTCCCCTCCCGCAGCCAAGGCTCCGTTGGAGCAAAGATGGCCCGGGCGCTGGGGATGGCTCCTTGGCCTCTGCCCCAGGCGCTAGAGTGGCTCTGATCCTGGCAGAGCGATGCCCGGAGGGGCAGAGCATCGCCCCCTGGTGGGCAGAGCGCCGCCCCCTGGTGGGCGTGCTGGGTGGATCCCGGTGGGGTGTATGCGGGAGTCTGTCTGACTGTCTCTCCCGTTTCCAGCTTCGGAAAAATACAAAAAACAAACAAAAAAACAACAACAGCAGAATATTGACCTTTATTACAAGCCCTGTTCTCTTTCAAGCAGTTCCCTTGTAAGGCTGTAATATTTATTTTTTTCCATCAATGAGGGTATTATTGAATATTATTTTGCTACTCTTCTTTGCTAACTAGATGTACCATTGCCCCTGCTTAAAAAGTGTTCTACATCTTTAAAATTATCAATGAGTTTTTACTCATATGTTACAGTTTGTATGTCTGGAGCTGTAATTTTTCCTAAACATTCATGTGCTTTATAGTGTTATGTCCCAGATTTTTAGTCAAATGATATACATTAAAACAGTACAGAAATAGAGAAATTGTCACAGCTGTGTTTTATGCATTTTCATTAAGATTACAGTATTGTTAAATTTGACTGTAGACCTTTAAATACAGGCCTATTTAATTTGTGATTGAGCTAACTGAATCTAGTTACAACTTTCCATTCGAATCCCTTAGTTCCCACTTGTCCTCCTTTGTTCACAAACTAACAGAGCCCGCAGCTGCAGCTCTTCAGCAGAGAAGAGGGTACATGTTAAATATAGCCTGACCTGCTGCTGTGGTGAAAACTGACACTGCCACTTGCAGGCTCTGTGCAGTAGCACGCTGATCCTGAATGTAGGGCAATTGCTAATTCGACTGTAAACAGGGACTCTAGACATGACCTCAGCTGCTGCAGTTCTCTATATAAGTGACAAGAGAGCCTACTTTCAAGTAGCAAGGGCATGTTAAACAAAAGATTCAGGTGGTTATCTTGGATAGAGGAAGCAGGAGGTTGGAGGAGCAAAGAGGTAAATATTGTCAGTGTTCTAGTTCACCTGTTGGATACTCATTTCACTGGTGTTTATTATAGTTAAATAAATAAAACAAAAGAAAGCCATGCACAGTCAATGGTAAGAGTGTGTCACAAATGAGGTATTATATGTAATTAATCAGTTGGGGGCCGTGAGCTGGAGGGAGGTAGTGGGACTCAGGGTAACACATGAGTCCTCTTCCTGGGAAGCATTCATGTATCATCTAACCTCAAACATATTTATGCTGAATAATTCTAGTTGCAGAAAGGTCCCATAAATAATGTTCATGTAGGTTTTGGATTGTGTCTCATGCAGAATGGACCAAGATGAGAATTCAAGACCTTAATTAGACATGACCACTCTTGGACATATACACATATATAATAAGAAATTTTATTTTTTATTTATTTTTCTATAATAAGAAATTTTCATTTTTAAATTTACAAGTTGGGAAAAGTCAAGAGAGGCTAAAAAACTAAATAACCAGCATATCAAAAGTCTTCAAAATAAGTTTACTTCAAAAGTATCATTTTAAAATAATTAATTATGGTCACTTTTTTGGTAATAAAACTAACTTTTTTAAAAGCACTGTGCCTAGGTACTTTGCTAGTATTTCACTAGTTTTTCCCTACTCTCTGTGAAAAGTAAATTATTAGCTTTATTTTTAGAGACGTGGCTCAGGTTGCTGAAGCACTTTCCTGGTATTATATGGCCACAAACACTGGGACTGACATTTGAATCCAGGTCTGTCTGAAATTTAGATTGTCTCACATGTGTTTAGTGGTTTCTGAAATAGCTATAACCTGTATAAACGCAATAAAGTCTTGATGTTTGTCTTCCAGGTGTGTGATACAAAGCCAGTGTCTAAAGATGTATTTTATTTTAAAATTCATATCCTAATGTTGAGGCCCTTTGAAGATGGAGTATTGCAGGGACAAAAATATTTTAAGTGAGAGATAAATAAATTTAGGCTCGCCAGTTCAGCTTTTGTAGTTTGGTGGCAGTTCTTCAGCTTTGCATTACAAGGTTACATCTTACCAGGGATCTTAGTTTTTGATAAAACTTAGGTGAATATATTTAAATAGCTCTTCTCTTTTTGAAGATGTCTAACTTCTTTTTTTCTTTTTTTACATTTCTAAAGCCTACCATTAGCCTATCTGGACAGGACGAAAAGTGTGACATTCTTAATTCTGATGAAAGATAAAGAAGGGTTGAGAGTGGTGGTTATAAGCATTCTAGCTTTATATTTACAAGGATGTGGAACAAATTAAGTCCCTTATAATCATCTTGTGTATTTAAAAGCATCTGTAGATGACTTTATGTGGAATGGGAGTTTTTAAATGTTACTTTATTTGGGTTTTTGAAAAAGTCATGCATTCAGATGTTAAAAATTTACTAAAGGTACAACAAAGTGCAGAGTGAAAAGTCTGTCTCCTAGGTACACAGTTATCCTCTGTATGGACAGTTGGAGCTACCAGTTTCTTCGCTGTCACTCTAGAGCTATTTTATGCATTTATAGCAATTGTGTACTTTTTTCCCTTATTTTTAATAGCATACCATGTATACTGTTAGGCATTTTGCTTTTTCTATATGTTGAATCTTGGAAAAATTTTGTACTGTGACATAAAAGAACTTCCTTGAAAGATTAAAAAAAATAATAGCCATCCTAAATGGGTATGAAGTAGTATGTCATTGTGGTTTTGATTTGCATTTCTCTAATGACTAATTATGTTTGACATCTTTATATGAGTTTATTGGTCATTCATTAAAGATACTGATATATCTTCTCTGGAGAAATGTCAAGTCAAACCTTTTGCCCATTATTTGAGTTTTTGTTATTAAGTAGGAGTTTTTATGTGTTGTTGTTGTTTTTTCTGAAGTGAGAAGCGGGGAGGTAATCAGGCAGACTCCCCATGTGCCTGACCAGGATCCACCTGGCATGCCCACCAGGAGGCAATGCTCTGCCCATGTGGGGCGTTGCTCCCTTGCAACTGGAGCCATTCTAGCACCTGAGGCGAAGGCCATGGAGCCGTTCTCAACGCCCGAGCCAACCTTTATTATTATTATTATTTTTTTTTTTTTTACAGAGACAGAGAGGGAGTCAGAGTGAGGGATAGACAGAGACAGACAGACAGGAACAGAGAGATGAGAAGCATCAATCATTAGTTTTTCATTGCGCATTGCGACACCTTAGTTGTTCATTGATTGCTTTCTCATACGTGCCTTGACCGCGGGCCTTCAGCAGACTGAGTAACCCATTGCTGGAGCCAGCGACCTTGGGTCCAAGCTGGTGAGCTTTGCTCAAACCAGATGAGCTCACGCTCAAGCTGGCGACCTCCGGGTCTCGAACCTGGGTCTTCCACATCCCAGTCCAACGCTCTATCCACTGCGCCACCGCCTGGTCAGGCCCGAGCCAACCTTGCTCCAATGAAGCCTTGGCTATGGGAGGGGAAGAGAGACAGAGAGAACGAAAGAGGGAAGGGTGGAGAAGCAGATGGGCGCTTCTGTGTGCCCTGGCTTGGAATCAAACCCAGGACTTTCACACACCATGCCAATGCTCTACCACTGAGCCAGCTGGCAAGGGCCAGTAGGAGTTCTTTATATAATCTGGATATTAATCCCATATGACATATTACAGTATTTGCAAATATTTTCTCCCATTCTGTGGGTTGTCTTTTCACTCACTTGAGAGTATCCTTTGATATATTTAACTTTGATGAAAGTCCTTTTTTTTTTTTTCCCCCTTGTATTTTTCTGAAGCCGGAAACGGGGAGAGACAGACAGGCTCCCGCATGCACCCGACCGGGATCCACCCGGCACGCCCACCAGGGGGCGACGCTCTGCCCCTCCAGGGCGTCGCTCTGTCGCGACCAGAGCCACTCTAGCGCCTGGGGCAGAGGCCGAGGAGCCATCCCCAACGCCCGGGCCATCTTTGCTCCAGTGGAGCCTCGGCTGCGGGAGGGGAAGAGAGAGACAGAGAAGAAGGAGAGGGGGAGGGGTGGAGAAGCAGATGGGCGCTTTTCCTGTGTGCCCTGGCTGGGAATCGAACCCGGGACTTCTGCACGCCAGGCCGACGCTCTACCACTGAGCCAACTGACCAGGGCCGAAAGTCCATTTTTTAAATTTATTTTGCTGCCTGTTTTTAGTGTCATACTTAAATCATTTCCTAACCCAAGGTTATGAAGTTTTGCCCTATGTTTTCTTCTAAGAGTTTCATAATTTTAGTTCCTTATGTTTTGGTTTTTAATCCATTTTGAGTTAAATTTGTATGTATTGTGAGGTAAGAGTCCAACTTCTATTCTTTTACCTGCAGATATCCAGTTTTCCCTATACCATCTGTTGAAAAGACTGCCTTTTCCATTGAATAGTCTTAGAACTCTTGTTTGAAAATGAATTGGGCCCTGGCTGGTTGGCTAAGTGGATAGAGCACTGGCTCAACCTGTCATGTGGACATCCTGATTCGATCCCCAGTCAGGGCACATATGAGAAGTAACCATCTGCTTCTCTTCCCCTCCCACTTTTCTCTCTCTCTCTCTTCCCCTTTCACAGCCAGTGGCTTGATTGGTTCGAGCGTCAGCCCCAGACTCTGAGGATAGCTCAGTGGGTCCGAGCGTCAGCCTCAGGCACTAAGGATAGCTCGGTTGATTTGAGCATCAGCCCCAGATGGGGGTTGCCAAGTGGATACAGGTTGGGCTGCATGCAGGAGTCTTGTCTATCTCCCCTCCTCTCACTTAAAATAATAATAATATTAAAAGAAAATGAATTGATGCCTGACTGGAGGCATCCTGAGAGGAAGGAGAGGGAGAAGGGTGGAAAAACAGATGGGCGCTTTTCCTGTGTGCCCTGGCCGGGAATTGAACCCAGGACTTCCACAAACTGGGCTAACACTCTGCCACTGAGCCAGCCAGCCAGGGCTCTCTTATTCTCTTTCTTTGGTTTGCATGTCCTTATGCCAGTATCACACTATTTTGATTACTGTAGCTTTGTGGCAAGTTCTAACATTGGAAAATGTGAGTCCTCCATCTTTCTTCTTCTTTTTCAAGACCGTTTTGGCTCTTTGCAGTTTTTTAAGATTCCATATGAATTTCAGGATCAGCTTTTCTGTTTCTGCAACAAAGAGATATGTAATATCTGTTTTTGATAGGGATTACATTGACTCTGTACCTTGCTTTGGTTAGTAATATCATCTTAACAATATTAAGTCTTCCAATCCATGAACATAGGACGTTTTTTATTTATTTAGCTCTTAATTTTTTTCAGCAATGTGTAGTTCTCAGTGTACAAATTTTTTTTGCCTCCTTGGTTAATTCATTTTATTCTTTTTGATGCTATTGCAAATGAAATTGATTTTTTAAAAAGATTTTATTTATTGACACTCAAGCCAAGAAAGATGGTGACTGCAGTATTAGAGAATGACTCAGCACAGGGGTTTGGTGGCTGTCCCCCACAGTGTCTCTCCCTGGACCTCCAACTTTACACTCTCCTCATGCAGCTCCAGTCCTCTCAGCTCTCCCTCCACTGGATCCCCGAGAATGAAGAACAATAAGGTAAAGAAGAGGAGTCTCCAAATGTCTGGATGAAAAAACCAATTTTCAGTGAGCTTCCATTTAACACTATTCAGTTTTCTTGGAGCAAGACCAAAACAGAATGGATACTTCTTTCAGAGAACGGATGAATGAGAACATGGAGAACTCCTTAGGACAGGTTGTAGCTGGCTGAAAGAGGATATAGATTTCTGTCATCAAAGAGGATTTTGGGTAGGTGGACCCTTGTCTACTAAAAGATTTTTGTTCATCTTTTCCCACTCCTCGTTCAGAAAGCATCTTTCTAAACCCTTTGTCAGGATATATGCTTAATATAAGGATACTGTGCTATTTATTTTGATTTCTTCAAGCTTTTTTTAAAAATTATATTTGCTCTTTTTAGTTTTTTTCTGGCTAAATTATATTTTTAGCAAAATAGCCAATTAATATTTAATCCAAGAAGTCCTGTTTAATTTTTTTTTTTCCTTTTTTTTTTTTTTTTTGCATTTTTCTGAAGCTAGAAACAGGGAGAGACAGTCAGACAGACTCCCGCATGCACCTGACCGGGATCCACCCGGCACGCCCACCAGGGGGCGACGCTCTGCCCACCAGGGGGCGATGCTCTGCCCATCCTGGGCGTCGCCATGTTGCGACCCTCCTGGGTGTCGCCATGTTGCGACCAGAGCCACTCTAGCGCCTGGGGCAGAGGCCACAGAGCCATCCCCAGCGCCCGGGCCATCTTTGCTCCAATGGAGCCTTGGCTGCGGGAGGGGAAGAGAGAGACAGAGAGGAAGGCGCGGCGGAGGGGTGGAGAAGCAAATGGGCGCTTCTCCTATGTGCCCTGGCCGGGAATCGAACCCGGGTCCTCCGCACGCTAGGCCGACGCTCTACCACTGAGCCAACCGGCCAGGGCCTGTTTAATTTTTTAAGAGTCAGTTCTTTTTTTTTTATGCAAGGACAATTCTCTTCAGTAGCTATTAGTAAGAAGAAATTAGACAAAAAGTAGCACATTCAATATGCTGATTCTCTTAAAACATGAATGTATAAGCAGTCTAGAATGCATGAATTGGAATGTGAAGCCATGGATCCACCACTAACAGAAGAATGGAGAGAAGAGAATGACAGAGAACCTGACTCTGAGCATTACACAGAAGTTTCAGATGGAAATACATAGATTAAAAAGAAAAGAGGTGGCCTGACCTTTGGTGGCGCAGTGGATAAAGCGTCGACCTGGAAATGCTGAGGTCGCCGGTTTGAAACCCTGGGCTTGCCTGGTCAAGGCACATATGGGAGTTGATGCTTCCAGCTCCCCCCCCCCTAAAATGAATAAAAAAATAAAAATAAAAAAAAATAAAAAAAATAAAAAAAATAAAAAAGAAAAGAGGTGAATGACAGCTATGGTTTGGGTAACGTTTGTGGCAAGTATGCAAAATAACAATGGAGTCTTTAAAATAAATAAATATATATATATATATATATTTTTTTTTTTTTTTTTTTTTTTTGGCAAAGAACAAGACACCATGAAAGAATACATTTGATTGATACTTCTATAATAGAAGTTCTTGAACTGAGGTTAACAGATAACATGAAATTACTGAAAGATCTATAAGTTACTTCTACCTCTTCAAAACCCTTACAAATCATACACTTAGTTATAAGTTTGTATACATTAACTAAAATCTTAACTGTGTGGCCTGACCAGGTGGTGGCGCAGTGGATAGAGCATCGGACTGGGATGCGGAAGGATCCCAGTCTGAGGTCGCCAGCTTGAGCGCGGGCTCATCTGGCTTGAGCAAAGAGCTCACCAGCTTGGACCCAAGGCGCAGGGGGTTACTCGGTCTGCTGAAGCCCCACGGTCAAGGCACATGTGAGAAAGCAATCAATGAACAACTAAGAAGTCGCAACGCGCAACGAGAAACTGATGATTAATGCTTCTCATCTCTCTCCGTTCCTGTCTGTCTGTTCCTGTCTATCTCTGCCTCTGTTAAAAAAAAAAAAAAATCTTAACTGTGCTTTCTTTGGAATTACATTAGTATGGTATGGTAATGCATCTTGTATGTTATCAGAATATTAGTTTAGCACATTAGTGATGGGGGAATAATACAAGAGGTAGCATATAGATAAAGATTTTCAAAAACCTTTCTTCTCATCATATTCATGGAAACATATACTTGCCATTTATTTAATTTGTCTTATGACCTGCTTAGGACAAAGATGTCAGAAGATGGATTTGTACAATTTAATACTCTATTTTTTATCTCTGCCCTTATTATGAGGATAATGCAATCTCAATAACCTGCTGATACTAAGAAAACCAAAAACACTTTGAAGTAGAATTAGTCATAAATAGGTACTGAAAGCTATTTAAATATGCCTACCATAGATCTAATAATACCAGTTAATTCACAAACATTTGAAGGAAAAACAGTTCTATACATTAAATGGAAAATACAGTCAATAAATGCTAAGGAATCTGTCTAGAAAATAGAGAAAAAAGTGTATTTGCTGGACAAGTAAGTTTGGAGTTTATTAAAATGAGTATTTGAGCATTTTTTGAAGAGGTTTAAGAATAAGAATGACTTAAAATTCTTGTTTAGGCAAGTCATTTAGTTGGATCAGTAGGAAAAAGTTTAAATTTGAGTGTTCATAAAAAATGACAATGATAGAGGAAAGAGTACTAAAATTCAAATTCAAAATATACTTAAAATAATATTTATTAGACAGTTACTTGCAGTTATGAACATTGCTGTTTAATAATAAAGTTGGACCCTATAAAGAAAAAAAGATACTAATTATTGATTTGAGAGAGAGAAAGAAGGAGGAGGAGCAGGAAGCATCAACTCATAGTAGTTGTTTCTCATATGTGTCTTGACCCGGCCAGCCTGGGTTTCAAACCAATGACCTCAGCATTCCAGGTCATTGCTCTATCCACTGTGCCACCACAGGTTAGGCGGAATTGATTTTTTAATTTATTTTTTTGGATTGTTCATTGAAAGTATATAGAATACAATTGAATTTTGTGTGTTGGTTTGTTTTTTTGTTTTTTTTTTCCATTTTTCTGAAGCTGGAAACAGGGAGAGACAGTCAGACAGACTCCCGCATGCGCCCAACCGGGATCCACCCGGTACGCCCACCAGGGGCGATGCTCTGCCCACCAGGGGGCGATGCTCTGCCCATCCTGGGCGTCGCCATATTGCGACCAGAGCCACTCTAGCGCCTGGGGCAGAGGCCAAGGAGCCATCCCCAGCGCCCAGGCCATCTTTGCTCCAATGGAGCCTCGGCTGCGGGAGGGGAAGAGAGAGACAGAGAGGAAAGTGCGGCGGAGGGGTGGAGAAGCAAATGGGCGCTTCTCCTGTGTGCCCTGGCCGGGAATCGAACCCGGGTCCTCCGCACGCTAGGCCGACGCTCTACCGCTGAGCCAACCGGCCAGGGCTTGTGTGTTGGTTTTGATTTTATCTTGTAACTGTTTGCTTAATTTATTTTATTTTTATTTTTATTTTTTTTGGTATCTTTCTGAAGCTGGAAACGGGGAGAGACAGTCAGACAGACTCCCACATGCGCCTGACCAGGATCTATCCGGCACGCCCACCAGGGGGCGATGCTCTGCCCCTCAGGGGCGTCGCTCTGCCGCGACCAGAGCCACTCCAGCGCCTGGGGCAGAGGCCACAGAGCCATCCTCAGCGCCCGGGCCAACCTTGCCCCAATGGAGCCTTGGCTGCGGGAGGGGAAGAGAGAGACAGAGAGGAAGGAGGGGGGTGGAGAAGCAAATGGGCGCTTCTCCTATGTGCCCTGGCCGGGAATTGAACCTGGGTCCCCCGCACGCCAGGCCAACGCTCTACCGCTGAGCCAACCAGCCAGGGCCTGTTTGCTTAATTTATTAGTGCTGACTTTGTTTTTTTTTGTTTTTTTTTTTAATTTTAGTGAGAGGAAGGGAGGCAGAGACAGGCTCCTGCATGTGCCCCAACTGGGATCCACCCAGCAAGCCCACTAGGGAGCAATGCTCTGCCCATCTAGTGCCCTTGCTCCGTTGCAACCAGAGCCATTTTATCGCCTGAGGCAGAGGCCATGGAGCCATCCTCAGCGCCCAGGGCCAACTTGCTCTAATCAAACCTTGGCTGCAGGAGTGGAAGAGAAGAGAGAGAGAAGCAAGAGGGGGAGGGATAGAGAAGCAGATGGGCGCTTCTTCTGTGTGCCCTGACTGGGAATCGAACCTGGGACATCCACACACCAGGCTGACGCTCTGCCACTGAGCCAACTGGCCAGGGCAATGCTAACATTTTTTTGTATGTGAAATCCTTTTTTTTAATTTTTCTTTTTTTAAAAATTAATTTTTAGAGAGGAGAGAGAGAGAGAAAGAGAGAGAGAGGAGGAGGAGGGAGGAGCAGGAAGCATCAACTCCCATATGTGCCTTGACCAGGCAAGCCCAGGGTTTTGAACCGGCGACCTCAGCGTTCCAGGTCGATGCTTTATCCGCTGCGCCACCACAGGTCAGGCTGTATGTGGAGTCTTTAGAGGTTTCTGTATATAAAATCATGTCATTTGTGAATAGAGATTATTTTTCCTTTTCCTTTCTAATTTGGAATCCTTTTAATTCTTTTATCTAATTGTTCCATCTAAAACTTTCAGTACTATGTTGAATAGCAGTGGCAAAGGTGGACATCCTTGTCATGTTCTTGATCTTAGGGCAAAAGCTTTCAGTCTTTCACTATTGAGTATAATGTTATCTGTGGGCTTTTCCTATATGGCCTTTATCATTTTGAGGCAATTCCCTTCTGTTCCTAATTTACTGGATGATTTTCTTTAAGGGGCCTTGTATTTCTCAAGTGCTTCTTCTGCATCAGTTGAAATGAACATGTGTTTTTTCCCCCTTCATCTTAGTAATTGATTTTCATGTTGAATCATCCTTGCATTCTGGGAATAAATCTTACTTGGTCATGATGTATATACTTCTTTTTAATATGCTGCCGAATTCAATTTGCTAGTATTTTGTTAAGGATTTTTACACCTATATTCACGGGATAGTCTGTAGATTTCTTAAAGTATCTTTTTTTGACTTTGATACCAGGGCATTGCTGGCCTTAGAATGACTTAGAAAGTGTTCCCTTCTCTTTAATCATTTGAAAGAGTTTAAGGAGGATTGGTGTTAATTCTTTAGATGTTTGGTCAAAGTTTTTGTGACAGGAAAAAATAAATTAGGTATTTTTTGGAGCTGTCAGTAGTGTTTTAAGGAACTAGAAAGATGTTTTGGGGACTGCAAGTTTCACAAGCACAATCTGAAATGACTACTGCTTCAGCCAACTCACAAAAGCCCCCAGCACCTGTTGGCCTCTTAGCTTTGTTTCTGGGCTTTTTTCTTCAAATTTATGTACCGCTTTACTTGGAATCACATGTCCTATAACACTTCACGTCTGTTTTCGAGGAGTTGTGGAGATTGGGTACCCTCAGAAAGGAGACTTGACAGTATATCTTCAGTCTTTAAAATACTTTATACATATTGGAATCTTTAAATCACTCCTGAAGACTAGGTGAGTGATCTCAAATTCAATAATAAAAATTACTAAGGCAGAGAAATTTTGCCTAAGCACAAAAGATTTCTGGGTTTTGTGTTTTACCCCTTTAGTGAGGCTGCGTTTTGCACAGATTGGCTTCTCTTTTATTTTCCCTTCTTTATCTGCCTACAACGAAGGGTATTACTGTTTTCATGTTCTCTTCCAAGATGTAAAAAGCATTCTTTTAGAACTCATGGTTAGGTCCTTTTGTTTGCAGTTGTACAGCAAAGCCCAAAAAATAATTCCTTACCAGCCGAAAGGAGGAGGCTTTGCCCCATTGTATATATTTTGGATTCTAACTGGGCATCTGATTATGTCAGCCGCTATCACAGAACTGACCAATAGTGACTCTTCCTGAGTATGATTTTCAAACATTTATAACAGTTTTCCATAAGAAATAAGTTTCATAGCTTGGCCCAGTACATAACAAAAACATATACAACTAACATAAAAGTCTTACAAACCAATTCTTAACCTTTTTTCCCCAAAAAATACAGACTGATAAAAAAATGCAGACTTCTATTTACTATTTTGTTCTTTTTAAAAAAAAAAAATACTGATTTTAGCTTGCTGAATTTATTTGGTAACCTGCTAATAATGGATGTGAACTTTTGTTTAAAAAATATTCCTCTGGAAAAAAAAAATATTCCTCTGTGACCTCCAACTTTTCCTGTGCATATAGTTTTCTGGGCTCCTACTCTTAGACATTTTGATTCTGTGGTTGGAAGTAGAGGCCAGGAATTTAGTTGGTTTTTTTTTTTTTTTGGTATTTTTCTGAAGCTGGAAACGGGGAGAGACAGTCAGACAGACTCCTGCATGCGCCCCACGGGGATCCACCCGGCACGCCCACCAGGGGGCGATGCTCTGCCCCTCCGGGGCGTCGCTCTGTTGCAACCAGAGCCACTCCAGCACCTGGGGCAGAGGCCAAGGAGCCATCCCCAGCGCCCGGGCCATCTTTGCTCCAGTGGAGCCTCGCTGCAGGAGGGGAAGAGAGAGACAGAGAGGAAGGAAAGGGGGAGGGATGGAGAAGCAGATGGGCGCTTCTCCTGTGTGCCCTGGCCAGGAATTGAACCCGGGACTTCTGCACACCAGGCCGACGCTCTACCACTGAGCCAACCAGCCAGGGCAGGAATTTAGATTTTTTATTAAGTGCCCAGATAGTTTTGATATAGCCATAGACAAGTATTTGGGAACAGTTTAGAGCTAACCTAATAAAAACTAGTTTATTTAAAACTGACTCTAGCCTGACCTGTGGTGGCGCTGTGGATAAAGTGTGGACCTGGAATGCTGAGGTCGCCCGTTTGAAACCCTGGGCTTGCCTGGTCAAGGCACATACGGGAGTTGATGCTTCCTGCTCCTCCCCCTTCTCTCTCTCTCTCTCTCTCTCTTTCTCTCTCAACTTTCTAAAATGAATAAATAAAAACTCTTAAAAAAAAGAGCCCAGTGGTCTGATGTCTTGTCCCTATCCTTTAAAAAAATACACTGACTCCCTTAAATTGTTAAAAACTGTCATTATAACTTTTCAAATTATTGCACTTTTAATTTTAGAAAATAAATCAGTTATTATTCCCTAAACTTTCTGGACTCCAATATTCATATTATTTTGTAAAATGTGGGGAGCCATTTTAGGCAGTGATGGACCGATAAAGGACAGTTTAATTCCTCTTGCTTCTAGAAAAGAACAGCCTGGGCATGTAGTAGGTTAAGTTATCCTCTGGTTTGTTCCATTCAGTAGTGATATTGTCTTCTTTGACACAGACCAGTTTATGTATGACTTGGAACACCAGCCATCAGGTTCAGCAGAGAAATGGCCTAACCACAGTGAGCTCTCATGTCCAGTTCCTTTCTGGAGAATCTAGAGGGTGAGTGTTGTTTGAAATGTGTCACTGTTTTTGTGCCAAGTCTGGTATTTGCATGCTGTGCCCGGATTTGCATGTGCTACAGAGGACGGGTATATACATGGGCACCCTCATGGTAGGCCCACATTATCTTTGGAGCTGCACTTTGACTGTAAGACTCTGCTTTTTAAATCTAACCATACTTTGGCTCTCATACTTCTGCTTATAATTTTAGTTTCAGTTTGAATAAAAGGCAAGTGTTTAATTGGATCTGTTAAACCAAAGCAGAGAGAAGCCCATCTATATGAATTCTATGACTTGGGTACTGAGTAAATCTGGTTGCTGCTCAGGCCTATAAACCTACTCGTTTCTGGTCCGGTATTCTGTTTTGATGTGAGGCAGTATGGAATGAAAATAAAGTAGGAAATTATATCCATTTGTCAGAGGCAGCCTGGATCATCTCCCCTTGAGCCTGCCCTCTAGGCTGTGTTTGCACTCCTGGTAGTTTATCTTGGGCTCCATTTGGTAGGAATGTGTAGAAATAGAATAGTCAGTGCTGGTGAGGAAGCGAGCTGGGCCTCAGAACCCCCCACCGCTCCACATACACACTCAGCTCCTTTCTTCAAAGACTCTCAAAGCCACTTAGAAAGTATGTAATAGAAATTATAAATGTACAAATCCTAATTCTCAAAATGCCACTTGAATTTCATTTTAATTAATTTAGATTTGGAAGAGGGCTTAGAAATCCTATTTATTACCCCAAATATTTATATTGAGGAAACCAAACAGAGCACCAAAACCGTGGCTTCTCCTAGAAGCTGGGCATAGTCTCAATCATTCTTTTTTTTTTTTTTTTTTATTCATTTTTAGAAAGGAGAGAGAGAGAGAGAAGAGAGACAGAGACAGAGAGAGAGAAGGAGGGGAGGAGCAGGAAGCATCAACTCCCATATGTGCCTTGACCAGGCAAGCCCAGGGTTTCGAACTGGCGGCCTCAGCATTTCCAGGTCGACGCTTTATCCACTGCTCCACCACAGGTCAGGCTCAATCATTCTTGTCTCTAATCATGAAAGAAATAAAAGTGGCAACTAAATTTCTGCATATCTATAAAACCCTCAGAAGAGTTATAACCAGGAGTATTTAAATTAATTTCCTCATATTATGGTTCAGAAAATCAGTTGAAAAAAGATTAATTGCCCTAGTTACATCACAGCTGAACCAAGATTAAAACTTATTTTTTCCAGTGTTGCTCTTCCTGTTTGTGAAGCAGTGATCTTGGTAAGTGTTTATCTGGAGTGAAGGGATTAATGAGTGACTAAGAAATGAACCTAGAGGTAAGAACATAAAAACAGCAGGCGCTATAGATCAGTGGTCCCCAACCTTTTTTTGGGCCACGGACCAGTTTAATGTCAGAAAATTTATATTTTCACAAACCGGCCTTTAGGGTGGTACTGATAAAATATCACATGACCGAGACAAGCATCAAGAGTGAGTCTTAGACAGATGTAACAGAGGGAATCGGGTCATTTTTTAAAAATAAAACATCGTTCAGACTTAAACATAAATAAAACGGAAATGATGTAAGTTATTTATTCTTTCTCTGCGGTCCGGTACCAAATGGCCCACGGACCGGTACTGGTCCATGGATCGGGGGCTGGGGACCACTGCTATAGATAACTCCTTTAAGATGTTAAGCAATAAGCCTGACCAGGCGGTGGCGCAGTGGATAGAGCATCGGACTGGGGTGCAGAAGACCCAGGTTCAAGACCCCCGAGGCCACCAGTTTGAGTGCAGGCTCAACTGTTTTTTGTGGGCTTTTTATTCATTTTTAGAGAGGACAGAGAGGGAGAGAGACAGAGAGGGAGAGAGAGGAGAGACAGAGAGAGAGAGAAGGGGGGAGGAGCTGGAAGCATCAACTCCCATATGTGCCTTGACCAGGCAAGCCCAGGGTTTCGAACCAGCGACCTCAGCATTTCCAGGTCGACGCTTTATCCACTGCACCACCACAGGGCAGGCTGGCTCATCTGGTTTGAGCAAGGCTCACCAGCTTGAGCCCAAGGTCTCTGGCTTGAGCAAGGAGTCACTCGGTCTGCTATAGCCCTCAGTCAAGGCACATATGGGAAAGCAATCAACAAACAACTAAGGTGCCGCAACAACGAATTGATGCTTCTCATCTCTCTCCCTTTCTGTCTGTCCCCCTCTCTGACTGTCTCTGTCACTAAATAAATAAATTAATTAATTAATTAGAATGCTTTAAAAAAAAGAATTAAAAATAAAAAAAATGTTAAGCAATGAAAGAAAAAAAGTAGATCTGGAGGGTGATGTGAAGTCTGGTTTTTGTTTGCTTTGTTTGAGAAACTTAATTCATGTTTAAATAATGATTAGAAGGATCCAAGAGGGGAGGTGGGTAAATTGATTGAAGAGATGGAAGAGTAAAGAAAATTGATGGGTCAAGGTCTTAAAAGGCCTATATGGGATTCATAACAGAAGTGGTAAAGTGAGTCATGTGGATTTAGGATTTATGGCTCTGGAGCTCAGGTTTGGCCCCTAGATGTAATAGATGTGGGAGCCAACAGTATATAAAAATGGACAAGATTATACAGAGAAAATATATAAAGTAAAAAAAAGACTAAATCCTAAAATTCCGAATCCCATATCTTAACCCAAATTGAAAGGTGTGTGTAAGCCCTGGCCAGTTGGCTCAGCGGTAGAGCGTCGGCCTAGCGTGCGGAGGACCCGGGTTCGATTCCCGGCCAGGGCACACAGGAGAAGCGCCCATTTGCTTCTCCACCCCTCTGCCGCGCTTTCCTCTCTGTCTCTCTCTTCCCCTCCCGCAGCCAAGGCTCCATTGGAGCAAAGATGGCCCGGGCGCTGGGCATGGCTCTGTGGCCTCTGCCTCAGGCGCTAGAGTGGCTCTGGTCGCAACATGGCGACGCCCAGGATGGGCAGAGCATCCCCCCCTGGTGGGCAGAGCGTAGCCCCTGGTGGGCGTACCGGTTGGATCCCGGTGGGGCGCATGCGGGAGTCTGTCTGACTGTCTCTCCCTGTTTCCAGCTTCAGAAAAAAGAAAAAAAAAAAAAAGAAAAAAAAGAAAGGTGTGTGTATATATATATATTTTTTGTTTGTTTTGTTTTGTTTTGTTTTTGCTGATACAGAAGGGTACATGCTGATACTTGAATATACTTTGAAGTACCTGTGTACTATTTACTCAGCTGAAGATTTCATGTTTGTAGAATGTTGTGAGTTACAACCTTTTCTAGAGGAAAGATCTGTAATAACACTAAGGATAGCATCACATACATAAGGCTTCTTAAAAAGGAAGAACCCTTAATAACAGCACTAATCACGCCCTTGTCAGTTGTGGTGAAAAAAGTGTCATAATTTTCCTTTACTAGTATCAAAGTTAATGTTAAAGTAAAGGATATCATCTGATAATTGTACATAATATTTTTAACGTGTCCTGTGGTTGAAAGCTGACTAAAGTTCAGGTAAAATTTAAAATAACTTTCTTAAAAACTTAGCATGATAAAATTCAAGCTGGTTATCTTGGTTCTTGCTTAAAATATGTAAATATTCTTTCTATGTTACCTTTCTGGTGGTGAGTTTTATTTTCATCAGTAATATAAGTTAGCCTGACTTGTGGCACAGTGGGTAGAGCGTCAACCTGGAATGCTGGGATTGCTGTTTCAAAGACTAGGTTTGCTTGGTCAAGGCACATACAAGAAGCAACTACTATGAGTTGATGCGTCCCACTCCTGCCCTTTCCTTTCTCTCTCTTTCCTCTCTGTAAAAATCAATAAATGAACTCTTTAAAAAAAAAAAATAATAGGCCCCGACCTGTTGGCTCAGTGGTAGAGCATCAGCCCAACATGTGGAAGACCCAGGTTCGATTCCCAGTCAGGGAACACAGTAGAAGTGACCATCTGCTTCTCCACCCCTCCACCCCTCCACCCCTCCACCCCTCCACCCTTCCACCCTTCCACCCTTCTCTGTCTTTTCTCCTCCTGCAGCCATGGTTCGAATGGCTTGAGCAAGTTGGCCCAGGGCACAGAGGATGGCTTCATGTCCTCACCTCAGGTACAGAAATAGCTTGGTTGCCGAGCAATGGAGAAAGCCCCAGATGGGCAGATCATTGTCCCATAGAGGGCTTGCCAGACACTAGTGGGAATCTGTCTCTCTGCCTCCCCACCTCCTACTTAATTATAAAGAAAAGTAAAAAAAATAATATAAAGTAGGTTACTATAATGGAGTTCCCAAAATACAGCGACTTAACCACATTGGAGGTTTCTTTCATACTTAATGGAAATTGCTTTCATTTCTGGGGTTTGTCAAAGCAGAGTCAGCACTTTGAGCTTTAGCACAAAGCAAGGAGTGGGTAGGAGAGGAAAAGACTATGAAACAAGTGATGAAGGAAATGCACACGTGACTTTCACTTACAGTTCATTGGAGAAAACAGTTTCATGGGAATACCTAGCTATAAAGAGAAAGCAGGGAAACATGTGGTCTGGAGCTGAGTGGCCACATGTCTGTATAAACTCAATTACTGGAGAAGAGTGAATTAGGACACTTAGTAGTTACCTTCTGAATTTTCAGGAATGTTTTTCTGCCTTTAGCTTGTGAAGGCAAATTCATCGGATTTTGATAAATGCAGACTCTTAAGCTAATTCCATAAGTAGGTGAATTAAGCATTTCATGTGTTAGATGGTGTTCTTATAACTTAACAAATAACCTAAAAGTAAATCTTAGCAAAACTATGCTATAGATAAGAGTAGTAAACCAAAAATACTAGAATTCTCATCCATTTAAAATTACTTCGCCTGACCAGGCAGTGTCGCAGTGGATAGAGCGTCGGACTGGGATGCAGACAACCCAGGTTCGAGACCCCGAGGTCGCCAGCTTGAGCGTGGGCTCATCTGGTTTGACCAAAAGCTCACCAGCTTGAACCCAAGATCACTGGCTCCAGCAAGGGGTTACTCGGTCTGCTGAAGGCCCGCGGTCAAGGCACGTATGAGAAAGCAATCAATGAACAACTAAGGTGTTGCAACGTGCAATGAAAAACTAATGATTGATGCTTCTCATCTCTCTCTGTTCCTGTCTGTCCCTGTTTATCCCTCTCTCTGACTCACTCTCTGTCTCTGTAAAAATAAACATAAATAAATAAATAAAATAAAATTACTTCTATTCCTTTACTTTCAAATTTCTCATTTCTTCAAGTGAAATTCAAAAGTTATCACACCTACATTTAGCCTTTATTTATTTATTTTTTTTTAATTTTTTTAAATTTTATTTATTTTTTACAGAGACAGAGAGAGAGTCAGAGAGAGGGATAGACAGGGACAGACAGATGGGAACGGAGAGATAAGAAGCATCAATTATTAGTTTTTCATTGTGCGTTGCAACACCTTAGTTGTTCATTTGATTGCTTTCTCATATGTGCCTTGACCGCGGGCCTTCAGTAGACCGAGTAACCCCTCGCTGGAGCCAGCGACTTTGGGTTCAAGCTGGTGGGCTTTTTGCTCAAACCAGATGAGCCCGCACACAAGCCGGCAACCTCAAGGTCTCGAACCTGGGTCCTCTGCATCCCAGTCCAATGCTCTATCCACTGCGCCACCGCCTGGTCAGGCCATTTAGCCTTTATTTTATAAAATAACATCTCCATGAAAATATTCACCCAGAGAATTAATTATACTTTTATACTTATATAAAAGTATATAAATATAGGGAAGGGAAGAAAAGATGGATTTGCCAAACTTTGAATTCATTTTAGTTTCATGATGAAATAACATATAAATTGAATTATACATAAAAATCATTTAGGCCTGACCTGTGGTGGTGCAGTGGATAAAGCATCGACCTGGAAATGCTGAGGTCGCCGGTTCGAAACCCTGGGCTTGCCTGGTCAAGGCACATATGGGAGTTGATGCTTCTAGCTCCTCCCCCTTCTTTCTCTCCCTCTCTCTCTCCTCTCTAATAATGAATAAATAAAATTTTTTTAAAAATCCTTTACAAAAATGCTCAAGATGTTCAGTTGCTAGTTATGTATATAAAGGCCCTTTGGGCTTTTGTGTATATGACAGTGTGCATCCGCCTCGGTTACCCTGCTCCTCTCCACCTGGTGGTGAGACTTCATATCATACCACACTTGTCAGCTCTGAATTCTTAAGCATTGGAAATAGCTCTAAATAAGAGGCCTGTTGTTACCCAAATACTTCATTCTTGTGTGTAGAAATAGCTTTCTCGTAGACTGTTTATTTGAACATTTCTTGGATAAAAAAGTTTTTTCCTACAGCAAATACTGCTTATGGCCCTAATTCTGTTTTGGTGGCACAAGCAATCCAGGTGTTGGGGTAGTGGGAGTTGAGGATGGTGGCTGCCACAAGTGGGCCAAATGCTGTGACCTACATAAACTGTTAGTCTAGGTGTTGAAGGTTGTTGACTCTTGCTCAAGGCTTTTAATTCACTTTATTCTGTATAGGGGGAAATGATAAAATTCTATACTAGGGGCATAAACAACTCATGTTCTTTTTATTATTATTATTTCTTTTATTTTTTCCTTTTTACAGAGACAGAGAATCAGAGAGAGGGATAGACAGGGACAGACAGACAGAAACGGAGAGATGAGAAGCATCAACCATTAGTTTTTTGTTGCGCATTGCGACACCTTAGTTCAGCGGTTCTCAACCTGTGGGTCGCGACCCCAGCGGGGGTCGAATGACCAAAACACAGGGGTTGCCTAAAGCCATCGGACAGGCGACCCCTGTGTTTTGGTCATTCGACCCCCGCTAGGGTCGCGACCCACAGGTTGAGAACTGCTGCCTTAGTTGTTCATTGATTGCTTTCTCATATGTGCCTTGACCGCGGGCCTTCAGCGGACTGAGTAACCCCTTGCTTGAGCCAGCGACCTTGAGTCCAAGCTGGTGAGCTTTGCTAAAGCCAGATGAGCCAGCGCTCAAGCTGGCAACCTTGGGGTCTCGAACCTGGGTCCTCAGCATTCCAGTCCGATGCTGGATCCACTGCGCCACCGCCTGGTCAGGCTCTTCATGTTCTTATCTTAAATTGGTTAAAATAAATAATAAATTTATGCATATATATATATATATATATATTCAGAAGGAAGTAGAGAATGAAATTGTAAGCAGTTGTGTGTGTTTTTTAAGACTTTATTTATTTTAGAGAGAGGAGAGAGAGAAAGGCAGGAAGATAGAGAGGAGTGGGAAGCATCAGCTCATAGTAGTTGCTTCTCATATGTGCCTTGGCCAGGGAAGCCCAGGGATTTGAACCAGTGTCCTCAGCATTCCAGGTCGATGCTTTATCCACTGTGCCACCATAGGTCAGGCACACGCATTAGCATTTTTAAGAAATTTCAAGATTGCTAATGATTTGAAGTATAAGTTACATCATAGATTTGTTTACCAGTAATAATTTTTACTTGCTTGACACTCAAATTTTGGCCAGTTAGAGATATCTCAGGAAACCAGAGGTGGTAACCTACGCCAAGAACCCCCAGCCTCAGAGAAAAGTGAGGTGGGAAGGAAAGCAGTGGACTTATTTATATACCACACTGAGCTTAAGTTATTGCAATTATTTGAGCATAATTTTTGTTGTTTTTTCAAGTCTCCAAATTATATTAAAGATTTAATTGGTACCTGACTAGTGGTGGCACAGTGGACCAAGCATTGACCTGGGACACTAAGGTCCCAGGTTTGAAACTCCAAGTTGCTGGCTTGAGTGCAGGATCATTTGGCTTAAGCTCATGCTCACCAGCTTGAACATGGGATCATATAGTCAGTTTGAGTGCCCTTTTTTGTGTGTTTAGAAAATCTTGGCTTTATTGTAGTTTTAAAATCCTAAATTGTCAGAAAAGGAAAAAAAAAAACTGTCAAGAATCTTCCAGGTGCCTTCAGCTGAGTGAGGTCAGGCATACCAAGGGAGAAAGAACAGCAGAACTTTGGTAAGGGGGTGCAGAAATAACACAGCTTCAATCAGGCCTTTGCTCAGTGATACCACCCTATGCTACCTCAATGGGTTCATCCTTACAATCTAAGTGTACTTGGTAAGTGGGTGGATATTGCTTGACAGAGACCCTCACTCTCAAGAAAATATAAACATTTGACTTCCTCATAAAAACACAGGAGAACAGTAACAGTACATCATGTGGTTTTTGGTGACCATAAAGCACTATTTTTAATCACTTTGTAATTTTAAAACTTGAACAGTGAGATAAGAATCAAAAACGGTGTGTTGCATGGCTGCCTGGAACATCTCTGAAATTACCATCTTTGGGGGGGCGGGGGGTAAGTGATAGGAAAAGGTGACTTGAATGTGAGCTGGGTACTTGCCTTCTCTATTTGGCTTTTTGCCACTGCTATGACACCTGTGTAAATAGTCAAAATCAAAATCATATGTCATGTGTTAGTCTGTCTCAGTAACATTCTCTGGTCCCCTTCCTACCCTGGCACCTAATGAACTTTCAGTGTACTATTTTCAAGTAGCTTCCAAATAATTGTATCAAATTAGGATCTATTTGTGCAGTCATCAGAAGTTGATGTTTTCTTGGCTTGACCTGTGGTGGCACAGTGGATAAAGCGTCGACCTGGAATGCTGAGGTTGCCGGTTCAAAACCCTAGGCTTGCTTGGTCAAGGCACATATGGGAGTTGATGCTTCCTGCTCCTCCCACTTTCTCTCTCTCTCTCTCCTCTCTAAAATGAATAAATAAATTTAAAAAAAAAAAAGAAGTTGATGTTTTCTTAGTAATAGTGCCCTTCCCCTTCAGGAGTTCCCAACTTATTTGAGAGACAGCTCACTATGCCTATTAGTAATGTATTATGATGAGTAATATTAGAGGCCATAGAGATCACAGGCCATCCCTGTGCTCCCTCTTAGAATGAGACTAGCCCATAGATCCACACGAATCTGCACAGAAAATTACTTATTATGTGGTTTGGAAAACAAAGGCGCCAAGGGCTTATCTCTTCATGTCCCCTTTATAGTCTCACTATATATTATATGAGGGGTTTTTTTTGTTTTTTAAATCTCCATACCTGAGTAAAGTGAAGAAAAAATGTGTTTTTATGGTCCTGGCTGGTTGGCTTAGTGGATAGAGAATAAGAGTGTCAGCCCTGGCATGTGGATGTCCCAGATTCGATCCCCAGTCAGGGCATACATGAGAAGCGACCATCCGCTTCCCTTCCCCTTCCTCTCCCTCTTCTCTCTCTTCCTTTCTCATAGCCAGGGGCTAAGTTGGTTTGATGATTGGCCCCGGGCACTGAGGCTAGCTAGTTGGTCTGGGCGTTGGCCTCACGCTCTGAGTATAGCTCAGTTGATAGGCCCAGCCGGAGTTTGCTGGGTGGATCTGGTCAGGGTACATGCAGGAATCTGCCTCACTATCTCCCCTTCTCTTACTTAAAAAAAAATAAAAATTAAATTTAAAAAAGAAAGCCATGCCTGATCAGGCAGTGGCGCAGTGGATAGAGCGTCGGACTGGGATGTGGAAGACCCAGGTTCGAGACCTCGAGGTCGCCAGCTTGAGTGTGGGCTCATCTGGTTTGAGCAAAAATTCACCAGCTTGGACCCAAGGTCGCTGGCTCAAGCAAGGGGTTATTCGGTCTGCTGAAGGCCCGCAGTCAAGGCACATATGAGAAAGCAATCAATGAACAACTAAGGTGTTGCAATGTGCAACGAAAATCTAATGATTGATGCTTCTCATCTCTCCATTCCTATCTGTCTGTCCCTGTCTATTCCTCACTCTGACTCTGTCTCTTTAAAAAAAAAAAAAAAAAAGCCATGGTAAGGGAAAAAAAGCTTTGTCTTTCAAGTAGAGCTTGGCATTGAGCTTCATATGATCTGTCAATCAGAGGTTACTAATCACTCTGCCTTTTCTTGTTTTTCAGTGAACGAGATAATTGGGAGAGACATGTCCCAGATTTCTGTTTCCCAAGGAACGGGGATGAGCAGGCAGACGCCCCTCCCTGGTCCCAATTCACTGGATTTAGGAAGATCCGATGGGCTCTGACAGTGCTTGCTGCTTACTTGTATCCACCACCACCACCACCACGTACTTCTCAGCATGTTTCTTTCCTTGGACCTTGGGTTTCCAACTCTGCAGCCTTCAGGACTGACGCCAGAAGTTGGGGTCACTGTTTGTGGGGAAGTCAGCATTCCTCCACCTCAGGCCTTGGGTAGATTTTATAAAAGAACAGGAACAGCTGCACAGGCTGTTAGAGCTGTGGGGAAATGAGCTTTGCTTTTTATTTCTAATAGGATACTTTTATATGATGGGTGCTTTGAATGTGAATGCAGCAGGCTCTTCATTTCAGAGGTGCTGCTTTTGCAGGTGACCTGGTTGCTTAGCTAGGATTGGTGATTTGTACTGCTTTATGGTCATTTGAAGGACCCTTTAGCTTTAATGGTATTTTTTAAATAGGAACTTTTTGATAAAACCTTCCAGAGGCAAACATAAAAGAAAAAATATTCTCTGAAGCCCCCACCTATGTCTCAGAAATTCAGCATGTGTCCTGAAGCCTTTCATAGATTCATAGGAAATAAAGCCAAATATAGCTCATACCTCTTTATAAAAACTGTTAGATAAAATGAGAAGAGACCATTCCAATCACTGAACTGTTGGAATATAAAATAACATTCCAAAGCATAGCCTTTTCATAACTTTCTAGGTAATCTTCCTGCAGTCTCTCCATAAGGACTCCATGTTGCTTTTTCCCTCAGGGCCCTGGGTAAAATAGCTACTTAAAATAAAGGTGACTTTGAAAGGTGAGGTTTTAGCTTGGTAGCTTCAGTTTCTTGCCAGCCTACAAACAAGTGCTCTTCCCTTTTATGTCCAAGTGGGAGCATTAGCGTTTAGCTGCTCTATAACCTTTGAAGCCTGTCTCATGATGATTTAGGCAACTTTATTGGTTCTAACTCATCTCTAAGAGTCAGGCTATGTCAGGAGCTAAGCACAAATGAGCTATGGTTCAGAACAGGAGCAGAAAAAATGCAGGATTCCAGATGGGAAGCTTTTAAGATTCAAACTGGCATGGAAGGCTTATCCCTCATTCTGTTTAGCAGCCTAAAATGATCCTGGCCTACCTTGTTCCAACTGCATAGCCTAAAAACCAGCCTTTTCCCAAAAAGGCTTTGAGGCAAATCCAAAAATAAGGTAGCATCATAGAACTGACCCTCCAGACCAAAGATGCCCTGGTGCTGCTGCAGGTGAGGCTGGTGCTCAAGTCAACAGCCAGCAAGTGACTCCAGCCTGCTGTCTACCAAAGGAGGTACCCAACTTGGGTGCTATTTTCAAAGCCCCACCCTCACCCTTCCCGTTAGTAAGATAAGCTGTCTGGTCCAAGCTTGGGCCTATTTCAGAGCTCTGAAGTTTACAGCATGTTTTCATATGAAATGATGTACTTGCAGGTATTCAGAAAGCAAAATTTTTGAGTGCCTACATATGAGACAGTGTGCTGACTGGTCAAAGGTTTGATGCTGTTCTTCAGGGCATTGTGGGTCCTAGATGCCAGGATTCTCTACTCAAGCCAACTGAGTCCTGGGCTGAGGGAGCTGGCCCATTGCCCACCACCTGTAGTCAGCCAGGAGAAGGAGCTGTTGAATCAGGATGAGGAAGTGTGGTCATTTTTTTTCCCTTCAAACCATGATTTCTCCCTTAAAACTAGTTAAGAAAAATACCTATCCTTCAGCAAATCACTCTGGTCCCTCTTGGAGCTGGGTGTTTTCATATTTTCTTTGAAAAGTGAGTTTCATGTCACAGGGTAGATAGTGAGATTTTTCAGGGCTATGGGTGGAAGCCCACAGCTTCCTTTGGAGGTTGTTGGGGACTGGCCCAAGAGATGAAGTTCCAGAGAGCTGGCCAGACTTGCCTCCACTCTCTTGCCCCTGGTGTAACTGCCTCATGGGTTTCTTGCAAGTGTTGCCTTTGCAGGATCCATTGGGGTTGCTCTGCTATCCTCAAGAATAAAAAAAGCCTCTATGATTCAGAGTTGCTATGCACCAAATTTTGATGCCTTTTAAATACCTTGATGCCTGTAGCACTAGAAATGCTTTCCTATTTAAAATAAAAGTTAAATTTTAAAATAGAGCTTTGTATATACTATGTAAGCAGTTTTGTATTAGCTTTGTAAAAGCTTTGATGTAAGAGTCAATATTTTTCGGCCTTGTAGATAAAGACCGGTAAATTTTTGTGCAACATAGTGGTGTTAAAGCACACATCCATTGAACTATGCAAGTTGAGTTCTAGTAGCAGCAGTGAACAGCTGGGCATGTGCTAGCACCCACCCCTTCCCCCTTCCAGCCTGTGCAAGGTCTTGGGTTGAGGAATGGGATGAGCAGCCTTCTGCTTACTGGAGATGCAGAGAAACATGGCTGAAAACAAGCTTTAAAAGAAACAGCTGTCTCCAGAATCACCTGTGAGGCTGCTTCTTGGGGTGCAGCCTGCTGCTGCCCAGGGCTAGTCACTATCATCAGAGCTCTGCTGGGTCTGGCTATGAAGCTGTTTTTGGTACTTTGAACAGATGGTCAACTTTAAGATTCACATGAGCTCAAGTTGAAACCTTGTATTTTATAAAATGGATGATTGTTCAGTTAAGGAACCGGTTCTCAGTTATGTTTACAGCACTTGGGTTTGTGTTTTCTTGTACATTTTGTATTTTAAAACCTTTTATAGGAGTACACCACTCCTTACACAAATACAAAGGGAAGAGCCAGCAATTCAGGCTCCTTAGTTACAGTGCTGAAATAATAAATGATGACAGGTCAACAGTCTCCTTGAAATCTGCCTGAGTTTTCCTCCGCCTGGGCCTGGTATAGAGCCCCCTCACTCTGGGGCCCAAAGCTAAAGGCACTTTGGCTTTTAAAAGTCCATGTGGATAGGAACCTTTGTTTATTTTACGGAGAGGGTCGAGTTCCAGATTCCTTATGAAGTTTCAGTTCTGCACCGTCAAATGGGTGCAGAGGACATTCCACGGCATCTGCTGAGTTCAGGACAACTGGCCTGCCCAAGGTGTGCAGGAAAAGGAGGCAGAAAGTCCCCTTTAAAAATTCAAGCCTGAGGTTTTTATGTGAGGGCATCTTGCCCCCTAGTGTCCTCTGGAGGTACTGCAGTACAGTCCATCAAAACAGCCTGTGTGGTTTTTGCCATCTGATATTCCTTGTGCCAAGTTGGAGGGGCTAGCACCCTTAGGTGGGACCACCCCTGGCACAGTGTGGTCACTGAGTTCCAAGTATCCTGGGGGCTGGGGCCAGCGCTCTCTGTTTCTTTGCTCCTCCACCATTGGGAGCTTCATTCAAAAGTTCCCAGGAGTCATACATTGAAGGCACCAGAGCTTACATTAAAAAAAAAAAAAAAGGCAAGCCTACTGTCGATGTCAGCCCCACAGCATCTGTGGGTGTGGGCCATAGCCAGAACAAACTAAAGGCCCTTAGGGTGCTTCAAGAGGCCCATGTCGGGCCACTGGGAGCAGGGTAGCACCATTCCACCCCCAGCCCTGCATGCAGGGTCCAGCCATCATCTTTGGGGTGAACAGCAGAGCAATAAGTAGGGGGTGGAACTGGGGCTTGAGCTACTCTGAGTGCCTTCAGAAAGAAACCACCAGGTTGAGGGCACTGGTTCTCTGGACGCAGGAGAGACATGTTAGCTAAGGACATCAGCCAGCTCTTACCTTCTGACTCCCTGACCTACAAACACACCCACTCTTTGGGGGCCTGTAGCATAGTGCGAGACGGGTCACTAAGAGACATCAGGCTGGTGTAGTCATCAGGGGCTAGCTGCAAAAGGGATGGAGGTTTAGGGCAGGAAGCTCTAGGCTCAGCCAGGTCCCCAGACTTTCCAGTCACATCTCACCTGGTAGGCCTGGAAGATGTTGAGCAGGTCCTTCATACCAGCTGTGTACGGGACACCCTGCATACGGACCAGGGCTCCCTGCTGGGACAATACTGAGGTAGGAGCAGAGGCCAGGGCAGCAGGGGGTGTGGTGAGGTAGCCCACTGTGGTGGGGGAGACTGGAGGGCTGGGGTAGGAAAGGCAGGGTTTTAGTAGTACAGTCCCATGTAAGGCCTAGACCAAGAACTGCCTCCCTTCTCCCTTGTCTCTGCCTTATGTTTAGTTCAGTTCCTTCTCCCTAAAATCCTGACCTCTGTGTCATCTCCATTCTAATTTGTAGACAGTATCAGCCAGTCCACACCTGTCACTTCTTGTTTCACAGACCCTGCCCTCCTCCAAACCAGGATGGGGCAAGTCTGTGGTCTCAGCAGCAGGCTTACCTGGGGTAGTAAGCTGTGTAGTTCATGTAGAGTTGAGTGGCTGGCCCTGGGTAGTAGGCAACGGGGGTGGGGGCAGCAGGCACCCTGGCAGCCGGAAGCAGTGCTGAAGAGGGATAGAGAGCTGCCGTCTCGGTGGGAATGAGTGTTGGGGTGGCCTGGAAGGTGGCGTAGGCTGGTGGTGAGAGGCCTAGAGGCAGAAGTAGAGAGCACATCTGCAGGGAATCAGCCACTGCCCTGGGTGGGGTAGCCAGAAAGAAGTCCCCACTGTAGAAAGCAAGGGATTATAACAGCCTGGCCTCCACATGCCTCCTCCTTCCCCAGCCCTGGGACACTCACATGGCAACTTGCAGGGTGGAGGCGACATGCCACTGCGGCCCAAAGTACCCCCCATCAGCACACGGCTCATCTCCTCTGTGGAGCAGGGGACCACCTCCACATAGCGTTCCTTCATCACTTTTTTATGGCAACGCTGAGCAGCAGCTAAGGCCCGCTCTGCTGATGTCATCTGGATGAAGGCATCGCCGGATGGCCGACCCTGTGCACACCATCTTGTGAGCAGTCTATCCTGTTAGCAAGAGTTCCTTACTCCCAACCACACTCTCCTCCTTGTGTGTCCTCCTACTGGCAGCAGCTTTACCTGCTGGTTGAGCACCATGTGCACACCATGGGGCCGGATGTCAGCTGCTGCCTCCCCCAGAAAGCTCAGGATGTCTTCGATGGTGGCTGTGTAGGGCAGGCCTCGAAGACGTACACAGTCTCTCCCAGTCCCAGCTGTCAGTGGGAAGGGGATGGGCAGCAGTGGAGCAGTCAGTGTGGGAAGGAGTGGGCTGGATGCATAGCGGTTCAGGACCTAGTAAGGAAGGCAGCAACAGGCTGGTCATTCCTAGTAGGGCAAGGACACAGGATGGAAGAGGCACCCTGGAGAAGCACATGGTGTTGGGGGAGCCCTGGGTGCTCACCTGCTGCACCTCGGCTGCAGTGCTCCGGAAGAGTTCGATGTATCGCTTACCCAGCATGCCCTTGTGCCTGCGCAGTGCAGCCTGTGCCAGCTCATCACAGGCAAAGAGTGCAAAGGCATCACCAGTGGGCCGGCCATCAGGGTGGCGCACAAAGAGCAGCCCATCAGCACCCCCAGTCACTGGACACTCTGGCCCTAGGAAGTCCAGCACGTCTGCTGGCCCAGCCGAGAAGGGCAGTCCCCGAAGCCGCAGGATCACTTGGTCTTCCCGTGACAGGAAACGAGCTACCTCTAGTGATGTGCCTTGGTGGGGGGAGGCATGGGAGTCACCTACTGACTTCATTCGTGCCCTTCCAACTACCCATCCACACCCTGCACACAGGAGCAGAAAGGCAAGGGGAGGTGGGGAAGGGGGACGTGGGTCAAGAACCGGGGAGCTGGGCGCTGCTGGGGGCACAACTCACCCCCTGCAATCTTTACAAACTCCTCTCCTGTTGCTTTATATACCTGTGGGTACAGTGGGGACAGTCCATGGGTCTCAGGCCTGGCTGACCTCGGTTCTGCTCTGCTCCACTCCCAGCCCAAAGCCCCACCTCGATATAGCGGACACCCATGTGGTGCTTGTGTCTCTGCAACGCTAGGTCCCGCTGCTCGCTGTCCACAAAGCGGATGAGGGCCTCGCCATTTCTGCGGCCCTGGGCATTGAGGCAGAGTGCTACACCACCCCTGTGGAGCCAGTGCTATGTTAGTGCCTCCTGGGTAGGCCTGCCCTCCTGGGCCCACCCATCCTGCTGTACTCACCTGGCAATGTTGAGCCCTTTGAAAAAGCGAGCCACATCTTGGTCTGATGACTGCCAGGGCAGCCCACGGGCCCGAACCACGGTCTCACTGTCTACCACATCGGCCTTGCTGCTGCAGGGGGAGGGCTCAGGGTCAGAGCTGTCCAGTTGCTGTCACCCCCCATCCCTGGCCTGCACTCACCAAGGTCCCGTCTCATATTTCTGCTTTACCACCTCAGGCTTTGAAAACAATTGACCTAAGAGGAGATGGCATGGAGGTCAGCAGGGTCTGGTGGAGGGGTCTCCCCACCAAACTGTATAAAAAGAGGACAGTTGAAAAGGATGAAGAGGTGACAAAGGGGCTTCCACCTTATGGTCTCTCAGAGAAGGGAAGAAGTGGGGAAAGGGACTTTGAGGAATTAATAGGGAGGCATTCACTCAACCCTGAGAGAGAACAGGTAACAGGTGGTGAGGGGTATCTTACCACTGGGCCCTTCAAGCAGGTGGAGGATGACAGCTACCATTGTCTTCACTTCCCAGACCCCAAAGTCATCCTCTGTGGCATCTGTCTCCAGCCCCAACTCTGTGAGCAGAAAAATGAGGAAATACCAGCATGAGTACTATGACTGGTCCCACCTAGGCCCATGTCCGCTACATAGACACATGAGGAATGCCAGAAAGCACACTCATTTTGGCTCTGCTCATGTATGCCCTTACAGATCCCCCACCCAGACATATACATATGCCCATATATTCCAAATGTGCCGTAACACAGACAGAGATGTGCACTTAAGGACTCAGAAAATGCCAATTGTATGTGTTCATATAACCTACCAGCATGCACATACTCAGACACATATAGCCGACTGCCACCCCTACACTCTAACCCCGCTGGGTTGCAGGTACCCTGTGCCATGGTGGCCACGGTGAGGTCCCTGGCAAGGCGGGCGCGTGGGTGCTGTACATGGAACTCTCTGCGGAGGTCGTAGAAGGAGAAGAAGGTGTCGGGGAGCACCAGGTTCTGGGGGCACATGTGAGTGGGGATAAATGGATGAAACTGAACTGCCCTGCCCACCCCCACGACAATAGGTGTTCTAGGAACCCTGTCCCCTGTTGTGCCCTCAGTGGCATACCTTCCTGGAGGCCTCAGGGTGCAGGACCTGTCGCAGCAGCTGCTGCCCATCAGTGCAGAGCATGTGGGGGCCCCCACCCAGCAGAGCCACATCCCCGCTCACCAGCTGTGAAAACTGGGGAGAGAGACAGACACAGACTCACAGCTGGGCAGGCAGGAAGAAAGAGGGCACTGGCTGCAAAGCTGGTTCGGCCAGATGTTCAGCCCTACCCTGCTTGGGGAGTAGGTGTCCATGCCTGTTGGGCCTGGCTCTGTGTTCGCCTTCTTGCCTTCTCCCCCAACCCACCATATCACCTTCTCCAGGCCAAATGAGGGCAGCTACATATCACCTAAGCCCCCACTGCACACACTCCAGCATTCTGGAGTGGGGCCAGAGCAAACACCTGGTGGAGTGGGACAAGCAGGTGGGAAGGGGCGGGGCAAAGCAGGTTAAACCTGTCCCTGACCAGGCACCACCCTCAGGTGGGAGAGGCTCAGTCCTGCCTGAGGCCCGTTGGGCTCATGGTCAATGGCAGCCCCGCCTCCAGGTCTGACCAACCGAGGTGCAGAGATATTCCAAGGACAGAGCTGTACACCTGGACACCAGGGGCAGCATGAGCTTTGACCCACACCCTATCGACCAGCTGGCACTGAGCTGTTTGCTCATAGAGCGGGTGGCACTCCTGAAGCTGCCCAGCCCCTCCCCCAGCCTCCACCCCAGCTGGAGAACAGGTAGTATACGCACTAAGCAAGGCCTCAAGAACCTCTTCCATGCCAACTTTACTCTGAGACTGGCAGAGCAAGGCAAACCAGCTCTCCTTCAGCACACTCCCTAAGTGGGGGTTAGCCTGGAAGTCCTTCTGGAACAGACTAGGTTCAAACATCTTTGTGCCTCCCTTTCCTCACCAGAAACCACCAGAGTTGTTGAAAGATGAAATAATTTGTGCGTGTAAAGCACTTATACTCATTGTACTCAAGAATCAGAGAAAGGTTGAGCGCCATAGTTAAGAAAAAGAAAACAGCGATGGGAACAGCCTCCCACGTCAGCCAAGGCGGGGAGGCAACCCTAGGCCTTTGCACTCAGGAGGCAGGTAGCCTCCAGGCGGGGTCCGGACAGCGCCCACGCCTGGCCAGCCAGCTGGGACAGGCCTAGACGAGCAGCTTACACCTGGCGGCGTCTGCCTCTGGGGTAGATACACCGCCCTACGCCCCCGCTCCAGCATTTCCCAGGCGGGTGGGTGGGCCCAGGACGCAGGCGGCAGGGACTGTGACCTATGACCAAGCCGAGGTCCTTCGGCCCTTTCGGCTTCCGGCTACTGTTCTGGGAGACCTATCTACGCAGGTTCCCAGAGGCGTCTCAGTCTCAACCTTGCTCCACCGCCAGCCAGGGGACTGTGGGAAGGGTCTCGCGGCCTCCATCCCGGCCCCTCAATAGGGTGTATCTAGAAAGATTGAGAAGGCGCTCCCAGGAATGGCCGACACACGCGAACACACGCACACGCGGGAGATGATGAAAATTTCAAACAGGAACCCGTCCTACCGCCCAGGCCAGTTAGTCGTGGCGCGCCAGGCCTCGCCTCCAGCCGCCTCCCGCCGAGAAATGTCCCTGAGGTCCGTCAATGTCTCCACTCACCCCGGCCCGGGCGCTCACCTGCTGAAGCACCTTGTCCAGCGGCTCGGCCCGCGCCAGGCTGTCCGCGCTCAAGCCACTGGCCTCGCGGCACTGCGGGCTCAGTGCGGCCGCCTCCGCGCGAATCAGTGACTTGTGCAGCGTCCCCACCTGCGAGTGCCGGGGAAACCTATCAGCCACTGCGTCCCTCAGATCACGAAGCTCCCTGGGGACCCACTACCCCCTTCCCACCCTACCTGGCGGCTCCGCGGCTCCACCACTTGCCACACTAGCAGGATTAAGTCGGTCTCGTCGGAGCCCAGATCTGGCCCTAGTGCACCGGCCGTGGCACCGAACAGTACGACCAGGGGTCCAGGCTCTGGGCAGGAGTCGGTGGCAGAGTCTGCTGCGGGGTTTGGGCCTGGGGGTGGTGGCTGGGGTGGCGGCGGAGTCATGGCCGCAGAGAAAGGGGGCGCTCGGCCACACACACGCGGACCGACGAGGCGCACGCACGCACCGACCGACCGCAAACGCGGATCAGCTTGGGCGGGACACCGTGTGTCAGGGGCGGCACCTGCGGCCCGGCTGGCTCAGTGGGCGCTGCTGAGACCCGCCCGCGGCGCCCGGCGAGGCGGGGCGGCTACCGGCCTCAGCCCTCTCTGGGCTAGTTACCTGTCGGCCCCGCGAGCCACGTGACCGAGGGCGGCTCCGGCAGCTGTGGGGGAAGGTTGTTAGAACCTAACCCAGGACGCGCGCGCTCACACTCCCAGCCTGGGCACGCGCTGGGTCCAGATTCCCACTCCCCCAGCTGGCTTTACCGGGGCGACCTCCTTCTCCTCGTCTTCCGCATCATGAGGCCACCGCCAAGATAAAGGCAAAACCAGAGTACTTCTCTAGCCCTAAGGGTCGTGTAAGACTTGTGAAAATCACCAGGAGTCAGTCTAGAGGCTGTGGTGATCGCAAGGCGGGTTGGGGGTGACAGAAGTCACCAAAGGTCAAAGGGGGCAGTTAGAGTTACAAGGTATCACCCAGAGGCCTGTGAGGTGATCACCAGAGGTCGACTGGGGTGGGGGCGGGGATCACAAGAGGTTCTTAGTGTCGTGGAGGATCATTAGAAGTCAGGGGGCAGGGCCTGTCCCTACAGGTGGGAAGGCCAGGCTTTAGCCTGGCTCCAGGAAGTGCCCGTGGTGTCAAAAAGCATTTGGAGGTGCACAGGCCTAGGTGCTGCGGTAAGAGAAAGCGGACCTTCCCCCGCTCCCCAACTCCAGAGCGCAGCACTTTAGAGCGGGCTAAACTGGATATAGTTCAGGCCTGGAGCCTGATTCCTACCCCACGTGTGGACTCCTTGCCCACAGGCAAGGGGGGACTAGCAGCAAAAGTGTATTATTATGCACGTGCGGGCTGAAGAACCGCTTCTTCATCCCGGACCAACATCCCAATGCCAAGAGTCCCGCGTGGAGAACTCCCAGCACCCTTTCGCCTCGTCGATCTTGGTGACGCTCCTTTACCGCGCGTTTCCAGGCCGCCCCAGACTTCTCCAAATTCTACCATTTATGTGACTGAGAAACTGAATACGAATCCAGCGTGAAGAAGGGACTCTGGCCCGTCAGGAACAAAGATATGGGGATGCCAAACCCGAGCCTCACCTCCCGATTTCGGGCAAGCAGGGCGCTGCGTCCCAACTTTCAGACAGCGAAAAAGCCCGGGGTAGAGGGAGCCTCCGAGGCCTTGCCCACTAAACTGACACTGCAGCGCTTCCCCACTTGAAGGATAAAGGTTGAGGCGCCTGGGACGGAAGTGATTCGCACCGAGACACCGAGACACCGCGGCTTGGAGGGAGTGGGAAGTAGACAGATTTTCCAGAGACTTCGGGCAACCAGCGCTTCCCCTTGGGTGTAGGCGTGTGTCCACGCGCCGCTGCCTCTCTCTGGACCGCCCACCTAGTCGGCTGGTCCCCACCCCCGGAAGCCCTAAGCCAATCAGGCTCGAGGGAGGGGGAAATGTCGCTTTTCGGGCCTCTCCCCCCCCTTGAGATAAGCCCGGTATGTCAAATATTTGTTCGCGGGTCTGGGCTCTACAGCGAGGTAAGACCCCTCCCCCATGCACCCTGAAGTGCGCGTGCGCCAAGTGGAGTCCGGGCTTTCTCCTCACTCCCCTTTACCCCAGCGACAACTCTCATGTTCCCCGAACTTTCCTAAAACTCCCCTGGCGTACATCGCTGTTTGTCGGGGTTTTTTTTGGGTTTTTTTTTGTATTTTTCTGAAGTTAGAAACGGGGAGAGACAGTCAGACAGACTCCCGCATGCGCCCGACCGGGATCCACCCGGCACGCCCACCAGGGACGATGCTCTGCCCACCAGGGGGCGATGCTCTGCCCCTCCGGGGAGTCGCTCTGCCGCGACCAGAGCCACTCTAGCGCCTGGGGCAGAGGCCAAGGAGCCATCCCTAGCGCCGGGCCATCTTTGCTCCAATGGAGCCTTGGCTGCGGGAGGGGAAGAGAGAGAGAGGAAGGAGAGGGGGAGGGGTGAAGAAGCAGATGGGCGCTTCTCCTGTGTGCCCTGGCCGGGAATCGAACCCGGGACTTCTGCACGCCAGGCCGACGCTCTACCACTGAGCCAACCAGCCAGGGCTGTCGGGGTTTTGTTTAGGGTACTCCTACAGGACACAGCCCTGGCGGCCCCCCCCCCCCCGGGGGGGCCATCCTGGCGCTGCTTGATTTCTGTTTCAACCATCCTAGCGCCCTTGTGCGTTAAACTTCTAGACCACGTTAGGCCGTTCAGTATTCCTCTGCGCGGGTCTCAACGCCGGTGCCTTCGGGAAGCTTCCCACTCGAGATGACTGGCCTCTCCAGTATGGTATCTCTGGCCGTCCTGAACGCTTTCCCATTGGAAACGCCTTCATGCGTGTCCGAGTCCCTACTGGATAGTGAACTTGAGGCAAGGGGCTGGCAGCGGGGGTGGCTCCCCCAAACCCCCGTTTCCCCACTTGGGCTGTCCTTGAAAAACTAAGTTCGTTAAAATAACCTGAAGGCCACCTGGCCTATGATGATTCAGTGATTCAGTGGCTAGAGTGTTGACCTGGAATGCTGAGGTCCTGGGTTCAAAACCCCAGGCTTGCCTGGTCAAGGCACCGAGGAGAAGCAACTACTATGAGTTGATGCTTCCTGCTCCCCCTTCTTTCTCTAAAATCAAGACATATAATCTAAAAAATATATAATAATAATAACCCAAGGGCCCTGCTTTGTTGAGCTCTTACTCATCATCAGATAGGTCCTTCCAAATCACCCTTTTAATACTAAACAAGTCACACTCCTGTTCTCCACTCAGCTCTCACATCTCCTTTTCCCCAGCACTAAACCAACTTCTAACAATTAATAAATCATTTACTGTTTCCCTGCCTCACCCCTCACCCACAGGAGCACCAGATCCTTGAGGACAGGCTCATAACCTAGTGCCTATCACTGGGCCTGGGACCTAGTACAACTGGACCTCCCAAATGGAAGGTCTACATCCATCAATTCAACCAACTGCAGATCAATATATATGTATTTTTTAATTCAGAAAGGTGCCTGATCTGTGGTGGCGCAGTGGACCAAGCATCGATCTGGAATGCTGAGGTCGCTGGTTCAAAACCCCGGGCTTGCCCAGTCAAGACACATATGGGAGTTGATGCTTCCTGCTCCTCCCCCCTTCTCTCTTCTCTCTCTCTCTTCTCTAAAATGAATAAGTAAATAAAAATAAAAAAGAAAGGTGATCCCTGCCCATCCAGATGGTGGCCCAGTGGATAGAGCATCGAAGTGGGATGTGGAGGACCCAGGTTTGAAACCCCAGGGTCGCCAGCTTGAGTGTGGGCTCACCAGCTTGAGCGTGGGTTTACTGGCTTGAGCATGGGATCATAGGTATGACCCCATGGTCGCTGGCTGGAGCCCAAAGGTTGCTTACTTGAAGCCCAAGGTGATGGCTTGAGCAAGGAGTCACTCGCTTTGCTGTACCCCCCACCACCCGCCAGGGCACATATGAGAAAGCAATCAATGAACAACTAAGGTACCACAACAAAAAATTGATGCTTCTCATCTCTCTCCCTTCCTGTCTATATCTGTCCCTCTCTCTGTCTCTCATGCAAAAAATAAATAAAATAAAGTTGATCCCTAAATAATACATTATAACAATTATTTACATTATTTAGGTACTGTAAGAAATCTAGAAGTGATTTAAAGCATAGGTCAGGAACTGCTTAGGTTATACCTAACACTACACCATTTTATATAAGGGACTTGAGCATCCAAGAGAATTTTGGTATTGAGTGTGGGAGGAGTGGGGCCCTGGAACCAATCCCCCCAAAATATTTAGGGAGCATTATATTTGCACAAGACTTATTGAATGAATGGTTGCTTGATTTGCCTCTGGGTAGTCCAGAGATAGTCACCTCTTATAGGGCCACAGAGCCTGTGCACTAGTCTCATCTGCTCTACTTACTTCCCTCCCTATTTGTCCTTGCCCTAATTAATCCCTGCTCTTCCTCCAGATTTTCCCCTCTGGAGGCACCTCCCTCCATAGCAGAGATCCCTACTGTAGTTTGAAATGTCTGTATTTCACTAATAAATATCCCCCACCCTATCCCTACTAGGATTCATTAATTATGAATGAATGAATCGGAGATAAGGAATGTGAGAGGGATGAATGAGGCTCCAAAAATCCTGCCAGATGCCTTTCCAAATCGTACTACAGGTATTTGGGAGAAAGGAACTTGACCCCGCCAGCCCGGTTCCACCTCTTCCCCTTTAATTCTTCGTAGCTCCAGGGTCAAGTCCTGGCAGCGGACGCTCCAGCTGGTGGTACTGGCAGATACCAGCGTGGGGGCGGGAAGCATGGCCTTTCTCTTGTACTTCTAGTGTGTCAGGAGTGGTGAAGGGAGAACCCCCTTCTCCCTTCAGGGCCAGAGAATATCCCGCCGTGGGAGAGGATGTGATGCTGGCTGCCTGTTGGAACCCCGCAACGACCCCGACCCTTAGCGGCTCCCAGCTGGGTCGGGCTACTCTTCCTTATTTCCCAGGCCTCCAGAGTAGATAGAGCGGTGGGCTCCCGCGCTGGGCCTCCCGCGCTGGGCCTCCGCGAAGTTCCCATCTCCGCCCTTGCCGAATCGCCGCGAGTACCCACCAGAGGGCGCATTGACTCCGTAGGTTGATCCAGGTGTTTGGTTTGAGGAGAGAAGCGTGTACTGAAGAGAAAGTGGAAGGCCGGTGACACCACCTCCCAGGCCGCCTACTTCAGGCTTGAGAATCCTTGCAGCTTCTGACTTCCTGAACATAGGCCACGTTTTTAAGCTTGGTTTTTCAGGGCCCTTGACCTCTCAGTTCTGCTCTCAAACCATATGCTCCAGACACACTGCTGTGATTGTTCAAGTCTCCAGGCTGCTGTACATGGGAAGCTCCTTGCTGGAGCACCCTTTATTTTCTTGACAAAATTCCTACTTATTCTTCAAGACCCATCTCTAATTATTCTTCCAGGCAGCCTTCCTTGATGCCTAGGCCAGGTTAGGTGGCCTTTTCTGGGCCTCTTTCCCCCAGGGGCCTGTCAGGATGGGGTCAATATTTGGCCTCTCATGACTTCAGGGAGGCTCTGGCAGCAGAGGAATAAGAGCCTGCTGAGCCATGAGCTTTAAGAGAATCAGTTAAACCAGGGAGGGGCTTCTTTAAAGTCAATGGTCATGTCTGAGCCAAGGCCTAAATGCAGAGCTCAGTTTGAGTCTCCAAAAGTGGAGGCTGCAGAGTGATCCCAGTGCATCAAGTGCAGGAGTCCTGAGAGAGAATGAGGTGTCCTGTTCTAAGCAGCAAGGAAGCCTTAGAGGCTGGAGATGAGAGAGCCAGAGTACACTGCAGGGTCCTCACTCGCTATGATGCATGCAGTGGGAGGGTCATAAGTGGGATTAGGTGGGCAGCGATGGGGACTGACAGTGTTTACTGGTGTCAACCTGGGATGTGGAGAACAGTCCACACCCATAAGGGCATAAATTGGGACATCAGTGAGGAGGCTATACTGTGGGTGAGGGTAGTGTGGCTTTGTGAAGATAGAGCTGGGGAGATTTGATGGCCACCTAGTTGTGGACCTGAGATTCAGGGAGGTATCTAGAGTCTGGGATGACCAGGTCTGCAGCCATCATATGGATGAAATGAGGGAATCCTCACCTCTGACTCCCCTCCATCATGCCAGCATGGGTCATTGTTGAACAAGGCTTGGCACCAGCTTGCCCAATGGCCATGGTTGCTATTACCATCAGGGCCTGTGGGAGTGGGGCACCCAGGAACTGCTTCCAAGGACAGCCACCATGTGAAAGGCCCATGGTCACCTGAGGCTGTTGGACTGACAAGACATTGAAGCTGTGCCAGAGTTCAGAATGGCTCAAGCTGTCATGTTCCCTATTCTCTATCCACTTAACCCCTTGGCTTTTTTTTTTTTTTTTTTTGCAAGAGAGACAGACAGGAAGGGAGAGAGATGAGAAGCATCAACTCATAGTTGCAGCACTTTTTAGTTGTTCATTGATTGGTTCTCATACTTGCCTTGACCCAGGGGGCTCCAGCTGAGCCAGTGACCCCTTGCCCAAGCTGGTGACCTCGGGGTTTCAAACCTGGGACCTCAGTGTTCCAGGTTGATGCTCTATCCACCGTGCCACCACCAGTCAGGCTAACTCTTGGCTTTTGATCTGCCTGTCTCTATCCCTGGCAGAAGGGTCTTTATGGACTCCCACACTGGGGCTGCCAGATTGATCCTCAGCAACCCTGGGATGGAGTTAAGAGAGGCATGAGTGGGTGGGACCTTTTTTTTTTTTTTTTTTTTGTGGTGGTAGTGGTGGTGTCCCTGGGCTAGGACCTGAGGCTAGAGATAGGGCCTGAGTTGGACCTTAAAATAGGATGGTACCCCATCCACCAATGTATTTCATTATAAGAATACAAGTGGGGCATGCCAAGATGGCGAGCAGATTCATTGAAGGGCACTGGTAAAGACTGGAAAGGGTCAGCCACTTATCAAGAGGAAGGAAGGAAGGGGAGAGATAGAGGTCTTGATGAGGCAGATAATAAGGCAGGGACATTTCTGGACAAGTGGAATGGGGAAACTAAGACAAGATAATTAAACAAGGCCAGACAATTTGATCATTTTACAGGCAGCCAGTAAATTGCAAGACCTTATTTTCCCTAACCAAGGACGCTTGAGAACAAGTGGTTTATACCACTCCTCTCTGACCAGAAGATAAATAGCTGAAATCACCCTGGTCAGGGAGAGGACAGAGACCCAATTAATGCCACTTGTGCCAGCCAAATACAAGAATGGATGAAGTCGGGGAACAAATAACAAAAACCTTATTAGATCCAGATAGACCCAAGATAAAAGTAAACCAATACAGTCAACCAAAGAATAATCCCAAACTCCCCTATATGCTCATTTTGATGCATCAGTGTATTAAAAACACACCTGGGCCTGACCTGTGGTGGCGCAGTGGATAAGGCGTTGACCTGGAAATGCTGAGATCGCCGGTTCGAAACCCTGGGCTTGCCTGGTCAGGGCACATGTGGGAGTTGATGCTTCCAGCTCCTCCCCCCCTTCTGTCTCTCCTCTGTCTCTCCCTTTCCTCTCTAAAATGAATAAAAAAAAATAATAAAAAAATTTAAAACAATGAGGTGGCATTTAAAACACACACACACACACACACACACACACACACCTGGAAAGTTGGTGAGTGTTCTGTGGGGCTCTCCCCTAAGACTTGCCTGCAGAAGAAAGATAAAAACCCTCAAAAACCCAGCATGGGATCAGTCTACAACACGCCCATGCCCCTTGTTGAGCATGAAGTTTTTATTTTCTTTCTCCTAAACTCTAAGGGTCCCCACAAGACTTGCAACCAGTGCAGTGGCAGGCAGCAGCAGCTTGTCCCGGGCTTACCACCTGAACCTGTCTACAAGGCCCCCCTTTTCTGACTTTCTGAGCTATAAGCAGCCCCACCTCAGCTCACTTCTGTCACTGTGACTTTTACTTCCCAGTGAGCTAACGGCAGCCCCACCTTGGCTCACTTCTTTCTTATAACATTTCTAGAGTACAACATAACTTGGTTGTACTCTGTTGCTTCTTCTACCCTAAGCCCTTCCTTGGTTTCATTGTTCCCCACTTCAGTAAAGGTACTCTCAAAATCACCTGGACTCATGTTGTGAAATCTTTCCTGTAGGGAGTCAAGAACCCACACACTACAGGGCAGTCCGAGGCAGACTCGCTCAGGCTTTGTCCCTATCTGGTAACATTGAGAACAGTGACCAGGGAGTGACTGGCCCTTGGGAGGGCGTGTGTGGAGGACCATGACCTCCAGTCTCCAAATGCATGTTTACCCTTTTCCAGAGCAACACAGGGTGCTGATTTATTAACTGGCTGTCAAGACTTTGCCCACTTTGTTTGCCCCCAATTCCTCACAAAGGAAATTATGTCCTTTCTGGATTTCCAGGTTTGCCTGTGCTGGGTGGTCCCAACACCCCTCCTGCTCTGTGGGGGTACTTGCCCATGGGACAGGGTCAAGGCTCAAGCCCACTCTCAGCCCTGCCCGCGAACTGCTTTGTCTGTCAGGGTGACTCCATACTCCGAGCCCCTAAAAAGGGGAGGGCACACATCCCATTCAGAAATGAAACATGCTGACTTGGCCTGTTCCCGTCCCATCCTAACCCTGAGGCAGACCGCAGTGTTGTCTGCCTGGGTCGGGTTGCCCGAACAACCCAGGTGCTCTCTGAGCAGTTTGGGAAGAAACGGTGTGGGCGGTTGCGCAAAGGTCCTGGTCATCCCTATTCTCCTAAGGTGCTAAAACTCCCTGGGGCTTACTTCCCTTCTTCGCCTTGTTTTGACCGGAGTCGCTCAGCTGCCGCGAGCTCTGGACCATGAATTGCCACTCAGCCCAGCTCGTTCCAGATTTCAGGTCAGGGAGGCGCCAAGAATCTGGGGTGAAGGCTGCGCAGCGTAAACTTCCAGTACGGATGGCTAGGCTAAGGTACCCAGCAGTGGCAAGGAGGGGCGACCAGCCCAGAGCCTGGATGCCAGGCTGAGCCTCGATCGATCGATGCGCTCGGCTCGCAGCGCTGTCAAAGGAGCTAGTCCGGGATGGCAGGGGTGGGGAAGCCAACTCCATCTGGGAGGGGCACGCTGGAGGTGAGTCCCTATTGGCTGGCTGGTTGCGGGAGCTGCATGCTGATTGGTCCGGCCGCGATGGAGGCGGTGGGCGGCGGGGTTAAGCGCGTCCCCGCGACCCGGCCTAGGAGCAAACCCGGGGCTCTGAATCCGCACAAGAGACAGGGACACTCAGTCCCACGCCATGGGTCCTTACCTCTGCCCCTACCGCGCAGGCCTACTCCTGGGTGGCCTTCTGTTCCTTCTGCCGCTCGCAGACCCGGCGCTTCCTACCGGACGTCCCCCTCCGGTGGTCCTGGGTGAGGCGCGCGTCCAGTCGTGGGTCCGTTTGCTCGTACGTCAGGCAGGATAGGGTGCAGGAGTGAAAGGGATTGTCTTCCCGGTTTGCATCTGCTCTAAACACAGGGTGGGGAGGGAGCGTATGACTGTCTTGTCACCTGGGTCGGTCCGTCCACCTCCGGCCATACTGGGCACGGGTGTGGTCAACATCTGTCACCTTCCCCTTGTAGAATGTGAGGGTAAGTAGGAGGGTTACCATGCGATTGTCCATCGGTCTGCTTGTCCACGTCAGTCCCAAACATTACCTTGCCTTACCCCATTTTTTAGCTGGGAAGCCAGAGACCCTTTGACTCCATTCCTGAGGGCTGGTTTGGGGGTAAGGTGGCCTTAGATTTGGCCCCCAGAGACCTTAGTGTTGACTTGGGCTTGGCTATGAGGCCGTCTACCTTGACTCTCTCAGCCCCACATGTTTCAGAATTGCTAAAAAGAAGCTCGTTAGGGAAAGGATTCCTCTCTTACCCTGCCACTAGGACTCCCTCCCCCAGCAAAACGTATCAAACCTGAGGGAGGAGGTCCTAGGGAATCTGAGGGTGACTAAAGATAGAGGTAAGAGGTGGGACAGCCCTAGCCAGATAGCTCAGTTAGTTAGAGTGTCTACCCAAAGCGTAGAGGTTGAGGGTTCAGTCCCAGGTCAGGGCAGGTCTGGGCACGTAGAAACAGATAATGTTCCTGTCTCTCTTTCTCTCCCTCCCTTCCTTTTTCTGTAAGATCAATAAATAAAAATTTACAAAAGAAGAGGTAGGACAGTGGCTATGAACAGATGTCAGAGAGCATGCCTGTACTCTTATTCTTCCATACCTACTATGTTGGGGCTGGTTGACCTCTCCTGCTTATTCCTCTGCTTGGCCCTGGGGCTGGGTGACCTCTCCTGCTTATTCCCCTTCTTGGCCCTGACCTTTGGCAACTGTGCAGAAGTTACAGTGTTTCCTTGTGGTGGGCAGGTATAAGACTTCTGTGGGGGCTTTGGATGCCTCATGCAGGCTGTTGCTCCCACCCAGAGCTGGTGGTGTGTAGGTGACCAGCCAGGACTCCTGAAGGCAGAGGCATGCTGAGGTATATGTTACATACTGAGTCTGCATGACCCCAATACTCTTTCTGCTGGGAGTATTCTAATGGAGATGATGCAGATCACAGAAAGGTAAGGTTGGCAGGTAATTTTGTCCCAACGTGTCCCCCAGCAGGAGTTCAGGGGGATGCTGGACCCAGGTTAACCATGGGAATTGGGCAGACTTGGCCTTTCCTTCCCTAAGTTTGAGGCTTGATCCCTAGAGATGAAGTATGGGCAAGCACAGAGAATCCACTGACCAAATCAGGGAAGGCTCCTTGGAGCCTACAGCTGGAGCTCTGGCCAGGAGAGTTCCAGGCAGAGGAACTACACATCAAAGGGTGGAAGGAGGTAGCCCAGGCTGTCTGGAATGGAGCACCAGCGAGGGAAAGTGAGAGGTGGGAGGGAGTGGGTTGTGCAGGCTCGTGACTAGTTGGGTCATCCATCTGGACTTCATCCCAGGGGCCCGCAGGGAGCCATGTGTGAGCCCAAGGAGTTCTAAGTAAAAGGGTGTGGCATTGGGAAGTGTGTGGTCCATGAAAGGCATGCAGCCTTTTCTCCTGGATGGGTGCTAACTTATTAATTGATTCAGTTTTGGTTATCCTAGGTCAGAGTACAGGTGCCTCAGGTCCCACCTAGAGTCACAGAGCAACTGGAATCTAAACCTGCCCAGAGAATGAGACTGTTGGCATTAATCCTAGGAAACCCCATGACTGGCAGTGGACAAGTTGTTCCTGAGCACAGATCAGCAATCCAAGGGTGACCAGCCTTTCCGGGCAAGGAGAAGGGACTATAGTAAACCATTTATACCTCTACTAGCCTCAGTCTCCTCATCTGTAAAGTGGGTATAAGAAAGATTTTCTTTTCCCCCAGTGTTATTGAGGTGAAAGGCACATGGGTGGCTGTTGTCCTAGTTCTAGGCACAAGGGCTCAGGAAGTGACCATTGCTATTTTTAGAGGTCCCACAGTCTGGCCAGGGTGAAAGGCATACAGACAAAGCAGATCTGGTGACTTCCTTTTCAGTATTTCCTTTGGTGGAGAGAATGACCAAGATCTCTCCACTCCCCTGCCCAGTCCACAGAAGCTGTCATGCTGGGGACTCCCCACTTCTGCACCCACATCATGAAAGGAAGTAAAGGCAGGTGCTACAGCTGCCTCCTGTGGCTGCCCTGAGGACACTGTGCGGTGGTGCATTGCGAAGGCATGCCCTCTACGGGACCGGGTATATAGTCCAAGCCTAGTGAATGCCCTGGAGAGCCAAGTGCTGGTTGTTCACTCAGCGATCGTGGATCTTAAATGGAGATGAGTGTGGGAGGTGCTGAGAGTATGGCATGTGGGAGCAGGTGAAGTCTGAAAAGTCACTGGGAGCAAATAATCTCTAAAAGGCCTTGAATGTTGGGCAATGAAACAACAGGGATAGGTTTGAGTGTCACAAGGCCCCCCAGGGCTCTTTGTAGATTCAACAGGCCAGTTCAGATAGAGAAAAGTTATCCTTTAGGCCTAGTCTCCCTCACCCCATACTGGATTGTGGCTGGAATGGTGTGTTGTTTCAGGGTAGCCATCTTCAATGCTTGGTCCAGGTGAGCCCAGATGCTAGGGCCCTCCAGAAGATCTGCCCTTTGGAACCTTAGGGCTCTGGCCTTTAGCATAGCCTGGGGACTTAGGAGGTCAGCAGATACCAGTATGAGCTTCTTTCAGTTGTGTTTCTGTTCATTGCCTTCTTCCTCCACAAACTTGTCTTGGAGCGCTTTCTCTGGATTTACTTTTGCTGGTTAAGTGGTACAATGCTCTGTCCTGTTTTTTACTCTGGTCAGAGTGAACAAGGCTCTGTCTATTCTAGCCTGGGATGGTAGAAGGCCTCAGGCTCAGGGCCTCATGTATGTTCTCTATGCCCCGCTACAGTGCCTGGTGATTTGGGCAACCAGCTGGAGGCAAAGCTGGACAAGCCGAAGGTCGTGCACTACCTCTGCTCCAAGAAAACAGACAGCTACTTCACACTCTGGCTGAACCTCGAACTGCTGCTGCCTGTCATCATTGACTGCTGGATCGACAATATCAGGTGGGAGCTGGGGCACAGACTGGTGCTGCTCACCAACACAACCTAAGAGGCTGCCAGAGTCCATTTCCATCTCATCCCACCTCAAGAGACCACAAGGTCACTGACCTTTCTCCCTTCCCATTTCCTCAGTCTGATTAGCACCACCTCTGTGCTCTCCCAGACAGAACTCCCCTTTCCTGCTGCTCTTGTTCTCATGCTCTCCAATCCATACCTTGTGCTTTGAGCCCTACCTGTGGTTTCCATACCCTGTTCATAGCCTCAATGTGGCCCTCCCCCTTTCCCTTGCCCCTGGCTTGGCCACACCTGCCCCTCCAGCTTCTTGATCTTCCTGGGATGCCATGTCTTCAAGCCTTTGCAGATTCTGTTCCTTCAGCCTAGAATCTACCTCTATACCCTTTGCCTGACGAATTCCCCACCTTTACCTTGTAAATCCTGAGCCAGGTCTCTGCCACTCTCCAGAGCTGGCTGAGTAGCCATTTTATCTATCATTTTAGTCTCAAGGTTCTATTGGCTAGTCTAATATTCAAATAGACATGAGACAAAGAGAAAATAAATATATTTAATACAGGCCTGACCTGTGGTGGCGCAGTGGATAAAGTGTCGACCTGGAAATGCTGAGGTCGCCGGTTCGAAACCCTGGGCTTGCCTGGTCAAGGCACATATGGGAGTTGATGCTTCTAGCTCCTCCCCCCTTCTCTCTCTCTGTCTCTCCTCTCTCTGTCTGTCCCTCTCCTCTGTAAAAAAAAAAATATATATATATATATATACATATATATATTTATTTAATACATATGTATATATGGGAACCCAGAGGCGGATTAAGGTCGGTTGAGGCCCCAGGTGCAGAAGAAAATATTAGGCCCCTTACATTAGAAAAAAGTATAAAGTTGGGGTTTTGCGGGGTTCTTCACAAGTCAGGGCCCAGGGTGCGTGTCATTAAATCTGCCTCTAGCAGGGGTCCCCAAACTTTTTACACAGGGGGCCAGTACACTGTCCCTCAGACTGCTGGAGGGCCGCCACATACAGTGCTCCTCTCACTGACCACCAATGAAAGAAGTGCCCCTTCCAGAAGTGCGGCAGGGGGCCGGATAAATGGCCTTAGAGGGCTGCATGCGGCTCGCGGGCCGTAGTTTGGGGACGCCTGCTCTATGGGAACCCCACCTACATGAGAGAATCATAGACCCCTACATGCAAGAGAGGTTCAGTTGGGTGATGAGTATGCAACATAATTGAATGACAAGAAAACCTGGACATGTTTTCTTTGAACATATGTACCCTGATTTATTGATGTCACCCCATTAAAATTAATAAAAATTTATTTTAAAAAAGAGGTTCAGAGATGGAAAAGGAATATATAGGTATATAAGACATTCTGAGATAGAGTTGAAATAAGGTGCCCAGAGGGCTTCAGCCAGTCATTACAGAATGATAAGAAGAGCAGATATTGCCTGACCGGGCAGTGGCGCAGTGGATAGAGCGTCGGACTGGGATGTGGAAGACCCAGGTTCAAGACCCCAAGGTTGCCAGCTTGGATGCCGGCTCATCTGGTTTGAGCAAAAAGCTCACCAGCTTGAGCCCAAGGGCCTTGGCTCAAGCAAGGGGTTACTCAGTCTGCTGAAGGGCCGCAGTCAAGGCACATATGAGAAAGCAATCAATGAACAACTAAGGTGTTGCAACGCACAACGAAAAACTAATTATTGGTGCTTCTCATCTCTCCGTTCCTGTCTGTCTGTCCCTGTCTATCCCTCTCTCTGACTCTCTCTCTGTCTCTGGGAAAAAAAAAAAAAAAGAAGAAGAACAGCAGATATTTAGTAAATAGAAGTTTGCCCTACCATATACTTGTGGGTCAAAAATCAGGTGGCTCAGCCTGACCTGTGGTGGTGCAGTGGGATAAAGCGTCGATCTGGAACACTGAGGTCGCCAGTTCGAAATCCTGGGCTTGCCTGGTCAAGGCACATATGGGAAGTTGATGCTTCCTGTTCCTCCCCCTTCTCTCTCTCTCTCTCTCCTCTCTGAAAATTGAATAAATAAAGTCTTTAAAAAAAATTAGGTGGCTCAGTTGGTTAGAACATCGCATCATTCCATACACCAAGGTTGTGGGTTCAATCCTCAGTCAGGGCCCAGGGAAGAATCAACCAATGAATGCATAAATAACTAGAACAACAAATTGAGGTTTCTGTTTCCCCTTTCAAATAAAAAGAGAGAGATTATTGCTGATAATCTCTTTTTTTTTTGTTTTTTTGTTTTTTTTTTTGTTACAGAGAGACAGAGAGAGAGATAGAGAGAGGGACAGACAGGAAAAGAGAGATAAGAAGCATCAATTCTTCATTGCAGCACCTTAGTTGTTCATTGATTGCTTTCTCATATGTGCCTTGACGGGGGGGGGGGGGGGGGGGGGGGCTACAGCAGACCGAGTGACCCCTTGCTCAAGTCAGCAACCTTGTGTTAAGCTGGTGAGCTTTTTGCTCAAACCAGATGAGCCTGCGCTCAAGCTGGCAACCTCGGGGTTTCGAACCTGGGTCCTCTGTGTCCCAGTCCGACGCACTATCCACTGCGCCACCACCTGGTCAGGCCACTGATAATCTCTTATTATGGGAAAGTTCCCTAATTCAAGTTCCAGGTAGTTAAGGGAGGGGCAGAAGTTTCTCTTGAGCCTGAAGCTAAAATTGTTCTTAGCTTAAAACAATTCACGGAAGCAATCTCCAGTGACTACTGTGAACCCCCATAGTTACTTTTTGGTCTCCCTATTCAACTGACCAAACCTGAGAATTGGAAGGGAGTGTGGCTCAGGACACGGCAGTATTGGGACTCTTCCAAATTTAGTGCCAGCTCTGGGTCACCAGCTCATATCTCTCCTGACAGGCTCGTCTACAACAGGACGTCCCGGACTACCCAGTTTCCCGATGGTGTGGATGTGCATGTCCCCGGCTTTGGGAAGACCTTCTCACTGGAATTCCTGGACCCCAGCAAAAGCAGTGTGGGTGTGTAGCCTTTCTCCTGCTCTCCGGGGAATGGAGGTGGAGGTTTTGCCCCCCTAGAGTGGGAGGAGCCACTAGTTTGACAGGTAGGCTGTGAACTGTCCGATCAGTATGGGCAGAAAGCACTCCTGCAGGGACCTCCCTGCAGTAGATGTCACAGTCTCCTTGGTAGGCATGGTATAGGTGGCTGGCACTGGCTGTACCCTCTTTATTGTGTTTTTTTTTTTTTAAATTCATTTTAGAAGAGAGAGAGAGAGAAAGAGAGAGAAGGGGGGGAGGAGCAGGAAGCTTCAACTCCCATATGTGCCTTGACCAGGCAAGCCCAGGGTTTTGAACTGGCAACCTCAGAGTTTCAGATCGACACTTTATCCACTGCTCCACCACAGGTCAGGCGGCTGTACCCTCTTTAATCCTATGTGTTTATGTCTATAGGTTCCTATTTCCACACCATGGTGGAGAGCCTTGTGGCCTGGGGCTACACACGGGGTGAGGACGTTCGGGGGGCTCCTTATGACTGGCGCCGAGCTCCAAGTAAGTGGTCATCCTCGTTTTTTCCCTGTTGTCTTAAGAGGTGGGCACATGGAGGTCACAGCCACCACAGGCCCTGGGCTCTCCCCTGCTCCTGGGCCAAAGGTGTCTAGCCCAGTAGTAATACTTACCACCTTCCCTCAGTCTGTCCTGTCCTTCCCCACCCCTCACCCCAGGGTTTCTGGGCCTCTGAGCCCTGGGGAGAGATAGTAAGTCTCAGGAGGGGAAAAGGAGCCCCTTTGTTTCCTGCCTTCATTGAGGGAAACCAGACCTGTCCCACTTGAATTTTAGCATTCTCCCCTCCCACCTAGTCCTGGGTCTGGCCTGAGAAGTAGTCAGTAGTTTAGGTCCCAGGACCCTTCCTGCCTGACTCCTGCCTGGCTCTGGCCTGCAGATGAAAATGGGCCCTACTTCCTGGCCCTCCAGGCGATGATCGAGGAGATGCACCAGCTGTATGGGGGCCCCGTGGTGCTGGTTGCCCACAGTATGGGCAACATGTACACGCTCTACTTTCTGCAGCGGCAGCCACAGGCCTGGAAGGACAAGTATATCCGTGCTTTTGTGGCACTGGGTGCGCCCTGGGGGGGCGTGGCCAAGACCCTGCGTGTCCTGGCCTCAGGTAAGACCCTGCCTGGCCCAGCATAGGAGTATTGGGGGTGGCACTCTCTCTTTCCCTCTACAATGTCCTGGGGAACCCTTCTTTCTCCAGAATAGTATTCTTTTCCAAATAATGTCACCCTTAAGTTGATGACCCTTGTTATCTGTGTAAGTTTCTTACAGCATGTACATGGTGCAGCATAACTGTTGGTCAATGCAGATACTTGCTTGTACACACGTATACATACACTACATACACACTGGCTGGCCTAACTCAGTTTGAGGTAGAGTTCAGTTTTGTTTTTTTGTTTTTTGACCCAGAGTTTTTTGTGGGGGAAGCCTTCTCCCTGTCTCCTGCCCCCATCTGCACCTTTTTGTCTTCACCTTTGCCCCAGGGAAGGAAGGCTGGACTACAGTTTCCTGTTTATGAGTTACCTCTCCATGTGTGGCAGCAAGGAACCTCTGTGGGCAACACAGGGAGGAAGTAGGTGCAGATCTGTTTAGGCCTGCTTGCTAGGCTGTTGGGAAAGTCATCTTCCCCATCTCATTCCTCTCCAGTCCATCTGCCTTTTTTTTTTTTTTTTTTTTTTTTTTTCTGAAGCTGGAAACAGGGAGAGAAAGTCAGACAGACTCCCGCATGCGCCCGACCGGGATCCACCTGGCACGCCCACCAGGGGCGAGGCTCTGCCCACCAGGGGGCGATGGTCTGCCCAACCTGGGCATCGCCATGTTGCGACCAGAGCCACTCTAGCGCCTGAGGCAGAGGCCACAGAGCCATCCCCAGCGCCCGGGCCATCTTTGCTCCAATGGAGCCTTGGTTGCGGGAGGGGAAGAGAGAGACAGAGAGGAAAGCGCGGCGGAGGGGTGGAGAAGCAAATGGGCGCTTCTCCTGTGTGCCCTGGCCGGGAATCGAACCCGGGTCCTCCGCACGCTAGGCCGACGCTCTACCACTGAGCGAACCGGCCAGGGCTCCATCTGCCTTTTTGTGGCTGTCAGAACCTGCCAGCTGCAGCCATAGGGCTTTCCTCCTTCTGCTAGGACTGGGTATGAGCCCCATGGCCCCTCACTAGAAGCCATGAGCCAGGGCTGTGCCAAGCATCTGATGAGCTTTCTTCCTCAAGCCTCTGCCTCAGCACTGCCTGATCTGTTTGTCAGTCAGTTGATCGTTGTGATCAGGTCAGTCTCAGTACCTGTCCCACCAGTGACCTTGGATTGGCTGGGAAGCTCCCGTGAGTCTCCTTAGAGCTTTGCATCAGATGCTGGAAACTGTTCTTTCAGGGCCTGGCAGGCTGGGAGCAAGGTTGGGGTGGGAAGGGTGGTAGTCATAGACCTTAAGTAGGAGCTTCCCTTTCCTCAGTGAAGTCCCCACCAGGCAGTGGTTCTGTGGTTAGTCAGAGAAGTAGATTGATGGGTGGCCATGGGTGCTGAACAGGGTTGGAGGCTCCTATTCCCAAGTTCCAACTCACCCTCTGGAAGTCTCGCTGGCTGGTGGGTGTGTTTGTATTGTTAGCATTCCTGTGTGAAAAGAACTCTCACTCTAGTCTGCAGACTTCCCTCCTGCCTGTCTCCTGAGGGCCTGGCTGCACAGGTCAGTGACAGGCAGGTGGCTGGTATGAGACCAGGAGAGGTTGGCTGCAGGTCTAAGCCTAGGAAAAGAAAAATGTTTGTATACCTCAATGTAATAGAGAAAGAGGAATGTGCCTCTGGGCTGACAACCTGCTGATTTACCTTTGATAAGGTCAGTGCCCACAGGCCCCATGATAAGTCACCCTGTGGGTTTGAGCAGCCTAAATCCTTGGTCATGAAATGCTATAGGAAAAAAAGAAAAAACAGGTCTTGGTTCGATGTTTACCAGAGGTAGCAAAATAAAGGGAAACAATACAAGCTAGCACCAGCACAGGAGTTATAATGACGGTCCTCGAGACGCTGGTGGGCTGACAGGGCCACTGACTGGGGCCCTGGTGAACATGCATGCTGGTTCCTTCACCCAGTCAGCTTGCATTTCTGAACACAGATTGACTGGAGCCCTCTCTCTGCAGGGGACAACAACCGGATCCCGGTCATTAGTTCCCTGAAGATCCGGGAGCAGCAGCGGTCTGCTGTCTCTACCAGCTGGCTACTGCCTTACAACTGTACATGGTCACCTGAAAAGGTCTTTGTACGCACACCCACAACCAACTATACACTGCGCGACTATCACCAGTTCTTCCAGGACATTGGCTTCGAAGACGGCTGGCAAATGCGGCAGGACACGGAGGCGCTGGTTGAAGCCAGGGTGCCACCTGGCGTGCAGCTGCACTGCCTCTATGGCACTGGTGTTCCCACGCCAGACTCCTTCTACTATGAGAGCTTCCCAGACCGTGACCCCAAAATCTACTTTGGTGATGGCGATGGCACTGTGAACGTGCAAAGTGCCCTGCAGTGCCAGGCCTGGCGCAACCACCAGGAACACCAGGTATCACTGCAGGCGCTGCCAGGCAGCGAGCACATTGAGATGCTGGCCAATGCCACTACCTTGGCCTATCTGAAATTCGTGCTCCTCGGGCCCTGATTCCTGTGTGCCAGGCAAGGCTGTAGGGCGGCTCACCCACAGCTGCTTCTCTTGACCTCTAGGGCTGCCGTGGCCCACGAGTTCAGCAGTTTGTGACTGACCTTATAAGGCCATAGGTCTTGGATTGTGAAACATCTGCCATCGGAAGTGCTGTTTCTTCTCCTTTCTCTGGGAGTGAGGAAGGAAGTAATAGGACTCACTCAAGGGACTCTTAATGGAAAGAATGCTGCTGTTGATGGGATTGTTGTGACCTCAGGACTGGCTCTGCAGGTGGATTGGCTGGTACCTGGATCCAGTCCCCAACTCAGGGGCTATGTGTTCTTTCTATTCCTGTGGCTATTTCACATTTGTCCACCAGGCCCTGTCCCACAGACTTCCTGTGAGGAATATGACTGAACTGTCGACCCTGCCCCCGAAGATCCCAGGGATGGGCTCCTGGTCCCTAGGGTGATCCTTCTCACACACGAGCCACAACTGCTACTGGCCACGGACGGCTTTCCTGGGACCAAGCTGCACAACAGCCTGACCGTGGCTTTCTGGGAGCAGCTGGTTCCCTCTGCAGGCAGGGCGGGTTGTGTTTTCTGTGGTTACCAGGCCCTGGGGCATTCGGCCCTACCTCCCCCACCTCCAAGCACAGTCTAGCTCAGGATTGGGCAGCAGATGGTGCCCCAGTTCTGCAGGCTATGTCCCAGGAGCTCTGATCCCCTTTGTTGGGTTGTTGCTCTCAGTATTGATGCTTGTCCCTTTGCCCTGGGACTGTGGCTCAAGGATGAGTGTCGGATCCAGTGCCATGACCTTTTTATTTTCTCATGGCCTTTTAGCTTCTGGTGAAGAAAGAAAAGTCAAGAGCGGCCAAGGTGACTCGAGCTTCCCTGAACTGCCCTCTTGCTAATCCCTCCACCATACTGCCACCTTGCCATAGGGTTGCTCTAGCACCCAAGTGGGCTGGCACAGGGCTGAGAAGAAGCTGGGCTACTGCCTACCCTGCCCAGCACCTACCTCTACCAGGCAGTGCAATGATATTTAGTCTGCAGGGACTAGCTCAGAAACTTGAATTGGCCCCTGTGAGAGCCAGGTGCCTTGGAGCCCCGCTGCGGGTTCTCTGTCTGCCTCAGTGATGCTGCACGGGCCTTCCTGTGATAGCAGCGCTGGAGAGTCTGTATCTGCCTTGGCAGCAGTGGCCTCCAAGTGGGCAACAGCTATAGGCCAAGACTTGGTTCTAGCCTCTAGGGAGGGGCCCCAGAGCCACAGTTAGGTGGACTGTGTTGCTCTCCCACAAGGTTTCTGTGGAGCTGGATTTTCTCTGTAGTGTACATGCCCAGCCTCTGTCTCTCCCTTTGTTCCTGAGTGGTGGGCCCCACATCAGGCTCTGAGCAGGCTGTATGTCAATTATGGCAATAAAAGTATTCTGGATGCTATAAAATGCTCTGGCCTAGCCTCTTTTCTGAGCATGAGAGGAGGGAGTTAGTGAAGGGGTAAAAGGGCTAGAGAGGCAGGTAGTCAGGGGCTAGACCTTTCCTGGGGCCTTGATGGGTTGTCTCAGCACCAAAGTGTGGCTCCTATGCATAGCTTTGGGCTTTATTCTCCTGCCCCCTCTTCTCCTGGAATCTAGTTCCCCTCCTGGGGTGAAGAACTGGGACCTGAAACATTCCCGCTGGAATGCAGCTCTTGCTCTGGCCTGGTGAGCAGGCTTTCACATGCCACTCCTGATCTGAGTACCAGAGACAATTCTGCAGCTCATTCTGGCTGGACTCCCTTTCCTAGTTTTCTCTTCCCTCTCAGCTCACAGGTCTCAGCAGCCTTTGAAACTAGAGTTCTTTTCAAGACGCCACCCTTCTACTTTGTTTAGCTAGTCTGCCCACCATCTATCCTACCTTGGGGATAAAGTAAGACAGAGTGAGAAAGAGACACTAGGCTGAGACTGGTATGAACAGAGGCCAAGATGGGCAGAGAAGGACTGAGAGACTGGGGACCAAGTGGAGATGGATAAAGACAGGGAAACAGAGAGTCTGATACAGGGAAACATCACAGGGATGGGGTCTAGGCCTGAATTCTCTGCTGTAAAGCCCAGGGCCAGCCGAAGGCCAGCTGGGTTAGTCGGAGACCTATCTCTACAGGGCATGGCCAGCCTGGGTTTCAGGTTTTGATACATCTTGGGGGCCACTAGAGGGTGCTCTGAATCTTTTCACTGCACTGATTATTGGCCAAACCTGAAAGAAGCATTGGTCCGGAGAGGATGAAGATGCAGGTCCAGCTGCATGGCTGAACTTGGTTAAAAGGACGACAACATGGAAGGAAGCAAACCCTCAACCCAGGCTCTGACCAGCCTGACTCTCAGTTCTGCCCCAGCACCCACACATTTATGCCACATCCTTGTGGTGGCCTTTCAGCCAGACACCCATTGACCCTTGACCCATTTCAGCTGAACCGCCAGCCTTTGTTTCTCAGCTGCAGAGAGGGCATGGAGTCAGAGCAGGCTGCAGGAACAGCAGACTGGGGTTCAACTCAGCTCTGCCAGCTCCAGCCAAGTAACCTACAGAGTCTCCTGATCTCCCTGAGCCTCAGTTTGCTCATCTGAAGAATGGGCAGAAGCCCCAGCAGGATTGCTCAGTTGGTTAGAGCTTTGTCCTGAAGTACAGAGTTTGCTGGTTCAATCCTTGTCAGGGCACATACAGGAACAGATTGATGTTCCTGTCTCTCTTTTTCTCTCCCTTCCTCTCGCTCTAAAATCAATAAAAATTAAAAAAAGAAAGAAAAGAAAAAAGAATTGGGATGAATAAATAGAATAAATATACTCTGCAGGGTAGTCCTTTTCTTTATTTTAGGGTATCCCTGAGAAACACTGATGGTGTCAGAGGACATCTGATTTAGTGTTGGTGCAGAGTGGGCTTTCAGCTGGTGGGCTGCTCTAACTGGGTGTGCACCAGCAAAGCCAGGGAACTGGAGAGACAGGCTAGTAAGTAGTAAGCCAGGACAGGTGGAATAAGGAAACAGACAGATAGTAAATGGCCAAGCAGTTTACAACCATCTAGTAAATAGCAAAATTCTATCTTCCTTAACCAAAGACACTTAGGAATAAATGGTTTACACTTTCCTCCCCAACCAGAGGGCAAACAGCTTAAATCACCCTATTTGGGAAGATAGGTAGCAGAAATCCAATTATTGCCATTTGTGCCAACCATACCCAAGGGCAGATGAAGTTAAGGGAATAAATCTCATTTTGGTACATCAGCAAAAAGCTGATGACTATTCTATTGAGATCCTTCCCTAAGAACTTCTGTAAACTCCCAGGGTTTTTATGGTGTTTTTTTTTACAGGGACAGAGAGATTCAGAGAGAGGGGTAGACAGGGACAGACAGACAGGAACGGAGAGAGATGAGAAGCATCAATCATCAGTTTTTCATTGCGAAACCTTAGTTGTTCATTGATTGCTTTCTCATATGTGCCTTGATCGTGGGCCTTCAGCAGACCGAGTAATCCCTTGCTTGAGCCAGCGACCTTGGGTCCAAGCTGTTGAGCTTTTGCTCAAACCAGGTGAATCTGCGCTCAAGCTAGCGACCTCGGGGTCTCGAACCTGGGTCCTCTGCATCCCAGTCCAATGCTCTATCCACTGCGCCACCGCCTGGTCAGGTGTAAACTCCCAGGTTTTAAAAACCAAGGCTGAAGAACCCAGGACCCCCTAACCCTCCTGGGAGCATGCCCACATCTTTCTTCCTGCTCAGGTATGCATCTTCTAAACTCTAAGGGTCCCCACCAGACTTGTCTCAGGCTAATCCCCTGAACCTGTTTCCAAGGCCCCCTTTTCTCATTTCCCAGTGAGCCAAAGCACCCCACCTAGGCTCTTTTGTTGCTTCTTCTATCCTGGACTTTCCAGTGAGCCAAAGCAAGCCCACCTACGCTCATTTCTTTCCTGTAAACATTTCCGGAGCCAAAGCAGCCCGGCCTAGGCTCTCTTGTTGCTTCTATCCTAAGCCCTTCCTCGTTTCACTGTTCCTCGCTTTAGTGAACACACTCTCAAAATCACCTGGACTCATGTTGTGAAATCTTTCCTGCATGAAGTCAAGAATCCATACACTACAGGCTGGCCTGAAGCAAACCTGCTCCAGGCCTGGTCCCCATTCTGGTAACACTGGGACCTAGATGGTTGTATATATGGCTTTTGCAAGGACAAGTGGACTGGCTGCCACAGAGTGACATAAGCATCCAGAGTTTTTTTTTTTTTTTTTTTTTTTTTTCATTTTTCTGAAGCTGGAAACAGGGAGAGACAGTCAGACAGACTCCCGCATGCGCCCGACCGGGATCCACCCGGCACGCCCACCAGGGGCGATGCTCTGCCCATCCTGGGCGTCGCCATGTTGCGACCAGAGCCACTCTAGCGCCTGGGGCAGAGGCCACAGAGCCATCCCCAGCGCCCGGGCCATCTTTGCTCCAATGGAGTCTTGGCTGCGGGAGGGGAAGAGAGAGACAGAGAGGAAAGCGCGGCGGAGGGGTGGAGAAGCAAATGTGCGCTTCTCCTGTGTGCCCTGGCCGGGAATCGAACCCGGGTCCTCCGCACGCTAGGCCGACGCTCTACCGCTGAGCCAACCAGCCAGGGCTATCCAGAGTTCTTTTCTGCCTGGCCAGGTAGGCAGGAGGAACAGATCTAGTGGGCAAAGGGTCAGACTCTAATGACTCCAAATATATACAAGCTCTACTAGCACTTAAGATATTCCAAGCAGAGAGCACGAGAGCAGCATCAGTGAAGGCCCTTCAGAGATCATCTCTGGTCTCTAGGTAGGAGGATGGAGGGACTTTTAGGCAAAGGAGATATGAAGTCATTCCAATCTATACTTTTAGTGCACCCCCTACCCCAGGGGTCTCAAACTCAACTCAGCATGTGGGCCGCAGAGCAAGATCACAGCTGTTTGGCGGGCCGCACTAGGTCTACAAAAGGCAACTGTTACGCAACACTTTTCTCACTGCAGTTGAAAACAAAAAAAATCAGTACAACAAGCACAATCATACATGCAGTTTACTCAGTGTCACAAAACGACCAGAAACTGTAGTTTGCATCACAACTGCTGTTAACTAAGCTAATATCTAGCTAGGATGCTAGAGAAATGAAAAATACAAGTAGGCCCCTAGGCTTACTTAATTTTATCCAAAATATTTTGAACTTCGTGGATTAGTCTGCGGGCCGCACAAAATTGTTCGGCGGACCGCATGCGGCCCATGGGCCGCGAGTTTGAGACCCCAGCCCTACCCTGTGGGGATGAGTTAGAGGGAACAGGATGGGATTGGGAGGCTATTACCACTGCGGAGAAGAAAAACATGAGGTGCAGGGCCTGGGAGGCTGGAGGAGGAAAGCTCCAGGGTGCTGCCCATCTCCAACTGGATCACTGGGTCATGGGGAACAGAGGTTCGGGTATGATCAATATGGAACCAGAGAATGTGCAGCTGTAAATACATGTCTAGGGGAAATTACTCCATGGCCCAGGAGAGAGCCATGGCTTAAAGTGTGGACAGGAAGCTAAGGGGGAGGGTTCAGCTGCATATGACAGCTGCCTATGACAGGAGGCCCTAGGCAGAGACCTTGAGCCACCAGAAGAAAAGGAGCCCTAGGAGCTGGAGAAGAAGCAACCAGAGGGACAGAGGGGCAGGAGAGTATATTCCCGTAAGAGTCAGACAAGATGAGTGCAGAAAAATGTCCTCAAGCCTGAGCCTCAGGAAGGTTGGGGTTGGATAGGAAGCCCACTAGTGTCCATGTTTCCATGTTTCTGTGGGGGCATCAATGGATGTGTGGTGGTTTGAGTTGTGAATGTGAAGGACAAGTCCTGGGTCTGTGTCTTCCTAGAATCCGAAAGTGGCTCTATGAAGGGGGTAAGGAGGCTGTTTATTTTTATTATTATTATTTGTGTGTGTGTGTGTGTGTGTGTGTGACAGTGACAGAGAAAGACAGAGAGGGACAGACAGGAAGGGAGAGAGATAAGAAGCATCAGTTTTTCTTTGTGGCACCTTTGTTGTTTACTGATTGCTTTCTCTTATGTGCCTTGATGGGGGGGTGCGGGGACTACAGCACAGCGACTGATCCCCTTGCTCAAGCCAGCGACCTTTGGGTTCAAGCCAGCAATCATGGGGTCATGTCTATGATCCTATGCTCAAGCCAGTGACTCTCAGCTCAAGCTGGCAACCTGAGGGGGTTAGAAGCTAGCTCCTCAGCATCCCAGTCCCACGCTCTATCCAATTGCACTACCGCCTGGTCAGGCTAAGGAAGCTCTTTAGAGCTCCTTGTGTAAGCTGTACGTGGTCCCTCTGGGTCCCAGGCCAAGGGACGCATAAAGACGGGGTTTGGAGACTCATTAGAGCTCTCCTCGGGAACATCTCCATATTGAGTCCCTCAGAGGCTAGGGTGACTCCACACAGCGTCAGGAAGAGGCACATCAGATGGCAAAAAGTGGCTGAGCCGAGATCACAGCCCCGTGGAGCTTGGTGTGGCCTGTCTGAGGCTGGCTGCCAAATACACGCAGAGGCCAGGAGAGCGCACGTGGGCGGCCTGAGAGCGGCCAGCCCCGCCAGCCAGATAGCGGCGGTGAAGAGCTGCTGCCCGCAGGCCCCTTGCGGAGCCCGGCGCCCAGTCGCGACGCAGCGCACGCTGTCGCGATCCGGCGGCTGACGACGTGGCGGGGGCGGGGCCTCAGCCGGCGCGGCGGCAGTGGCGGCGGCGTGACCGGAGCATCCTGGCGGCGCCTGGCCACTGCGAGGTATGGGGCCTCGGTCGGGCGCACGGGGGCAGCTTGGCAGACTAACTCTCCGCGCGGCCCCTGCGGCGCTACCTCGTGGGGGATGCGGGCCCGGGAGAAGGTGCGGGCCCGGCGGGCCGGGCCCCAAGAGACACAGGGACGCCGCGGTTGAGAGCGTGCCAGAGCGTGATGCTGAGCGTGTAAGAGGGACCTCCAGCTGGAGCTGACTCCAGGAGTGAGGGAGACCTTGAGTGTAAGAAGGAGCGTGTGAGAAAGACTCCTCGCGCGCGTGTATGGAGGGGGGTGGGGGGGGAGGGGGAGGGAGGGCTGAGACACCCTGGACTGGAAGGAGACTGAATGTGTGTGAAACCTTGAGTCCGAGGGTGACTCCATGAGTGTGAGAGACCATGGTGAGAGTAGCCCGGAGCTGTGTGAAACACTGCAGTGTCAGTCCAATGTTATGAAGGAGGACTTGTGCTGTGTGTGAGGGACTACGAGTAAGACGTAGGGTACAGGACTCTGAGGATGGGAAGGCAGGAACAGCTTCTTGGGGATGCCGTGGGATTGTCCAGTGTCGGGGTTCGAGGGCTGGCCTGCTGGAGTTCGGGAAGGTGGGGGCTCCTGTTATTACAGCTCTTTCTAGTGACTCCACGCCCTGTCATCTTGTTTGATAATCTCATGTAATAAATGGGAGGAGGTATTTGTGAAACATTCTGAGAATTCACTACGCACTAAGCAAACAGTCTGAGCACTGCTTTGTGTAATGGTCATTTTAAATAGGGGTCAGTATTTAACAAACGTTTTGAGTACCACTTGTGTGCACCGTGCTGTGTGCTTGGTGACCCGGTTAAAGAGAATTCAGTCTGTGCTCTTGGTGGGGAAAGAAAGCACTGCCAGGGAATCCAACACAGGGGTGGCAGAAGCCTGAGCCATCTGGGGCTTATCTCTGAAAGCTGTTTTCTGATTTGAAGATCTGGGAGGAGCAGACATTTGAAAGCCCGTGAGTGCTTTCTGAGATCGTTTTCACCTCTCTTTTCTGCGAGGTTCTTTCCAGGTTTCCCACATTGCTCAGGTCCCATTTTGTGCTGATTATTTTTACTTCCTGACTTTGGTCTTAGATTGTCGTTTATGTTCTTATATTTGACTTTCCTTTCCTGACCAATATGTGAAAAACCACAAGTCTGATTTTCTTCTGTCTTCCTCCTTCCCTGTCTGGCTATGGACGTATTTTTATTACAGACCAAAAATAAATACCAGTTATATGACCAACCTCCCTGGCACCTCTTGGTTCAGGAAATTTCCTAACTCTGTCTTCTGTGTTTCCTGCTGTAGATTCCAGGATGTGGATATGTTTCTACCACAGTGACGCAAATGGTGTTCTGAGGACCTGGGACTTAGGGAGCAACAGCTGTCTAGACATGAATGATTTGAGATAACCAAGCTAGTTCTTGGCACGTGTTTGGGCTAGATGCTTTAGTTACACACCTGCTTGTGGGTGTGATGGAACTTCTCAGTAATTGAGTGCTGCCCCTGCCGGGCATGTAAAACTTACTTTTTTTTTTTTTTTTTTTTTTTAACAAAGGAAAATAAGGGCTGCTCCTTACTAGTTTCATTTTTTTTTTCTTTTTTTTTTAATTTTTTTTATTTATTCATTTTAGAGAGGAGAGGGGGAGACAGAGAGAGAGAGAGAGAGAGGAGAGAGAGAGAGAGAAGGAGGGGAGGAGCTGGAAGCATCAACTCCCATATGTGCTTGACCAGGCAAGCCCAGGGTTTCGAACCGGCGACCTCAGCATTTCCAGGTCGACGCTTTATCCACTGCGCCACCACAGGTCAGGCCACTAGTTTCATTTTTTGATAAATTACCTCTTACTCTGTTGCAGAGATTAAATGGCCAAGACAGACAAGTGGAATTAGGCCTTGCTGTGGAGACTTTATTTACTTCATTTGTGATGAGGCAGCTAATGAAACTATGATGTTTGCTTGTTTCTTCACAGATGAATATTATTGCTCTGTTCTCTGTTGGATCTTTGAGATTTGGAAAGAGTTTTAGTTATTTGTGTACGATATGAACACAATACTAGTAAACAGACTGTTTATTATACAAATAAAGTATATATTATACTATATCTCTTTCTAAAGAGTAATTGTGCTGGTTTATAATTAAAGGTCTTGCAGTGAGGTTGTTAAAAATAAATAGAAAACCAAAGTCATGGAAAAGACTCGATAGCAAATAATGATGAAAAGTAAGGGTATTTATGCACTGAAATTGGGAGCTGAATTTGATCTTGAGTTTCCTGGTATCCCATGTAAAAAGGCCAACATACAGAGTTACATCGTTTTTGTTATTTGATACAAGTACAATAAATATATATTTTTTAAAGTTTAAGCATTAAATATTTAATGCATACTCATTGTGGAAAATTTATAAGGCTCAAGAAGTTAAAAAAAAAGTCCTCTATGTTTTCACCACAGTTAAGATTTTGGTATATTTCTCTCTCTCTCTTTTTTTTTTTTTTTTTTTTTTGGTATTTTTCCGAAGTTGGAAACAGGGAGGCAGTCAGACAAGACTCCCGCATGTGCCCGACCGGGATCCACCCGGCATGCCCACCAGGGGGCGATGCTCTGCCCATCTGGGGTGTCGCTCTGCCGCAATCAGAGCCATTCTAACGCCTGAGGCAGAGGCCACAGAGCCATCCCCAGCACCCAGGCACACTTTGCTCCAATGGAGCCTTGGCTGCGGGAGGGGAAGAGAGAGACAGAGAGGAAGGAGAGGGGGAGGGGTGGAGAAGCAGATGGGCGCTTCTCATGTGTGCCCTGGCCGGGAATCAAACCCGGGACTCCTGCACACCAGGCCAACGCTCTACCACTGAGCCAACCGGCCAGGGCAGGGTATATTTCTCAACAGCATTTTCCCCCCCTAGTCATCAGTTATAACACCAGCTCGTAAAATATTCTTGGTAATTGAACTTTGAGGGTTTATATTTATTTATTTATTTAAATTTATTTTTTTACAGAGACAGAGAGAGGGATAGATAGAGACAGACAGGAACAAAGAGAGATGAGAAACATCAATCATTAGTATCTCGTTGCCACACCTTAGTTGTTCATTGATTGCTTTCTTCTTTTTTTTTTTTTGTATTTTTCTGAAGCTGGAAACGGGGAGAGACAGTCAGACAGACTCCCGCATGCGCCCGACCGGGATCCACCCAGCACGCCCACCAGGGTTGATGCTCTGCCCCTCCGGGGCGTCACTCTGCCGCGACCAGAGCCACTCTAGCGCCTGGGGCAGAGGCCATCTTTGCTCCAATGGAGCCTTGGCTGTGGGAGGGGAAGAGAGAGACAGAGAGGAAGGAGGGGGAGGGTGGAGAAGCAAATGGGTGCTTCTCCTATGTGCCCTGGCCGGGAATCAAACCCGAGTCCCCCGCACGCCAGGCCGACGCTCTACCGCTGAGCCAACTGGCCAGGGCCTGATTGCTTTCTCATATGTGCCTTGACCCTGGGGCTACAGCAGGCCGAGTAACCCCTTGCTCAAGTCGGCGACCTTGGGGTCTCGAACCTGGGTCCTCCGCATTCCAGTCCGACACTCTATCCCCTGCACCACCCCTGATCAGGCGGTAATTGAACTTTGAAAGAGCCTCCTCCCCCCAAAAAATTTGCATATAGTAGTTTTATGGTTGATTTTCATAAGGAAATTTTAGTGGTCAGGTGAATTCCCTTATTATCTGCTGCAGGAGCTTGGAAAATAGTATGAAAATCTGTTAGAAAGCTACATTGTAGCTCTGGCCGGTTGGCTCAAAAGTAGAGCGTCGGCCTGGCGTGCAGGAGTCCCGGGTTCGATTCCCGGCCAGGGCACACAGGAGAAGCGCCCATCTGCTTCTCCACCCCTCCCCCTCTCCTTCCTCTCTATCTCTCTCTTCCCATCCCGCAGCCAGGGCTCCATTGGAGCAAAGTTGGCCCAGGCGCTGAGGATGGCTCTGTGGCCTCTGCCTCAGGCACTAGAATGGCTCTGGTAGCAGCAGAGCGACACCCCAGATGGGCAGAGCATCGCCCCCTGGTGGCATGCTGGGTGGATCCTGGTTGGGCGCATGCAGGAGTCTGCCTGACTGCCTCCTCGTTTCCAACTTCAGAAAAATACAGAAGAAAAAAAAAAGAAAGCTACATTGTGGGCTTACAAGTGGGGTTTAATACTGGTTTTTCAAGACAGGAACTTAAAGGGTGCATTGAATGATTTAATGGAAATTGTTTTCTTTTTTTTTTTTTTTTTTTACAGAGGCAGAGATAGACAGGGACAGACAGACAGGAACAGAGAGAGATGAGAAGCATCAATCATCAGTTTCTCGTTGCGCGTTGCGACTTCTTAGTTGTTCATTGATTGCTTTCTCACACGTGCCCTGACCGCGGGCCTTCAGCAGACCGAGTAACCCCCTGCTGGAGCCAGCGACCTTGGGTCCAAGCTGGCGAGCTCTTTGCTCAAGCCAGATGAGCCCGCGCGCGACCTCTGGGGTCTCGAACCTGGGTACTTCCGCATCCCAGTCCGACGCTCTATCCACTGCGCCACCGCCTGGTCAGGCTGGAAATTGTTTTCAGCAGTAATTTTAAAGACTGCATATTGGCCCTGGCCGGGTGGCTTAGTTTACTGGAAGATCGTCCCTTTATGTCAAGGTTGTGGGTTCGATCCCTGGCCAGAGCATATATAAGAATCAACCAATGCCCTGGCCGGTTGGCTCAGCGGTAGAGTGTCGGCCTGGCGTGCGGGGGACCAGGGTTTGATTCCCGGCCAGGGCACATAGGAGAAGCACCCATTTGCTTCCCCTCCCCCTCCTTCCTCTCTGTCTCTCTCTTCCCCTCCCGCAGCCAAGGCTCCATTGGAGCAAAGATGGCTTGGGCGCTGGGGATGGCTCCTTGGCCTCTGCCCCAGGCGCTAGAGTGGCTCTGGTCTCGGCAGAGTGACCCCCCAAGGGGCAGAGCATCGTCCCCTGGTGGGCGGAGCGTCGCCCCTGGTGGGCATGCCGGGTGAATCCCGGTTGGGCGCATGTGGGAGTCTGTCTGACTGTCTCTCCCCGTTTCCAGCTTCAGAAAAATACAAAAAAAAAAAAAAAAAAAGAATCAACCAATGAATTCATAAGTAAGTGGAACAACACATTGATTTTTTTCTCTCTCTCTCTAAAAAAATCATTAAAATAAAGAGACTGAGAGATGGATAACTGTGTATGATGTTCATATTCTTTTATCAACTGAATTAAAATTGAAGGCACAAGGATGGCCAATTCAGAGATGATGTGGTGGAATTTTTTTTTTAATTCAGTAAAAGGAGGGTAGGCAGAGACAGACTCCTGCATGCGCCACAGAATGGGATCCCACCCCGCAAGCCCACTAGAGAGTGATGCTCTGCTCATCTGAGGCATTGCTTGGTTGCTCAGCAACCGACATCTTCTTAGTGCCTGAGGTGGAGGCCGGGGAGCCATCTTCAGCGCCTGGGGCCAACCCCCTCCAGTCCAGCCATGGCTGCAGGAGGGAAGAGAGAGAGAGAAGCGAGAGGGGGAAAGGGAGAGAAGCAGATGGATGCTTCTCCTGTGTGCCCTAATAGGGAATTGAACCCAGGACATCCACACTCTGGGCAGATGTTTTACCACTGAGCAAACTGGCCAGAGTGATGTGGTAGAATTTTGTTACATTCTTCCTCTCTACAAATATCAGGCTATCTTTGTATAAGAGATTTTCATCCCATTTTTGCAAAAGGTCTGCAAGTCTACTCTGTGGAGACAGGATTAACAATGCGTCTCACACAGTAATCCACTCCCTTTTTTTTTTTTTTTTTGTATTTTTCTGAAGCTGGAAACGGGGAGAGACAGTCAGACAGACTCCTGCATGCGCCCAATGGGGATCCACCTGGCACACCCGCCAGGGGCGACGCTCTGCCCACCAGGGGGCAATGTTCTGCCCCTCCGGGGCGTTGCTTTGCCGCGACCAGAGCTACTCTAGCGCCTGGGGCAGAGGCCAAGGAGCCATCCCCAGCGCCTGGGCCATCCTTGCTCCAATGGAGCCTTGGCTGCGGGAGGGGAAGAGAGAGACAGAGAGGAAGGAGGGGGTGGGGGGTGGAGAAGCAAATGGGCGCTTCTCCTATGTGCCCTGGCCGGGAATCGAACTCGGGTCCCCCGCACGCCAGGCCGACGCTCTACCGCTGAGCCAACCGGCCAGGGCCCACTGCTTTTTTTTAAAAATATTTTTTATTTATTCATTTTAGAGAGGAGAGAGAGAGAGAGAGAGACAGACAGACAGAAAGGAGGAGCAAGAAGCATCAATTCCCATATATGCCTTGACCAGGCAAGCCCAGGGTTTTGAACCGGCGACCTCAGTGTTTCCAGGTCAACACTTTATCCAGTGAGCCACCACAGGTCAGGCAATCCACTGCTTTTTTTTTTTTTTTTTTTTCATTTTTCTGAAGCTGGAAACAGGGAGAGACAGTCAGACAGACTCCTGCATGCGCCCGACCGGGATCCACCCGGCACGCCCACCATGGGGCGACGCTCTGCCCACCAGGGGGCGATGCTCTGCCCATCCTGGGCGTTGCCATGTTGCGACCAGAGCCACTCTAGCACCTGGAGCAGAGGCCAAGGAGCCATCCCCAGCGCCCGGGCCATCTTTGCTCCAATGGAGCCTCAGCTGCGGGAGGGGAAGAGAGAGACAGAGAGGAAAGTGCGGCGGAGGGGTGGAGAAGCAAATGGGCGCTTCTCCTGTGTGCCCTGGCCGGGAATCGAACCCGGGTCCTCCGCACGCTAGGCCGACGCTCTACCACTGAACCAACCGGCCAGGGCTTCCACTGCTTTTTTGAGAGTATATGTAGAGACTGTTGTGACCAGGTAAAGGCAGATGAATTAAGAACCATTATTGTAGTCATACCAGCTTTTCATAAGTTTTTTTTTTTACTTCATCACCTGTTACCTGAAAAACAAGTACTGTGACAAAATGATAGGAAGCACTCAGTGTCTTAGATTCTCTGACTGATCACTCCTTTCTCTCTCTCTTTCTCTTTTTGGATGAGTTTTCTTTAGTTAAGCCTTTGTTGCTGTTTTTCTCGGGAGCAGGTAGCTCAAGGCGTTCGACTTTCAGTAGGGTTTGTTATATCTTTTATGTTCTTTTTTTTTTTTTTTTTTAATTTTAAGAGATTTATTAAAGCATCTTATCACAAAGATGGAAATGCATACAAATTAGAAACATGCAACCGTCATCTTCCAGAGTCAAGTTAAAATGTTATATATTTTTCCTATTTTCATAGCTAAAAACTTCAGGTCTTATAACTAATGGCTCACCCTGAATACTTTTCATTTCTCCTGAAAGTATCCAGGGCAGCAAATAATCAAAATGCAAACTATTATATAAAGAAAGTGTGAAGTTGAAGAAGAAAATGTGCAGAGGACACCCCATCCCGCCCCTCCCCCCATTAAAGGCAAACAATGGCACTTTGCTCTTGCTTAACCTAAGTTGTCTTCAAAAACTACTAAATGTAGCCTGACCTGTGGTGGCGCAGTGGATAAAGCATCAACCTGGAAATACTGAGGTTGCCGGTTCAATACCCTGGGCTTGCCTGGTCAAGGCACATATGGGAGTTGATGCTTCCTGCTCCTCCCCCCTTCTCTCTCTCTCTCTCTCCTCTCTATAATGAATAAATAAAATCTTTAAAAAAAACCAAAAAAAACTACTAAATGTAATAGACAACAAAAAAAAGAACTGACTATATCTTTTATATTCTTGATATATTTTTATTCACTGATCATGGACTGAGTACAGATCCTGTTCTAGGCCTTGTATTGGGTGCTGCTAAAACAGACAAAAAGTTCATAGACTAGTTGGGAGAGACTGAATGTTAAGTAAATGCAACAACAGGTGGCTGCTAAGGCCACCATGTACTATAAACCTTAGGGGTACATGGAGATATATAGAAAAGATGGCAGGCAGGATATTGAGGAAAAGGTGGGAGAAGAAGAGTGTTAGAGACAGTGCTCAGTATGAACAAAGATGGGTCTGTCAGATTGGCTCTGGGGTTTAGGAAACTGCAAGTAATTCATTGTGACTGGTTGTAGGCGGGACCGTATGCGGCAGGGGATCTAGTGATAAGGCCCAGCTAAGAAGGTTGGAATTGGTCCTAAAGGTTTTCATACCTGAGAGAGGGTTCCCAACTGAGCTCTGATACTGAGCAGATAGTAGGAGCCAAAGCTGTTCCTTCCCCCCTGCTGGAAGTCTGTCTGCCACCTCTGATTTGCCCCCATTTCCTGCTTGGAGGTAAGTCCTATTGCAGGTGCCAATTTTATTTTTCTCAGAATTCACATAACTACTTAGACAAGAACTATGTTGAGGCATTCCATTTTCAGGTCTAGATTCTTGTTGATTTTATGTGTACTTGTTCTATTGATGACAGAGAGATGTGTTGAATCTCCAACTTAATTGTGGATTTGTCTGTTTCTCCTTTCAGACCTATCAGTCTTGCTTCATGTATTTTTTTAATTTTTAATTTATTAATTTTTAGAGAGGAGAGAGAGAGAGAGAGACAGAGAGAGACAGAGAGGGAGAGAGAAGAGGGGGGGGGGGAGGAGCTGGAAGCATCAACTCCCATATGTGCCTTGACCAGGAAAGCCCAGGGTTTTGAACTGGCGACCTCAGCATTTCCAGGTCGACACTTTATCCATTGCGCCACCACAGGTCAGGCCGCTTCATGTATTTTGAAACTGTGTTTTGGAGGATATATACGTTTAGAATTGACCTCTTTACCATTATGTATTGTCCCTCTTTATCCCTAGCAATATTTCTTACTCGGGTCTATTTTGTCTCATGTTACTATAGCTACTCTACCTTTCTTTTGATTACTGTTTGCATGGTTTATTTTTTCCCCATTTTTTTTACCTGTAACTTATTTGTATCTTTTTTAAGTAGTGGGTTTCCTTTAGACTGCATATTGGATTTTGCATTTTTAGGTAAACTTATCAGTGTCTATTGTTTAATTGGTATGTTTAGATCATTTACCTGTCATGTTATTTGTGGTATGGTTGGATTAGAATCTGCTCTCGCTAGCTGTCTTCTGTTTTCTATTTGTTTCATATGTTCTTTGTTTCTTCTTCTGCCTACTTTTGGATTTTTTTTTATGATCTGTTTTATCTCCACAGTTGGCTTATTATTTATACCTCTTCTTTTATTTTTTATTTATTTTGTATCGGTTGTCCTAGTTTTACAATATATGTCTTTAATTAATCACAGTCTACTTTAAGTAATATTACGTAATTTCACATACAAGAACCTAACAGCAGCATAACTCTCAATTCTTATCTTTGTACTATTGTCATACATTTTATTTTTACGTGTGTTATGAGTCCACAGTTCATTGCTACTGTTTTTGCTTTAGGTGGTCAATTATATTCTAAAGCAATTAAAAATTAACAAAAAAACAGTATTTTAAAAAAATATTTACCTCAGACCATTCAATATTTTCCTACAACTCTTGGAGGCTCTATTCTGTTGTATTTTTTCACTATTTCCCATTTTAGCTCTTATAGTTTTCATTTCTCTACTGAAATCACACACATCTGTTCCTGAATGCCATCCAGCTTTTCCATGAAAACATTGAATGTATTAATTGTTAACCTAAAAATAAAAGTTCAATGTAAGAAGTACCAAGCACTTGAGGTCCAAAAACAATAGTATTGATTCAGGTAGAGACCATTAGGAGGTGAAGGCAAGAGATATTTATGAGAAAGGGGAGGGGAATAATGACATGAATAGAAGCAAGGAATTTTTATGGGGGTTAGTAAGTAAAGAAGGAATTTCTATAGGTGCAGATAAACTAGCATTGTAGTACTAATCCTGAAGAATGTCTTTAAATTTCAGGCCCAGTCCAAAGGTTATTTTACCCATTCTTAACATTCCAAAGGTTTGAGGACTAAGATGTACAGAGTGCCTTTGGAATGAGAGCCCCTACTCCATGTTAAAGTGACTTTGTTTATATTATTTTTCACATAATCATAGTTATTTTGAATTCCCTATTGATAATTTCAGTATCTCGGTCGTCTCTAAGTCTTATCCTATTGACTACTTTGCCTGGTGATAGTGCGTTGCTTTCTTGCTTTTTTGTGTTGCTTGTAATTTGGTATTGATTGCCAGACATAGTATATGGAATAGCAGAAACAGGTATATAGCATAAATTCTGGGAAATGGGTACACCTTTCCTTTACTAGGATGTTAATGTGGAAGTTTGAGTCAGTTAGGAGGTGAGTTGTGTTTGAGTTTTGTTGTATGGTTGCCTTTGGGCACCAAAGGCTTCAAATTCCTCTGGTGTTTCTGTGCAGTTTAGGGTTGGTTTGCTGGGGGGAGGGTCTCTCCTCAGGGTTTCTGCTCCAACTTTAGCTTTAGGTCGTTTGCCCCTGTGCCTCAAGGCACACGGTACCACAGCAGTCTTGTTTATGGGTACTTGCTAACTTGGTGGTGGAGAGCAGAAGGGTTCTCAGTTATTTTGGGTCAGCCTGTCTTAGACGGGCCCTGTTTACCTAGTCTGGGTGTGTGTGTATCTTTCTGGGTTATCCTGTTTTTCCCCCAGAGGTAGGACACCTCTAATGGTCTAGATCAGAATTTCCTGTCCCAGCTGCTTTGAGGAGTAGCAGACTTTACTGCCCTTTGCCCAGGTGGTTAAGATTTTTATTCTTAGAGACAGGACCACGTAGATCTTTGTATTCTTCCCAGAGTAGTGGCTGCTTTCTCCAGGCTAGCATGACTGTGAGGCTTCCTTGGGTCTCCTGCCCAGTATTTCTTATCATCCACTGAGGTTTGTGAAGAAGAACCGAGTGTCTATGGCTCTTGCTAACCCACACCTGACCTTAAGTATTATTGGAAATTGTATCTGAACTCTTCTTTCCTTCCTTGATGTTGATCCCATCATTCTCCCTCTGCCACAGCTGAGCCAGAACTTGCATCTCTCATTGAAGGTGCTGATTTTTTTTTTTTTAATTTAAGACCAGTTGGTTGTGTTGTAACCTCAGTTCCCTGATGGCTTCAAAGAAAGTTATGGTTTTGTTTATTATTTGCCTTTTTCTTGTTATAGGAGGGGGAGTGATACGTTTATCAGCCTTATATATCCTAAATCAGGGGTCGGGAACCTTTTTGGCTGAGAGAGCCATGAACGCCACATATTTTAAAATGTAATTCCATGAGAGCCATACAACGACCCATGTACGTTAGGCAATATCCAATAAAAATTTGGTGTTGTCCTGGAGGACAGCTGTGATTGGCTCCAGCTACCTGCAACCATGAACATGAGCAGTAGGAAATGAATGGATTGTAATATATGAGAATTTTATATATATATATAATATATATATATTTTAAAAATATATATATATTTTTAACAGAGACAGAAAGAGAGTCAGAGAGAGGGATAGACAGACAGGAATGGAGAGATGAGAAGCATCAATCGTTAGGTTTTTTTTGGGGGGGGGGGTTTTCTGAAGCTGGAAACGGGGAGGCAGTCAGACAGACTCCCGCATGCGCCTGACTGGGATCCACCCGGCATGCCCACCAGGGGGCGATGCTCTGCCCATCCGGGGCGTCGCTCTGTCACGACCAGAGCCACTCTAGCGCCTGGGGCAGAGGCCAAGAAACCATCCCCAGCGCCCGGGCCATCTTTTGCTCCAATGGAGCCTTGACTGCGGGAGGGGAAGAGAGAGACAGAGAGGAAAGAGAGGGGGAGGGGTGGAGAAGCAGATGGGCACTTCTGTGTGCCCTCGCCGGGAATCGAACCCAGGACTTCCACACGCCAGGCCGACGCTCTACCACTGAGCCAACCGGCCAGGGCCAATCGTTAGTTTTTCGTTGCGCATTGCGACACCTTAGTTGTTCATTGATTACTTTCTCATATGTGCCTTGACCACGGGCCTTCAGCAGACTGAGTAACCCCTTGCTCAAGCCAGCGACCTTGGGCCCAAGCTGGTGAGCTTTGCTCAAACCAGATGAGCTCGCGCTCAAGCTGGCGACCTCGGGGTCTCGAACCTGGGCTCTCTGCATCCCAGTCTGACGCTCTATCCACTGTGCCACTGTCTGGTCAGGCTAAAACATTACAATTAAAGTATATAAAACATATACCCATATGCCTGACCAGGTGGTGGTGCAGTGGATAGAGAAAGTTGACCTGAAACACTGAGGACCCAGGTTTGAAACTTCGAGGTTGCCAGCTTGAGAGCAGGGTCACTGGCTAGAGTGTGAAATCCTAGACATGATCCCATAGTAGCTGGCTTGAGCCCAAGGTTGCTGGCTTGAGCAAGGGATCACTCTATCCACTGCACCACCGCCTAGTCAGGCTGTTTTATATTTGTAACATTTTTTTTATTAAAGATTTGTCTGCGAGCCAGATGTAGCCATCAAAAGAGCCACATCTGGCTCGCGAGCCATAGGTTCCCGACCCCTGTCCTAAATGGATGTTTGAAGTTCGGGAAATTCCATTTATACTGTATTTTCTTTTACTATGAAATGAACTTACCTCTCTTTTTTCCTCTCTGTGATATTATGATTAAATATATATTGGGTCTTCATCCACTGTTTCTGACACATAGCTTCTGTAATTTCTTATATAAGAGCCATAGGAGTGTTTATGTTATGTTATGTTTTTTAATATTTTATTTTTTTATTTATTTTGGAGAGAAACACCAATTTGTGTTCCACTTATTTATGCATTCATTCGTTGATTCTTGTATGTGTTCTCACTAGGGAGTGAACCTACAACCTTGGTGTATGGGGATTGTAAAGCCAATATACAAGGCCAGGGCCACCATCACAGCAGCCTGGCCCAAGCAGGTTCGCATTGGATTCGGACAGTCAGTAAAGAAATAATGGAGCCAAAAACTGATGGGCCATCATCTTTGATCCTAGCTTGCACCTGGCGGGCAAGTAAAAACACACACTGGGCTCCAAAACCCACTCATTCAGTGCTCACAAAGCTACTGACTTATCTGAGATTCCTAGAATCAAAGGTTTCTAGCTCACCAGACTTTATTCACCTCTGTTCCCCATCTCCTTCCTTCTCCCTACACAAACTGCACAAACTGGCTTCTCACTCAACACTCTGCCCTCTTGGCTGCTTCTCTTGGCCTCCTCCACGTGGCCTTTCTCTGCTCTCTGCTCTCTAATGCTAATCTCAGGAACCAAGAGCGCAAGCTCCCGTTCTGCCCCCACTTTATAGTGTAGCTTCATAACCTTTAATCCAATATACATAATCGGGGAAGTCTCTAATACAAAGTCACTTCTCTGAGGCATGGTGGGATTGCACCACCCCACATCAAAAAGGGTGGGAAAGGCTTAATCCTAAAACCAAGCCCCAGGCTACAAGGATCCTGCCTGCCCACAGCCTGCCCCCAACACACAATAATATCACCTGGGCAACGGCTTCCCTGTGGGCAGCGCCATCTTTAACAAAGTTAGCATAATATATTTTATCTGCCAAACAATCCACCCCTATGCTCACTTTACTACCCACAATCTATATCACCGGCATCCCTGTGTAAGAAAATTAGGCACATTACACAAATTACAACAGTACAAATCATACAGTTTCAACAATCACAAAGGTACACTTCACCATTCTCTGAGCACTTTGCCCAAAGCGCAAAATGTCCTCAACCTTCTTTCTAGCCATGGGAAAAGCTTCCTGGGGCAGGGGAGTGCTTCTAGGAAAGCCACCCCTCACCCCCATCAGGGAATTTCACATTGTCTAAAATCCGTAAGTCCATTCAACAAAGGAGCCAGTGCCCACTCCAGTCGTAGTCCAGGAAATCAGTCCATGCACATGAGACCTCAGCCACCCCCCTCATCCCTGCCGTCCTGGCAGGTCTTACACTGTCCCAAAGAGGAGCACATGGCAATGGCAGTCAGCATTTCCATCTCTGCTCCAGAGAGCATGATAGCGTCCAGTCCTATATCCCAAAATCGCAGACCTACCAGGGCCGTAGTAGGTGCTGCTACCAGCTGGGCTCTCATCTTCTGGAGACTGCGGATTGCAACTCCAGCCCGATTCTCCTCATCCTCCAAAGAGGAACTGAAAACACCAGCTCCCGTTGCCGGTCTCGAGCCCTGGGCTGCCGCAGCCTTCTGCTCCGCAGACCTTGCAGCTCTGGACCTGGCCTCAGCCCGGCCTCCTGCTGCGGCTGGCTCTCTACAACATCCAGGGCAATCTGCAACTCACGAACTTGTGAATCCTCCTTCAGCAGCTGCCCCAATTCCAGGCGAATCTCGCAAACCTGGTCGGCCTCCTCCTCCAGCACTTTCTCCAGCTCCAGGGTCGGCATCTGTTTCTCCCGCGTTTGCTCCAGCTCCTTCCACTGCTCGGTTTGCAGGTCCCGGGCGGCCTCTTACACAGAGCTCTCAGTTTCCTCACGCATGACTATAAAAGTCAGCCAGCCTATGGTCCCCAAAAGGACAGCCATGGGGAACCATAACAGCAGCCAGTCCTCTACTCCACCACTCAAAGGTGGCTCCTTGCCGATCTGTATCAAATCCTGCCACAGACTATGCCAAATGTAAAGCCAGTATACAAGGCCAGGGCCACCATCACAGCAGCCTGGCCCAAGCAGGTTTGCATTGGATTCAGACAGTCAGTAAAGAAATAATGGAGCCAAAAACTGATGGGCCATCATCTTTAATCCTAGCTTGCACCTGGCGGGCAAGTAAAAACACACACTGGGCTCCAAAACCCACTCATTCAGTGCTCACAAAGCTACTGACTTATCCGAGATTCCTAGAATCAAAGGTTTCTAGCTCACCAGACTTTATTCACCTCTGTTCCCCATCTCCTTCCTTCTCCCTACACAAACTGCACAAACTGGCTTCTCACTCAACACTCTGCCATCTTGGCTGCTTCTCCTGGCCTCCTCCACGTGGCCTTTCTCTGCTCTCTGCTCTCTAATGCTAATCTCAGGAACCAAGAGCGCAAGCTCCCGTTCTGCCCCCACTTTATAGTGTAGCTTCATAACCTTTAATCCAATATACAAAATCGGGGAAGTCTCTAATACAAAGTCACTTCTCTGAGGCATGGTGGGATTGCACCACCCCACATCAAAAAGGGTGGGAGGCCCTGGCTGGTTGGCTCAGTGGTAGAGCATTGGCCTGGCGTGCAGGAGTCCCGGGTTCGAATTTGGCCAGGGCACACAGGAGAAGCGCCCATCTTCTTCTCCACCCCCTCCCCTTCCTGTCTCTCTCTTCCCCTCCCTCAGCCGAGGCTCCATTGGAGCAAGGTTGGCCCGGGCACTAAGGATGGCTCTGCGGCCTCTACCTCAGGCGCTAGAATGGCTCTGGTCACAACAGAGTGACGCCCCCTGGTGGGCGTGCCGGGTGGATCCTGGTCGGGCGCATGCGGGATTTTCCAACTTCAGAAAAATACAAAAAAAAAAAAAAAAAAAAGGGGTGGGAAAGGCTTAATCCTAAAACCAAGCCCCAGGCTACAAGGATCCTGCCTGCCCCCAACACACATTAATATCACCTGGGCGAGGCTTCCCTGTGGGCAGCACCATCTTTAACAAAGTGAGCATAATATATTTTATCTGCCAAACAGGGATGATGCTGTAACCAACTAGGTTACCTGGCTACAGCATAGGGGAAATTTTTTTTTTTAAATGAGAGGCAGGGAGGCAGACAAACAGATTCCCACATGTGCCTCACCCAGGATCCACCCAGCAAGCCCCCCCTACAGGGTGATGCTTCTCCCTATCTAGGGCCACTGCTCCGTTGCTTGGCATCCGAGCTATTTTAGCCCCTGAGGCAGACCATGGAGCCATCCTCAACACCGAGGGCCAATTTACTCAAGCCTAGGGCCAACTTACTCAAACCAGTTGAGCTATGGCTGAAGAGGGGGAGAGAAAGAAGGGGGAGGGGTGGAGAAGCAGATGGTCTCTTCTGTGTTGCCTGACTGGGAATTTAACCAGGAACTTCCACACACTGGGCTAATGCTCTACTGCTGATCCAACCAGCCAGGGCAGAATTTTAAATTTTATTTTTATTTTATTTATTCATTTTAGAAAGGAGAGAGAGAGAGAAGAGAGAGAGATAGAGAGAGAGAGAAGGGGGGAGGAGCAGGAAGCATCAACTCCTTATGTGCCTTGACTGGGCAAGCCCAGGGTTTCGAACCGGCAACCTCAGCGTTCCAGGTCGACGCTTTGTCCACTGTGCCACCACAGGTCAGGCTATATATATAATATTTAATTTTGTTTCTGAAATAGCTCCAGAGCCATAAAGGTGAAATGGATGTCTTCTGTTATTTGTATTATAAGCCCCTTTCAACACACCCGGCTTTATGTTAGGTCATTTTTGGAAAGCATCTAAATCTTCTAAGATTGGGGGCTGGTTGGCAAGGCACCAACCCTGTGATTAGAGTTGGAACTTTCAGACCAGTCCCAGCCTGGTCTGAAGAGTCCCAGCCTGAGTCTGGAAGGGGGGAGAAGCTGGAGGTTGAAGCAATCACCAATGATCAAATCATTTATGCCTTTGTAATGAGGCCTCCATAAAAAATCCAAAGGGACAGGGTTTGAGAGCTTCTGGGTTGGTGAACCTATGGAGGTAGGTGCTGGGAGAGAGTGGTGTACCCAGAGAGAGCATGGAATAGGAGGAGGCTGGAGTGGTCACTGGGGCCAGTTTTCTGCTTGTGTCTGTGTTTCATTGGGTGAAAAAGAGCAGAGCAGCCCAGGTCTCTCTCTACCTGACTCATGTGAGAACATAAGCTCCTCAGCTGTTTCCTTGTTTTGTTTTCATGGCTGCCTGGGCTCACCTGACAGACACGTGAAAACAAATATGTCCCTGTGTGCCTGCATAGGGAAACACACAGGCTTGGTGCCAGGAGTGAAAGGAAAGTGGTGTTGCCTTACAGCCAGGCCTCAGCCATGCAGAGGTGTGCTGGCTCAATGCCTCTGGGAGTGAGGGAAGGCTGACTCGTGTCCCAGCGGCGTTTTCTCAATTGGGCTCAGGTCTGGACTCTGGAAGGGGATTGGGACACGTAGGGAGAAATTTTAGGTGAGGCTGTGGAGATTGGACTTTTTCCTGAGAACTGCTCACTGTTGTTTTTTTTTTCCCTTTTGTGACAGAGAGAGGGACAGATAGGGACAGACAGACAGGAAGGGAGAGAGATGAGAAGAATCAATTCTTTGTTGTGGCACCTTAGTTGTTCACCGATTGCTTTCTCATGTGTGCCTTGACTGGGGGGGGGGGGGCTACAGCAGACTGAGTAACCCCTTGCTCAAGCCAGCGACCTTGATCTCAAGCTAGTGAGTCCTGCTCAAACCAGATCATCCCACTTTCAAGCCAGCGACCTTGAGGTTTCAAACCTGGGTCCCCCGCATCCCAGGTTGACGCTCCATCCGCTTCGCCACTGCCTGGTTAGGCAGAACTGCTCACTGTTCAGGGGCCTTGGTTCCCTTGGGCTGAGCTCAGTAGGCAAGGGTCTGGCACATCTGTTTTTGTTGAGCAGATGAGAGGCTTCTGGGAAGATGATGAACTGCTCCCATTCTTATCTCTGTGCCCTTAAAGCACTGACTCCTGGGCGGTAATCAAATGGCCTATCAGATTCCTTTCTCCAGAAGATGAGTTAGGAGTGGGGAATCTGAATTCCTTTCTCTGGGGCACAGGAATTGAGAGAGGGAGAATGCTGAGAGGAGGGTCAGGAAGGTGCTTGTCTTCCTCTGACAGATTCTGGGTCCTTCATATTTAGGTTGGTATGGAATCCAACTTCCTTGAGCTTTCTAGACTGGCCCAACTCTAATCCAAAGGTAGTAGTAGTAGTAGTAGTGTGTGTGTGTGTGTGTGTGTGTATGAGAGAGAGAGAGAGAGAGAGATTACGCACATGTGTGTGCACCATCTCCCTCTAAGATACCTTCCAAAATCAGATCTGTGGATAGGAGGAACCTTATAACTTTGATTTGGTGTCAAGATTCCTGGCTATAATTCTGAGATATAACCTCTTTGCAATCCCAGATGGTAGTGAGGGGCGTGCTGAAGAAGAAAGCAAATAAGTCAATACCAGATGAGCCCCAGGTTAGAATGCCCTCTGATGTTCTTTCTCCATCAGGTGTTTATTTTGTTTGTTTGTTTTTTAAGTGAAAGGAGGGGAGATAGAAACAGACTCCTGCATGCTCCCAGACTGGGATCCACCAGCAACCACCATCTGGAGCCGATGCTTGGACTAGCTGAGCTATCCTCAGTGCCTAGGGCTGACTCTTAAACCAATCAAGCTACTGGTTTGGTTGATTGGGGAGAGAAGGGGAGAGGAAGGAGAAGAGAAGTAGATTGTTGCTTCTCATATATGCCCTGACCGGAAACGAACCCAGGACGTCCGTATGCTGGGCCGATGCTATATCCACTGAGCCAACTGACCAGGCCCTCTCCATCATGTCTTAATTAGGTTATCCCTGTCTGGGCACTTTGGAAAATAAAAGGTGTTAAATTGGCATGTAGCTATGGAGGAAGTAAGGTGCGTATTTTAGAAAAAGCTACATATAGGTGTGTATTTTTTTTTTTTTTTACAGGAACAGAGAGAGAGTCAGAGAGAGGGATAGATAGGGACAGACAGACAGGAACGGAGAGATGAGAAGCATCAGTCATCAGTTTTTTGTTGTGACTCCTTAGTTGTTCATTGATTGCTTTCTCATATGTGCCTTGACCGTGGGCCTTCAGCTGACCGATAACCCCTTGCTCGAGCCAGCGACCTTGCGTCCAAGCTGGTGAGCTTTTTGCTCAAGCCAGATGAGTCTGCGCTCAAGCTGGCGACCTCGAGGTCTTGAACCTGGGTCTTTCTGCCTCCCAGTTTGACGCTCTATCCACTGCGCCACCGCCTAGTCAGGCTAGGTGTGTATTTTCATGAAGATCTTCTCCTTGGTCCAGTCTCTGCAATAAGGATATGCCCTTGGCCCTGGCCAGTTGGCTCAGTGGTAGAGCGTCAGCCTGTGCGGGAGTCCCGGGTTCGATTCCCAGCCAGGGCACACAGGAGAAGCATCCATCTGCTTCTACACCCCTCCCCCTCCCCTTCCTCTCTGTCTCTCTCTTCCCCTCCCACAGCCAAGGCTCCATTGGAGTAGAGTTGGCCCGGGTGCTGAGGATGGCTCCGTGGCCTCTGCCTCAGGTGCTAGAATGGCTCTGGTTGCAACAGAGCAACGCCCCAGATGGGCAGAGCATCGCCCCCTGGTGGGCATGCCAGGTGGATCCTGGTTGGGCGCATGTGGGAGTTTGACTGCCTCCCTGTTTCCAACTTCAGAAAAATACCAAAAAAAAAAAAAAAGATATGCCCTTGTCTGGCATCTTCCTAGCCCTTCGCACCACCTGCTCATTTTTTTGCCAGCCTGACAGTAACTACAGACCTTTTGACATGTGGCTGGACACTGGACACTGCTGAAGTTCCTGTTTATATTTGGGTGCAGGTGAGTGGGCAGGATCACCTGAGTATGGACAATGAGAAGCCTTTTAGACTGGCTAGGGCTGTCAACCTGGTGCTGGGACTCTGAGCTCTCTGCAGGGCAGGTTTGCAGGATTTTTTCTTTCTTTGGGAGAGAGAGGGAAAGAGACAGGAAAGGAGAGAAATGAGAAACATCAACTCGTAGTTGCAGCATTTTTTTAGTTCAGTTTTTTTTTTTTTTTTCATTTTAGAGAGGAGAGGGAGACCCAGAGGAGAGACAGAAGGGGGGGAGGAGCTGGAAGCATCAACTCCCATATGTGCCTTGACCAGGCAAGCCCAGGGTTTCGAACTGGCGACCTCAGCATTTCCAGGTCAATGCTTTATCCACTGCGCCACCACAGGTCAGGCTAGTTCAGTTTTTTATACGTGCCTTGACCAAGGACTCCAGCCGAGCCAGTGACCTCTTGTTCAAGCCAGTGACCCTGTGCTCAGGCTGGTGAGCCTGCACTCATACCATATGAACCCATGCTCAAGCTGGCAACCTTGGGGTTTTGAACCTGGGACCTCAGTGTCCCAGGTCGACACTCTATCCACTGCACTACTACCAGTTAGGCTGCAGGTTTTAAATTGGTAAGAACAGAGCAAAAACTACATCTCAAGGAGAATCTGTGTTACGGATAAACCTAATGCCAGCCTATCCTGGACATCAAGCCAGGTACTTGTTGTTGGAAGTCGCTTTCATATCATACCTGAGCTTTTATAGAGTTTTTCTTGGAAGCAGTTGAGGTTTACCTGCCTCCATTTCCCTGAGTCCTGTGGTGGAAATTAAGACAGGCTCATTGTATTTAGGTCTGTGTATGAAGCGTGCTGTTCCTACATAAGTGTTGGGCAGGGAAATCTGCCTGCCTTGCTGGTCTAAACTAGAGCTTCACTAGCTCCTCCTGCCTTAGACTGACATACTTATATTCTTTGCCAGGCCGTAGTAAACACAAGTGTGAAGGAACCATCTGCCATGGAAGCCAATGAGCTGGAGAGCCCCACGTCCACATATCGTTTCATTCCTGAGGCCAACCAGCCCAGCGAGGAAGATGACAGCATGCCACCTCAAGGGACCACAGAAACAATGCAGCTGAAGAAGGAGATCTCTCTGCTGAATGGGGTCAGCCTAGTGGTGGGCAACATGATCGGCTCAGGAATCTTTGTTTCACCCAAGGGTGTTCTGATATACACAGCTTCCTATGGGTTGTCACTGGTCGTATGGGCCATCGGCGGGCTTTTCTCTGTTGTGGGTGCCCTTTGCTATGCAGAGCTGGGGACCACCATCTCCAAGTCTGGGGCCAGCTACGCTTATATTCTAGAGGCCTTTGGGGGCTTCATTGCCTTCATCCGCCTATGGGCCTCCCTGCTAGTCATTGAGCCTACCAGTCAGGCCATCATCGCCCTCACCTTCGCAAACTACATCGTCCAGCCCTCCTTCCCTACCTGTGATCCTCCGTACCTGGCCTGCCGTCTCCTTGCTGCTACTTGTATATGTAAGTCTGGGGGCTGGTAGGGGGGGCGCTATTTGTGGGGGTTTGGGTTATGTCCACATAAGAAACTGCCAAACCTGTAAGAATTTTTTTTTGTTTAAATCTCTTTATTCACATTCCATTCTTTTGACTGAAATGTATTCAATCTGTTCTTTTTTTTTTTTTTTAATTTTATTTTATTTTTATTTTATTTATTCATTTTAGAAAGGAGAGAGAGAGAGAGAGAGAGAAAGAGACAATCTGTTCTTATATTCCCCTCTTCTGTGAAAGGCATCACTCTCTAGTCACACAGGCCAAACTTCCTTCACCATACCCTACCCTCTAGTTACCAACTGCTAACAAGACATTTTCCTAAATTTCTCTGAAATTGATCTCTTCACCATTAGAGTTGTTTTTTTTTTTTTTTTTTTTGCAAGTCCATTTCTTCATAAGTCTGACATGTGAGATTTTAATTGCTGTAAGGCAGTTTTCTCTAATTCAGTCAGTGGTGACAGCTCCAAGTCTGTTTGCTTTTGTAGTTCTTGTATCACGGTCATAGTCTTATTGAAAATGGCACAAATGCGGCTCTTAGTCATGTTCTGCTCATCAGCAATTGGCTTAAAGCGTACACACAAAGTTCGATATCGAGACTTTATTGCTGACAATTTCTGTAAGAGTGTAACTGGATTTTTTTCTTGCCTGGGGAATAAGGATGATTAGTCTTAATTTCATATTCCAGCCTGTATTGAATGTAATCCAGGTCAAAGTCAGCTTTCTGGGACATCAATTCCAGCTTATCCACCTCCTCTTCCATGTTGAATAGTTGACACTCCTCAGGCCGTGGCAGCGCTTAAGCTGCAAACCATATTATCTCTACTTTCAATTTCCTGTAAGAATTTTTTATGACTTTATTTCAGCCAAACTGTTAGCAGTTGCCAGGAAGCAGTCTCAACAAATTGAGAAAATGCTCCTGAAAATGGTGGGTTTACCACTTTTTTTTCATTTTTACTTTTTATTCATTTTTAGAGAGGTGAGGTGGGAGGAGGGAGAGACAGAGAGAGAGAAGCGCAGGGGAGGAGCAGGAAGCATCAACTCCCAGATGTGCCTTGACCAGGCAAGCCCAGGGTTTCAAACCAGCGACCTCAGCATTCCAGGTAGACGGCTTATCCACTGCGCCACCACAGGTCAGGCTTTACCACTTATTTTATACATCAGAATCCAAGAGGAAGATGTAAGGGGGTAACATGAAACCCACTGGTGATAGATTAGGGAGGGGGATCTTTGGGATTGGATAAAAAGTAAAAATATATATATTCAAACTTCTTTTACATAGGCAGGCATGCGATAGTTAGCAGCTAACAAGTAACATGGTAATAATAACAATGAGGGGAATTGTAGTTTCTGCTCTGGTGGGGTGGCTGCCCTGAGGGGGACTGGAAAAGATGACCCTTACATTTCAAAGGTATGTTATCAGGTATGTTATTGTAGATGCTGAAGACACAGACAGGCTCTGGTAAAGCAAGCATTGACCTTTGTTAGAGAAAATACCTCCCTAGGACATGACTACACACCATGAACTGCTTTTAGTTAGGAAGTTTTGCCCTGGCCGGTTGGCTCAGCGGTAGAGCGTCGGCCTAGCGTGTGGATGACCCGGGTTCGATTCCCGGCCAGGGCACACAGGAGAAGCGCCCATATGCTTCTCCACCCCTCCGCCGCGCCTTCCTCTCTGTCTCTCTCTTCCCCTCCCGCAGCCAAGGCTCCATTGGAGCAAAGATAGCCCGGGCGCTGGGGATGGCTCTGTGGCCTCTGCCTCAGGCGCTAGAGTGGCTCTGGTCACAACATGGCGACACCCAGGATGGGCAGAGCATCGCCCCCTGGTGGGCAGAGCGTCACCCCATGGTGGGCGTGCCAGGTGGATCCCGGTCGGGCGCATGCGGGAGTCTGTCTGACTATCTCTCCCTGTTTCCAGCTTCAGAAAAATGCAAAAAAAAAAAAAAAAAAAAAAAAGGTAAGGAAGTTTTTATTTCAGACCATCTTATGTGGTTACTGTAGGTCTCTGAGTTTTCAAGGCCACCATGCAGGCCTCCCTTGAGCTTGTCAGATTCAGCACGTGGCCCCTTTTTTGTTCACAGTTACTTTAATAATGTTCATAGTACCTTATATTGAGCAGCATATTTTGCTTTTTGGGAGGAAAAGAAGCATCACATCTTTTCAAGAAGTAATTTCACCGAAGTCAGTTGGTCCTGAGATAAGGGTAAAGGTTGGGTGGGGATGGGAAAAGTCTGAATCTGTTTGTAACTTTTTTCTTTTTTACAGGGACAGAGAGAGAGTCAGAGAGAGGGATAGATAGGGACGGACAGGCAGAACTAAGAGATGAGAAGCATCAATCATCAGTTTTTCGTTGCGACACCTTAGTTGTTCATTGATTGCTTGCTCATATGTGCCTTGACCGTGGGCCTTCAGCAGACCGAGTAACCCCTTGCTCGAGCCAATGACCTTGGGTCCAAGCTGGTGAGCTTTGCTCAAACCAGATGAGCCCGTGCTCAAGCTGGCGACCTGGGGGTCTCAAACCTGGGTCCTCCGCATCCCAGTCTGATGCCTTGTCAAGATTTTTTTTTTTTTTAATTTATTCATTTTAGAGAGGAGAGAGAGTGAGAGAGAGAGAGAGAGGAGGAGCAGGAAGCATCAACTCCCATATGTGCCTTGACCGGGCAAGCCCAGGGTTCTGAACCGGCGACCTCAGCATTCCAGGTCGACGATTCATCCACTGCGCCACCACAGGTCAGGCTTGTCAGGTGTTTTGACTGGAGTCAGCATCACTAGTTGTAACTTAACCTAGAAAAAAACATAAGTACTGAGAGGCCTTTATTCTGCTCAAAAAAAAGTTATTTTGGCCTGGCCGGGCGGTGGCGCAGTGGATAGAGCGTCAGACTGGGATGCGGAAGACCCAGGTTCAAGACCTCAAGGTCGCCAGCTTGAGCACAGGCTCATCTGGTTTGAAAAAAAAAAAAAATAGCTCACCAGCTTGCACCCAAGGTCAATAGCTTGAGTAAGGGCTTACTCGGTCTGCTGTAGCCCCACGGTCAAGGCACATATGAAAGGGCAGTCAATGAACAACTAAGGTGCCACAACGGAAAAACTGATGATTGACGCTTCTCATCTCTCTCCATTTCTGTCTGTCTATCCCTCTGTCTCTGTAAAAAAAAAAAAAAAAAGTTATTTTGAATTCTAGCTTTTTATCTTAAACGAGTTTAAAGACATCAGTGAGGAAGTCGTCTTCTCTAAATTGTGGGGGTCCCAAGGCATTATTTCATAGGCCCACAGGACCTCAGGCCACTTCTTCTTGCCATTGCTACTGTCCACAGCCTGTTCGAGCAGCAGGCACCACACCAAAATGGCTTTTTCCCATTGGTGTTTCAAATTTCTTTACACTGACCTTGTAAACAAGCTCTGTCTGATGCCAGTGAGAGCAAGGTGGGTGGTTTCTACCCTGTATTTGGGTTTCTGAGGACAGAACTTAAGAGAATTTAGTGGATCCCTCTTTATTTATTTTCTCTCATGAAGTGGTAAGAGGGAATTTAGTGTGAAGTCACTGAAAGGGAGAGAAGATTGCTGTGAATTTACCCAGTCACGTAGAGCTAGTAGTGTTTTAATTAGCTGAGAAGTGGCCCAGAATTCCATATTCCTTAGTACTGTGTTGCCAGAGGCATTTAATTTTACTGTTTTTCCCATATCTCTGCTTGCAGAAGCCTTGGCAGTATATGTAGTTTATCCACAGTGTTAAAAATAGAACTTGGGGGAGCTAGCAATAAAGGATTGTACGGTACACAGTGCCTCCTAACTGTAAGGAATTTATTAAAGACATGTTAACGGGAACCTCTCCACAAATACCCTTGGGAGGAGGGAAGATGGGTACTTAGTTGTATTTCTTATAGATTTTGGCCAGGGGAACTCTGGCCTAAGAGCTCTCTAAAAAAGGAAATGGTTTTCTTATTATAAATCATGTTCATCAAGGAGAGAATTAGCCTCAAATCACCTAAATCTACCACCAAGCGATGAGGACTTTATTTTCCCATTGATATGAGGGAGACTTTATTTTCCCATTGATATGAGAGAGAGAGAGAGAGAAGTATCAATTTGCTGTTCCACTTGGTTGTTTCATTTAGTCATGTACTCATTAATTGCTGCTTCTATGTGCCCTGACCAGGAATTAAACCTCAGCGTTGGTGTACCAGGACATTGCTCTATCCACTGAATCACCCAGCCAGGACCTTTTTTATTTATTTATTTATTTTTTATAATTTTTTTTTTTATTTATTCATTTTTAGAGAGGAGAGAGAGAGAGAGAGAGAGAGAGAGATGGGGGAGGAGCTGGAAGCATCAACTGCCATATGTGCCTTGACCAGGCAAGCCCAGGGTTTCGAACCGGCGGCCTCAGCATTTCCAGGTCGACGCTTTATCCACTGCGCCACCACAGGTCAGGCCAGGACCTTTTTTAAAGAGAATGAAAAAGGGAGATGAGGACTTTTTGAAGTTCAGTTGTGTCTTCATTTATCTCTATTATAGAACTGACATTATACTTTGCATATAACTTTACATTCTGCTTTATGTTTTTTATTTATTTATTTTTCTCTTTAATTTATTCTGCTTTTTTTTGTGACAGAGATAAAGAGAGATACAGAGAGAGGGACAGATAGGGACAGACAGGAAGGGAGAGAGCTGAGAAGCATCCGTTTGTTGCAACACCTTAGTTGTTTATTTATTGCTTTCTCACATGTGCCTTGACTGAGGGGCTCCAGCAGAGCGAGTGACCCCTTGCTCAAGCCAGCGACCTTGGATTCAAGCCAGTGACCTTGGGCTTCAAGCCAGTGACCATGGAATTATGTCCATGATCCCACGCTCAAACCAGCAACCCTGCACTCAAGCTGGTGAGCCCATGCTCAAGTCAGATGAGCCCTCACTCAAGCAGGTGACCTCGGGTTTCAAACCTGGGTCCTCTGTGTCCCAGTCCAACACTCTATCCACTGCGCCACCACCTGGTCAGTCTAATTCAGTGGTCGGCAAACTCATTAGTCAACAGATCCAAATATCAACAGTACAAATATTTAAATTTCTTTTGAGAGCCAGATTTTTTAAACTTAAACCATATAGATAGGGCCTGACCAGGTGGTGGCGCAGTGGATAGAGCGGGATGCGGAAGGACCCAGGTTCGAGACCCCGAGGTCGCCAGCTTGAGCACGGCTCATCTGGCTTGAGCAAAAAAGCTCATCAGCTTGGACCCAAGGTCTCTGGCTCCAGCAAGGGGTTACTCGGTCTGCTCAAGGCCCGCGGTCAAGGCACATATGAGAAAGCAATCAGTGAACAACTAAGAAGTCACAACGCACAACGAGAAACTAATGATTGATATTCTCATCTCTCTCTCCGTTCCTGTCTGTCTGTCCCTGTCTATCTCTGCCTATGTAAAAAACAAAACAAAACTATATAGATAGGTACATTGTTATTAACTTAATTAGGTACTCCTAAGCTGGCCAAAGAGCCGCATGTAGCTCGTGAGCTGCGGTTTGCTGACCTCTGGTCTAGTTTATTCTGCTTTTAAAACTTAGTATATCATGAGTTTTTCCCCCTTTTTTTAAAAAAATTTTTTTCTATTCATTTTAGAGAAGAAAGGGAGAGACAGAGAGAGAGGGGGTGGGGAGGAGCTGGAAGCATTAACTCCCATATGTGCCTTGACCAGGCAAGCCCAGAGTTTTGAACCAGCAACCTCAGCATTTCCAGGTTGATGCTTTATCTACTGCGCCACCACAGGTCAGGCAGTTTTTCCCTTTTTTGTGGAATATTCTTCAAAAGAAACTTTTTTGAGAGAGAGAGAAGAGATGCATCAACTCAAAGTTGTGTCACCTTAGTTGTTCATTGATTGCTTCTCACATATGTCTTTTTTTTTTTTTTTTTTTTTTTTTTTTTTTTTTTTAAATTTTTTTTTTTTTATTATTATTCATTTTTTTAGAGAGGAGAGGGAGAGACAGAGAGGAGAGACAGAGAGAGAGAAAGGGGGAGGAGCTGGAAGCATCAACTCCCATATGTGCCTTGACCAGGCAAGCCCAGGGTTTCGAACCGGCGACCTCAGCATTTCCAGGTCGACGCTTTATCCACTGTGCCACCACAGGTCAGGCTCACATATGTCTTGATGGAGGTTGGACATGGGGGCATGCTCAGGCCAACCCAGTGACCCTTGGCTCAAGCCAGCAACCTTGGGCTCAAGCCCGTGACCTTTGTGCTCATGTCGATGATCCCACACTCAAGCTAGTGACCCTGCCCTCAAGCTGGCGAGACCATGATCAAGCCGGCAACCTTAGGGTTTCAAACTGGGGACCTCAATGTCCCAGGTCTATGCTGTATCCTCTGTGCCACCACTGATCAGGCAGAAACATTTTTTTTAGAGTAGTGTGTGTGTCCTTTAAATTAAAAGGTAATACATAGAGCCCTGGCCGGTTGGCTCAGCGGTAGAGCGTCGGCCTAGCGTGCGGAGGACCCGGGTTCGATTCCCGGCCAGGGCACACAGGAGAAGCGCCCATTTGCTTCTCCACCCCTCTGCCGCGCTTTCCTCTCTGTCTCTCTCTTCCCCTCCCGCAGCCAAGGCTCCATTGGAGCAAAGATGGCCCGGGCGCTGGGGATGGCTCTGTGGCCTCTGCCCCAGGCACTAGAGTGGCTCTGGTCGCAACATGGCGACGCCCAGGATGGGCAGAGCATCGCCCCCTGGTGGGCAGAGCGTCGCCCCTGGTGGGCGTGCCGGGTGGATCCCGGTCGGGCGCATGCGGGAGTCTGTCTGACTGTCTCTCCCTGTTTCCAGCTTCAGAAAAATGAAAAAAGAAAAAAAAAAAAAAAAAAAAAGGTAATACATAGACTATATAGTCAATTTGAAAAATGCAAAAATTAGGAAAAGAGAAAATTAAAATCATCCATGATTTTACCTCCCAGAGAACCATTCTGTTTACGTGAAAAACCTTCTAGTATTTTTTTCTGTACATATTTATAATTTTTATTTTTTTGAAATATTTATTTATTGATTAATTGACTTTAGAGAGGAAAGGAGAGAGAATCGATTTGTTCCGCTTATTTTTTCATTCATTGTTTCTTTTTCTTTTTTTAATTTTTATTTATTGATTTTAGAGAGAGACAGGAACATTGATCTCTTCCTATATGTGCCCTGACCCAGGATTGAACTGGCAACCTCTGTGCTTTGAGACGACACTCCAATCACCAAGCTATCTGTCCAAGGCTAAATTTTTTATTTATTTATTGATTTTTAGAGAGAGGAAGAGAGAGAGAGGGTAGGGGGAAAGGAAGCATTCATTTGTTGTTCCACTCAATCTTGCACTCATTGCTTGCTTCCTTGTTTTGGGACTCTGTTCTGACGGAGCTAACCAGCCAGGGCTGGGTTAGTTAACTCTTGCCTCCATTTTCTCATTTGTAAAATGGGAATATTGATTGTACCTATCTGAACAGATTTTTGTGAGAATGAATCAAGCCATGTATAGTACTTCTATGCCTTACATATAATAAGTACTGTACAATGCAAATAATGCTGCTGTGGGGATCTTGAGTATAAATCATTTTCAGAGTTTGTGCATATTTTCTTGGGGCAGAATTATACAGGGTGGGGTTGTGAGTATGTGAAACAGTTTATTCTTGTATTATTATTAATTATTGTACTATTTTTCATATGAACAACTGTAAACCTACTTTTGCCCCACCCTCTACAAGAGAAATCCCTGTATCTAAAGGAAGAAACTGTTTTAGGTTATTTATATGTTACCCAGTTTCTGTCTGGAGGTTTTTGTGATATTGTACTCTTTTCTGAGCGTCTGAGAGTGAGTACTTATGCATTGTTCCTGTGGTGGCCTTCGGACAAATTTTAGGAAAGAGCACCTACATCTCTAATTTTTCATATATGGACGATTTTTATTTGTTAAATCTTCTTTTCATTATTTTTTACATTGTTTTTTTTTTTTTTTTTTTTTTTTTTTTTTTTTAGAGGCAGAGATAGACAGGGACAGACAGACAGGAACAGAGAGAGATGAGAAGCATCAATCATCAGTTTCTCGTTGCGCCTTGTGACTTCTTGGTTGTTCATTGATTGCTTTCTCACGCGTGCCTTGACCACGGGCCTTCAGCAGACCGAGTAACCCCCCGCTGGAGCCAGCGACCTTGGGTCCAAGCTGGCGAGCTCTTTGCTCAAGCCAGATGAGCCCGCGCGCGACCTCTGGGGTCTCAAACCTGGGCACTTCCGCATCCCAGTCCGACGCTCTATCCACTGCGCCACCGCCTGGTCAGGCACATTGTTTTTTTTTTAATTTTTATTTTTTTATTTATTCATTTTAGAGAGGAGAGGGAGAGAGAGAGAGAGAGAGAAAGAGAGAGAGAGAGAGAGAGAGAGAGAGAGAAAGAGAAGGGGGGGAGGAGCTGGAAGCATCAACTCCCATATGTGCCTTGACCAGGCAAGCCCAGGGTTTTGAACCAGCGGCCTCAGCATTTCCAGGTCGACTGCGCCACCACAGGTCAGGCCTTTACATTGTTTTTATATTTAGGAAGCTCATCCCTATACCACAATCTTTTGATTGGTGGCCACTTAGAAATACAAAGTTGGCACTGGCCAGTTGGCTCAGTGGTAGAGCATTGGCCAGGTGTGTGAATGTCCCAGGTTTGATTTCTGGTCAGGGCACACAGGAGAAACACCCATTTGCTTCTCTACCACCCTCCCTTCTCTCTTTCTCTCTTTTCCCCTCCTGCAGCCATGGCTGGATTGAAATGAGTTGGCCCCAGGCACTGAGGATGACTTTATGGCCTCCACCTCAGGCTCTAAGAAGAGCTCGGTTGCTGAGCAGTGGAGCAATGTCCCAGATGGGCGGAGCATCACCCCCCTAGTGGGCTTGCTGGGTTGATCCTGGTCAGGGCTCATGCAGGAGTCTGTCTCTCTGCCTCCTCTCCTCTCACTGAATAAAAAAAAAAAAAGCAATTCAAAGTCATGGTATCTCATAGCTTATCTCATTCAAATGCAGTTATACTCTCATTTTTCATACTCTGAATTCCTGCAAGCCTCCTGTTCCAGAAGCCCAGGTTTTTCTATGACATAGGATGAGGGCAGGAACTTGTCAGAGTTTGGGCCAAATCATAAAACTATGTCCCATTCTAACTGACTAGACTTTAGGGTTCAGCTTACTTTTCTTCTTAGAACTTAGGGTGTAGGATCAAGTTGATGGATCATCCAGCAAAGCTATAATATGATGGAGGGAGTCTCCTTGGGCAGGATTGGCAATGAGAGCAGCTTGGATTCAAGAGACACAAATTGGAAGAAACCAGCGAGATCATAATTGGAGAGAAACCACCAAAGATCTGCACTGAATCCACAGTGAGGCTTAGGTAGGATAGGAGGATTAAGTTAATCCTAAAACAGAGATGCCTGACCTGTGGTGGCACAGTGGATGGAGTGTGGACCTGGAATGCTGAGGTCACCAGTTCAAAACCCCAGGCTTGCCTGGTCAGGGCACATACGAGAAGCAACTACTATGAGTTGTCCTCCCCTTCTGTCTCTCTCTCCTTTCTCTAAAATTAATAAATAAAATATTTTAAAAAGAAAAAAGAAAGAAACAGAGACATGAGAGGAGTCCAAGTTGTTGGTTGGGAGACTGCCTAAGGAAGTTACAACCATGACAACCTATACAATCAATGCTCCATTCTAGAAGAAAGGGCCCAGGCGGTCTCCGTATAACCAGCTCTAGGGCAGAGCTAAATGCTGGTGGCCATGGGCCAGACTTGGCCTATAGATATATTTATTGGGCCTGCACAATGTTCTGAACATTTAAAAATTATTTTCCAACATTTGAAAATCAGGATGTGCCCTTTCTCTTGAAAAATCAAAATTTCTAAAAACTTTGTACCCAAATTCCTGCCTGACATAATCAGCTGCATTTGAATAGTGGTTGCTCCCTTTAAATGAAATGTAGTGTTCTCTAGTCCATTTTTGTCCTCTACTCCCTCTTGTTTTATTTTTTTTAATTATCTTTTTATTTATTTATTTACAGAGACAGAGAGTCAGAGAGAGGGATAGATAGGGACAGACAGACAGGAACAGAGAGAAATGAGAAGCATCAATCATCAGTTTTTCGTTGCAACACCTTAGTTGTTCATTGATTGCTTTCTCACATGTGCCTTGACCGTGGGCCTTCTGCAGACCGAGTAACCCCTTGTTTGAGTCAACGACATTGGGTCCAAGCTGGTGAGCTTTGCTCAAACCAGATGAGCCGGCACTCAAGCTGGCGACCTCAGGGTCTTGAACCTGGGTCCTCCACATCCCAGTCCAATGCTGTATCCACTGTGTATCCTGGTCAGGCTCCCTCTTGTTTTATACCCAGACTTTCTTGCCATTGCTCATTCATGTTACCTTCTTGACTCCTGAAGGTGTTGTTGTTTTAGATGCTGGCTCTTTAGCAGTAACCCCCACCTCCCATCCTAGGTTACACTTGGCAGGGAGATCAAGCAGCTATTTTTGGATTTCAGGCTGACTTAGCCACTCATTATCGTAGAGCAGTGATTCTCAACCAGAGTTGAGCCATATGACAAGGTCTGAAGTCATTTTTGGTTGTCACAATTCTTCGAGAGGGGATGCTACTGGCATCTAACGGGTAGAAAGGCCAGGGGTGCTGCTGAATATCCTGTAATGCACAGGACAGCCCCACACAGCAAGTCTTACCTGGACCCAAATGTCAGTAAGGCTGAGGTTGAGAAACTCTGTCCTATATGTTCTGGGATCTTGGATTCTTCTGTGGTAGGTGGAGCCTCAGACTGACAACTGGACTTGGTATGCTGTGGACTCTATTCACTTATGGGACTGGAGGGGAAAATGGCAGTTCTTGAGGTCCATAGGTCTCTTCTCTGGCTAGCTGCCCAGCATTTAAGAGTTCTTGATTTGATGCAGAAGTGTATGTTTCTGGTTTAGATATTGTCAGTATATTCATCTTTTTGGGATCCTGCTTTTTTTTTTTTTTTTTTTTTTGAGGAGAGAGGGGGGGGGAGAGAGGGAGGGACAGATGGGGATAGACAGGCAGGAAGGGAGAGAGACGAGAAGCATCAATTCTTTGCTGCCGCTCTTTAGTTGTTCATTGATTGCTTTCTCATATGTGCCTTGACTGGGGGGCTACGGCAGAATAAGTGACCCCTTGCTCAAGCCAGTGACCTTTGGGCTCAAGCCACCACCATGGGGTCATATCTATGATTCCACACTCAAGCAGGCAACCCCGTGCTCAAGCTGGTGAGCCTACGCTCAACCTGGTGACCTTAGGGTTTCGAACCTGGATCCTCTGTGTCCCAGTCCAACGCCCTATCCACTGTGCCACCGCCTGGTCAGGTGGGATCCTGCTTTTTATATAGCCTCACACACATCATTGGTATTTGTTGTGAAGGTTTCAACATGACTGTCAGGTCAGCACTGAGAGAGTGGCATCAAAGCAGAGGTCTGCTCACACTTGAGACTTAATTGCTCCTGAGCGCTTGTTTGGCAAGGCCAGCAATTAGGAGGAAGGGGAGGAATATTGTCAAAGATGAGATAGGAGTGAACAAACACTGTGTGACCGGCAGAGCTTTCTGTTGTCTCTTGCTGTCCTGAACCCTGGATAGGGTTCTGAGTGGGCAGTGCGCCCCTATTTTGATCATTGTTGCTGTGGATAGACAGTTTTCCTGTTCTGACAGTCACAGGCTTAAAGAGGACTGGGTCTTGACCATAGTTGCTCAAAGACCTTGTACTCTAACCCTTTATATAGTTTGAATATTTTGATAATAAGGTTAAATGTGAGTATTTGTGTAGTTAAAAACAAAGAGGCTTTTTAAAAAGTATGTGCAGGGTCTGGCCAGTTGGCCCAGCGTGTGGATGTCCTGGTTCGATTCCTGGGCACACAGAAAAAGCAACCATCTGCTTCTCTACCCCTCCCCTTCCTTCTTCTCTCTCTCTCTTTCTTCCCTTCCTGCAGCCATGGCTCAATTGATTTGAATGTGTTGGTCCCGGGTTCTGAGGATGGCTCCATGGAGCCTCTGCCTCAGGTGCTATAAATAGCTCAGTTGGCAAGCATGGCCCCAGATGGGGGTTGCCAGGTGGATCCCAGTCAGGGTGCATGCAGGAGTCTCTCTCTATCTCCCATCCTATCATTTAGAAAAAGAAGGAAAATAAAAGGCATGTGCATTAAATGTTCATACACATCTCAAGAGATAGCTCTTGATTATGGGATCTCCGTTTGGAAGGGTCTGCCTCTCCTGACTGCTGTAGAACATGTCTCTCCTAACAGATTTGTAGATGGTCCCCCTCCCCACTATTTTTTTTTCTCACCTTCTTGTTGTTAAGGATTACACTCCTCTGTCCTTGAATGCCCTTTAGGAACACCCAGCCTATTTGTGGTAGGAATTGGAAGGGTTCCTTCCCCTTCGTGTTGTCTGTGACTATCAGCATAGATAGGACTACAACTTTAGGTTGCCAGGCCAGCTCCTCATCACAGAATGCGAGAGGCACAGGTCTGTTTGAGGGCACATGTATTCAGGATAAGTTTGTGTTTCAAACAAGTGGAAACCAAAAGCAGCATAGCTCACACATATTGAAATTTATTTCTCTCACATATTAGAAGTCAAGTGTGAGCCCTGGCCAGTGGCACAGTAGATAGAGCATTGTCACAGAGTGCCAAGGTCGCTGGTTTGATCCTGGGGTCGCTGGCTCGAGCCTGGGGTTGTCAATCCCAAGATTGCCAGCTCAACTCCTGGTCAGGGCATATATGAGAAGCAATCAATGACACAACTAAGTGGAACAACAAATTAATGCTTCTCTTCCTCTCTCTCTTCCTACCACCCCCTATTCCATCTCTCTCTCTCTCTCTCTCTCTCTCTCTCTCTCTCAAAAAAAAAGTAAACTGTGGGGTATGTAGGATGACTCCATAACTCCTCAGGGAGCCAGGCTCCTTCCTCCTATCTTAGTGTTCTGCCATCCTCATCATGGGACTTCCAGCCAGTGGTCCAGGATGGCTATTCAAATTCTAGCTGTCATGTCTGCATTGTAGCTGGCAGGAAGGACAAAGAAAGGCATGCTTCACCCATTTTAGATACTTCCTGAGGTCTTTATTCATGTAGAACTTTGCTTACATCGCGAGGCAGGAACCTAGTTACCTGGCCATACCTCCCTGCAAGAGAGGCTGGACAATGTTAACTTATTTGGGGGTAGCCATGACTCTGGTTAAATTTCCATTACTAAGAAAAAAAATGGAAAAACATATTAAAAAACTAGCAGTCTTTGCCACAGAGAAACTTGGGGATTTGTTTCTGCTTTGAGGTTGGGTCTAGATCTGCTATTTCAATGCTCCTTTCTCAGCAAGAAGCCCCCAGACAGCCTTTAAGGCCTCTCACATGGGTCCTATATTCATTGTTGCAGGCTTTCTAGCAAGAAAATGAGATCAGGAGAACAGAGAAGGCTTAGATGTTTTATTGTGGTAGTTGAATCCAGCCCTGTTGTCCTATATTTGAGCTCTGATAATCTGTGATGCTAGATGTTCTGGGAGCAAGGAGGGGTGAGGATCAAATGTTGAAATTTTGTTTCTTAATTAGAATCAGGAAACCATTGGAGGCCTTTGTAGATGGGTAGATTGTTTTTAGAGTTTGCTGTTCTCTGGCAGGGCTGGGAGTTGGGTGAAGCAAGCAAAGTGCCTGGGGCCAAGCATTTAAGGATGGTTTGCGAAGTGGCTGTTACAGTGAGTGACTCCTTAACTTTTGTGACCTGGGTGCTTTACTCACTTCACCCAACTCCTGGCCCTTCTCCCTGGCTGGCTGCATGTGTTTTTTTGTTTGTTTGTTTTGACAGAGACAGAAAGAGAGTCATAAAGAGGGACAGATAAGGACAGACAGGCAGAAGGGAGAGAGAAGAGAAGCATCAATTCTTCATTGCAATACATTGATAGCTTTCTCATATGTGCCTTGACCAGGGGGCTACAGCAGAACGAGTGATCCCTTGCTCAAACCAGCGACCTTGGGCTCAGGCTGGTGACCCTTGCTCAAACCAGATGAGCCCATGCTCAAGCTGGCAACGTTGGGGTTTCGAACCTGGGTCCTTTGTGTCCCAGTCCAATGCTTGATCCACTGTGCCACCGCCTGGTCAGGCTTCTCATATGTTCCTTGACCGAGGGCTCTAGCAGAGCGAGTGACCCCTTGCACAAGCTAACGACCTTGGGCTCAAGCCAGCGACCTTGGGCTTCAAGCCAGCTACCTTTGGGCTCAAGCCAGCGACCATGGGGTCATGTCTATGATCCCATGCTCAAGCTGGTGAGCCATACTCAAGCCAGTGACCTTGGGGTTTTGAACCTGGGTCCTTCGCATTCCAGTCTGATGCTTGATCCACTGTGCCACCACCTGGTCAGGCTGCATGTTAATTATTTTCATTTTTATTAAGGAAGAAGCATATGTGCATCATAAGTCAAAATATAGAAGAGTATACAATGGAAAAAGTCTCCCCCTCTTTCTAAGCGTTAATCTTTCTCCCCAGAGGCAGCCACTGAGAAACAGACTTTTTTTTTCTGATTTATTGGGGTGACATTGGTTAATAAAATTATATAGGTTTCAGCCTGACCTGTGGTGGCGCAGTGGATAAAACGTCAACCTGGAAACGCTGAGGTTGCCGGTTCAAAACCCTGGGCTTGCCTGACCAGGCGGTGGCGCAGTGGATAGAGCTTCGGACTGGGATGCGGAAGTACCCAGGTTCGAGACTCCGAGGTCGCGTGCGGGCTCATCTGGCTTGAGCAAAGAGCTCGCCAGCTTGGACCCAAGGTCGCTGGCTCCAGCAAGGGGTTACTCGGTCTGCTGAAGGCCCACGGTCAAGGCACATGTGAGAAAGCAATCAATGAACAACTAAGAAGTCGCAATGCGCAACGAGAAACTGATGATTGATGCTTCTCATCTCTCTCTGTTCCTGTCTGTCTGTCCCTGTCTATCTCTGCCTCTGTAAAAAAAAAAACAAAAAAACCCTGGGCTTGCCTGGTCAAGGCACATATGGGAGTTGATGCTTCCTGCCCCCCCCCCCATAATGAATAAATAAAATCTTTAAAAATAATAATAAAATTTATATAGGTTTCAGGTGTGCAATTCTGTAACACAGTACCTGTATATTGTATTGTGTGTCATCACCTTAAGTCAAGTATCCTTCCATCACCATTTACCCCCTTTTACTGACCAGGCTCTTTTGTACCCTTCCAGCTGGTCTTTCAGAAGAGGCTCTGCAGGGACTTCCGTGAGGCACTGCCTTCACTCATTCCTTCAGCACCTCATTAAATTCCCGCTGAGTGGAGTTTGTTGCAGGGCAGGGGGAAGAAGAAGTGAGAGGAAGTGCTTGTTTGTGTGGCTAGGGTACATATCAGCTTCTCTCCCCATCTTGCAGCCACATCTTGGTACTACAAGCCAGGAGCACAGGAGCATAACCAGGACACAGACAGTCTCTTCGTGTGTATGTCCATCTCTCTCTCTCTCTTTTGTCCCCTTCTCTCTCTGTCTGCCTCCTTGTTTTCATCTCTTATCTCTCTCTCCCCTATGTCTCTGTCTTCTGTGTATTTTTTTTTTAATTTTGAAGAATTTTATTAAAAGATTTATTAATATGCTGACCGCATATGACTGCCTCGGGGCATATCTGACTCAAATTGTGCAGCCCCAAATGTAGCTCAGAGACTGGTTATATACCATTTGACCACACATAGGTTGGGGGGAGCATGACAGCATGATACAATTTTTTTTTTTTTTTGCATTTTTCCGAAGCTGGAAACGGGGTGGCAGTCAGACAGACTCCCGCATGCGCCCGACCGGGATCCACCCAGCACGCCCACTAGGGGGCGATGCTCTGCCCTTCTGGGGCATCACTCTGTTGCATCCAGAGCCATTCCAGCGCCTGAGGCAGAGGCCATAGAGCCATCCTCAGCGCCCGGGCCATCTTTGCTCCAATGGAGCCTTGGCTGCAGGAGGGGAAGAGAGACAGAGAGGAAGGAGAGGGGGAGGGGTGGAGAAGCAGATGGGCGTTTCTCCTATGTGCCCTGGCCGGGAATCAAACCCAGGACTCCTGTACGCCAGGCCGATGCTCTACCACTGAGCCAACTGGCCAGGGCTGTCTTCTGTGAATTTGTGTGTCTTTTTCTCACAAGCTGTACACTCTCTCACTTCCTCTTTCTGTAGTTCTGCTTCCTTCCTCTGCTTCTTTGTTGTTTTATTCCTTTATTACAAGGGTTTGTGTGCGATTTAAACTTGCTGTGGTTCTGACTCTTCTGCTATTAGATAGATTCATTCTCTTGGTATCCTGACTCCATGTTCCTGGGAAACACGATCCAATAGGCTCAGCTTGGGTCCAGTGTCTGGCTTGATTAGGCACAATAGAGGAGGGGGAACAATTCTCAAGAAGGGGCCCAGCAGGTAGGCAGGTACCTCAAAATATGCTTACTGTATTGCACAAGGGTCTGTGGATTACTGGTGGCTATTAATTAGGTAATACTTAATGTTAACTGCTCTAGGTGCAGCCCCACACAGCGCACTTTGGTTTGCAGGGCAGGCACCCGGGAAGACCTGCCAGCAGCATGCATTCCTTCCAGCCTTCTCCCCTTCCTCTTGACTGTTGTCCCTGTCCCCCAACCCCCACCCCATATGACTGACTAGTAAGCAGGCACCTGAGTCATTTTCCAGAGTACTGAATGAAAGTTCTTAATGTGTATTTGAGGCTGTTTAGCCACCCATGTTCATTTCTACAGGCTGGACCTTGGCTTTCCTCTCTGTTTGAGTGGAGGACCATCCAAGTGTCTGACAATTGCTTTGATTCAGGGAATTTGTGGTTAAGTGAAAATTCATCACTAACTTGGTCCTAACCAGGGTTCATCATTTCTCCTCTTTGCTTGGCATTAAGCTTAAGAAAACAAAATGTTTTTGTTTCCAAGAATTTATGATCTCTTTGGAGAAGCACCACCCAAATGCCGGAGGGACAGACCTTGAGATAAAGGTTCACATGACCGGAGCATGAGACACTAAGCTGTGCTATGAACTGGGAATGCTGTAGGGTTAAGGGTGTGTGGGGGAGATAGCTCAGTGCTTGACTGGCTGGTATGTTTGGGAAATGTTTTACAGAGGAAGTGGGGCTACAGCTAGACCTTGAAAGTGGGAATTGCTGTTGGTTATGGTAGGAGGAGCAGAGGAGATTTTTTTTATTTTTATTTATATATGGCACCAGTAAAAAGAAAATCTAGCTGAAGGAGAGAGTGCAAAATAGGTAGGAGTAGGTAAAGTTTGTCTGGAGGATTCATCCAGAATATTTTATAATAACATTTGAGGTTCACATAAAAATTCTAATTTTGGAGGCTAGGGGCAGTAATTAGAGGTGTCACTGTGGAACCCTTTGTATATTGTTCTTAGGTCTTCCCTGTGGGTCCGAGCAGTCCCTGTTTAGCAGGGCAAGGGTGGTGGGAGCCTCCACACAGGGCCCACGTATACTGAGGTGGTGAGGAACTGGAACATGAAGCCAGCAGTGCTGACAGGAGCCGCTGGGATGCCCAGGTGAGCTCACTGCTCCATGGACCTCACCTAGAATTGGGGGGTTTGGGTAGAAATGGCAGCGGGGGAAATCACATGAGTTTAGGAATGGTAGTTAGCCTCTCTTAGCCTCAGTTTTCTCATCTATAAGATGGGAATAGAAATATATATATTTTCAGGTTGTAAGAATTATTGAGAGGATGTATGTGAAATTGTTAGGCATGTGACAGGCTTTTTCTTTTACATGCCAAACATTGCCTAATTTCTAGGTGACCTGCCACCTACATTCAGATTAACGTCATTTATTACGGAACTTCTCTTATCTCTGCTCTCTAATGTGGCCATGGATAGATCTATGTCTTGGGTGGTTTGGAACCTTGGGTGTCTGAGTGGAGAAAAGTAAGTGAAGTCCACCATTCCTGGGCCTGGGAGGAATTTCCAAAAATGATTCTGGTTGTAAGAATTTCTTTTTTTCTTTTTTTACAGGGACAGAGAGAGAGTCAGAGAGAGGGACAGATAGGGACAGACAGACAGGAACACAGAGAGATGAGAAGCATCAATCATCAGTTTTTCTTTGCGACACCTTAGTTGTTCATTGATTGCTTTCTCATATGTGCCTTGACCATGGGCCTTCAGCAGACAGAGTAACCCCTTGCTCGAGCCAGCGACCTTGGGTCCAAGCTAGTGAGCTTTTTGCTCAAGCCAGATGAACCCGCGCTCAATCTGGCGACCTCGGGGTCTCGAACCTGGGTCATCTGCATCCCAGTCCGACCCTCTATCCACTGCGCCACCACCTGGTCAGGCAGAATTTTTAAGTATGTGTTAATGCATGTCTTTGTATCCTTTCTTGTCTGCAGTGATGGGACACTCATGGGAACTCTCAGCTAGGGCAGGCACATGGGAGATGTTCTTCCGTTTGCCTGTTCTGGTTCTGACTAGTCCACTGTCCCCTTTGCCTTAGCAGATAGGGCAGAAGTGATATACTCTGTAAAGAAAATTGAGCCTCTGTGTCCTCAGCTCACTTGCCAGTGATTTTATGGTTTTTCTTCTAGGTCTACTGACATTTGTGAACTGTGCCTATGTCAAGTGGGGCACACGTGTACAGGATATGTTCACTTACGCCAAGGTCCTCGCACTCATTGCCATCATTGTCATGGGCCTTGTTAAACTGTGCCAGGGTAAGAAGGGCCTGAGGTGGGAAGGAGGGTAGATGACTCTAGGAGGTGCCCTGGGTTCCCTTAGGAGGACATGGGGCTTCTCTTAGCTTTACTGCTCAGCTTTTTGTACATGCTAGCCTGTGTCAGTGAGAGTAAGAGCTCTGTTCCTGGGCCTCTTAAGCCAGGCTGATCTGGCCAAATGGAGATGAGTCAGCCCCTCCCTCAGGGCTGCTTTCCCTTTAAGGAGGCTAGGAGCACTGCAAGAAGCCAGCTGAGGGCCTAGGGGCTTTTTAAACTTGGGTCATAATTAGGTCATAAAAGTAAAGAGTGGCGATAGAGTGAAGCCTGCTCTGTTTCTGGTCTGTGATTGCCAGACAGTGAGTGGGAAGACTTGGCCCTCCTTGAGAGGGGAGGAAGGGTATGTGTGTGTAGGGGAGATGGGGGTGTGGAAATGAGTGGTTATTTCATCTGGACTTGCTCTTACTCAGAATTTCATCCCAAAGTCAGCTCTCAGAAAAATATTAAAATATTGTAAAGTTGGCACTGACTTTTCCACAGGTAGGCTTTAGAAAGCTTTTTATTCCTGGATCAAAGCAAGCTGGCAGTGAGGGTAACAGGCCTTCCCAGACCTGCTTATAGAAGGTCCTTATAGAAGTCCTCAGGCCTGGGATATCTAATCATTTAACAACCCGTTCTTTAGAATAGATCATCTGTTTCTAAATTTGTCTGTGTTTACAATCATCCGGGGCACTGAGACCCCCATTTCAGACCTACTGGGTCAAACTCTGGTTGGTTTGGAGTTGAATAAGGTGTGTTTTTAAGAAGTCCCGTGTACTTCTTAAGCAGCTGGTCTAGCACCTCTGTACACATGTGCCAAGGTAGTACAGCCAGCCATCTGGATGTCCATGGTGTCTCAAACATTTTGGGCATGGGTAGTTCTATCTTCCCATCTCTTGCTGCATACCCAGCCCTTTTTGCCACATTGGCTTTCTCTAGAGGGTGACAACAGGCTTCGTTAGAAGTCTGGGTCTTGTTATCAACCTGCGATGTGTCCAGAAATTCTCTCTTTTGGGCAGCTAGGTGCTGCTTCCTGGGTTTTCAAGTTTGTAGTCTCTGGAGGCCTCCAAGGAGAATGACAGGTGCCTGGGCTGGCTCTTCAAGGATGGAGGTGACCCTAGTTGCTACATAGTCTGATTTCCTGCCCCACGAAACCACAGCCCCTGCAATTAGAGCAGCAGAGTTCTCTCTGAGACTGAGGAACTCATTTCACCAAACTATGCAGTGGTCTGGGCCAAGAGAGGTAGTTCCACAGGAAGGTCCTAATTGTTAGCAGAAAGTGACTCCTTTATGATAAACAGGGTACTTTCTAAAAATAGGAGGAAGAGCTGTGGCCTACGGTGAGGTCACTTGCAGGAAATGGAAAATCACTAAGGCCTTGGAACAGGTGTGGCATCAGTGGCAACTAGGAGTGCCCTTCTTTATCTGAGATTGTCTAGTTTTACTAAAGGAATGTGAGCTTTCCGGGGGGGAGTCAGGGTGGTGATAAAGTATAGGGAGATGGTGGTTGTCATTCTTTTGGTGTTAAATTATGTTTTTTTATCTTCCCCTTTCCCTCTTGCTTTTCCCTTCTTTTTGTCTCCCCCCCCCTTTGTTTTCTTGACCCCTCCTTTCTCCTTTTCCCCCATCTTCCCGTTCTCTTTCTTCTCTGCCCCCCTATTCTTCCCTTCTCCTTACACCTTCCATGTCTTGTCCTCCCTTTTCCTTCTTTCTCTTCCTTCTCCCTGAACCCCCACTGATCTTTGCTCCCACAGGAAACTCTGAGCACTTTCAGGACGCCTTTGAGGGTTCCTCCTGGGACATGGGAAACCTCTCTCTCGCCCTCTACTCTGCCCTCTTCTCTTACTCAGGTTGGGACACCCTTAATTTTGTAACAGAAGAAATCAAAAACCCAGAAAGGTAAAGGTGGGCTCACCCTCTCACTCCCCAGCGTGGCTGGAACTCCTGCCTGGTAGAGGGCGAGCTCACCCTCTTCCCTCCCCGGCCCCTCTGTCCCCCATGCCTCCCTACTCCTTCTGCAGCTCAGAGGGATTAGGGTCAGCATGGGCATCAGTGAAGGTGGGGAAGCTCCTGGCCCCTGGCCCTCAATGTTCATACTGGAGGACGCCAGGGTCCTTCCTCGAGGAAAGGCCCTTCAGTGGGCAGCAGCAGACCCGGTTGGGGCTAAGGTGTTTAGGACCTTGCACTCTGGGGCTGACGCAGGCCTGGGGACCCAGAACTTGACTCTGACAGCCAGGTCCTCAGCCTGGCCGCCAGTCCCTAGAGGACACTGCTCCTTCAGTGAGACCCATTGGTTCTAGTGTGGTGAGCATCAAATATTGATCATGAGCTACCTTTACAGAGGGTGTGTTTTTTTTCCTTTCTCTCTTTCTCTATAAACATGGGATAAATACCCCCACCCCCGCCCCCCGCCACATGGGGAAGAGGTACCTCAAAGACTCAGAGGCTAGGGAATTGTTAAATGTCAGAAAAATCCCTGGGTGAACTTTGACCTCAAAGGAGAGGTTGGTTCTAGGTAGTCCTGTCTCACTTGTCCTGACAGAAATTTGCCCCTGGCCATTGGGATTTCTTTGCCAATTGTGACACTCATCTACATTCTGACCAATGTGGCCTATTACACAGTGCTGAGCATTTCGGATGTCATTGGCAGCGACGCTGTGGCTGTGGTAAGTCTCTCGGGATTCTCATTTGCTTGTCATCTTGTGACACTGAATGGCTCAGTCTTTCTGCTGCCACCCTAGCCCTTCAGGGTGAGGTGGTGGGTCTTGGCCAGAGGGTGGACTGTGTTTGTGCCAGCAGCTTAGATACAGGAGGCTTATGAAACCCTGTCCTATGCTGAGTGCACTTTCTGTGTTCTGCCCCAGACATTTGCTGACCACACATTTGGCATATTCAGCTGGACCATTCCCATTGCTGTTGCCCTTTCCTGCTTTGGGGGCCTCAACGCATCTATTTTTGCTTCATCAAGGTACTGTGTCTCTATTTCATTGATATCATACTCCATTATTCTCTGAGGCTTTAGGTGAACCCATATGAGCTCTTCTTTTCCCTTCTCCCTCTCTTGGAAATACAGGGTGTGTGTGTCTCTATACGTGTACATGGCTGTGCATGCATGTACTTGCCTTTGTGCAAATGTTTCTATGCTGGGAGCTTATGTTTCCATCCAAGGCCAGGACAGATTGGTAGGAGGTAGAAGGAAGGTAATAGCTTGGATAGGGACCCTGTCAGGGGACAGATTCCAGGCTCCTTGTGGGTTAGTGTACAACCCCAGGATTCATTCCTTCAGTGATTTTTGAGCAGTTGCTGAGTGCCAGGTGCTCTTACACTGAGGCCAAGAGGTGGGCTCCTGCTCTCCTCTCTGTGCAGACACTGCCCTTTCGGTGGCTTCAGAGAAAGGAGCAGTTCTGCCATGCGGGGCTGACCCTGCTACCTGGTGTCCAGTTGTACCCTTCCCTTCTGCAGTAGTTTGCTTCATCAGTTGGCCCTTCTCTTTGGTGAAAGTTCAGTTGCAGCTATCTCTGCACAAACTTCTTTCATCTCCACTTACAGAAGTCACAGAATAGCTTAATAGCTTTCCCATCTCCCCTCTTCCTTACTGCACACATTTCTTTTTTTTTTTGTATTTTTCTGAAGCTGGAAATGGGGAGAGACAGTCAGACAGACTCCCGCATGCGCCGGACCGGGATCCAACCCGGCACGCCCACCAGGGGGCGATGCTCTGCCCCTCTGGGGCGTTGCTCTGTTGCGACCAGAGCCACTCCAGCGCCTGGGGCAGAGGCCAAGGAGCCATCCCCAGCGCCTGAGCCATCTTTGCTCCAATGGAGCCTCACTGCAGGTGGGGAAGAGAGAGACAGAGAGGAAGGAGAGGGGGAGGGGTGGAGAAGAGATGGGCACTTCTCCTGTGTGCCCTGGCCAGGAATCGAACCTGGGACTTCTGCACGCCAGGCCGACGCTCCACCACTGAGCCAACCGGCCAGGGCCACTGCACACATTTCTTTAGGAAATATTAATAGTTTGCATTTCAGCTGTCATTCATTTTTCTACCCGTTACACTTTGGCTTCTATGACCTAAAAAATGTTCTTATTAAGGCTACCAGGGACCTCTTCTTAGCCTGCTTTCATAGTCCTTATTCCACTGGAACCATGAAGCAAGTGATAAGGACAACCCTTAACCACACTTCTGAAATGATTCCTGTGACATCTGTGACACTCAGGTAGCTGAGAAGGCTTCTTTCCTGATTTCTCTTCTACTCTCCCTATAAATATTTCTATCCCCAAGGCAAGGAGTTTAATAGGCATCAATAAATAATTGCCACATGAACATATAGGAAGATAAGAGTAAGTTTTGTCCTATTCATTCTTAGTACTGTTTTGACATCCCAGTCTATGTACTTCGGGCCTCCCTGGGGCAGCCAGAATAACAGAGAAAGCAAGGCCTTGTAAAAGAATATGGTATCTCTCACCTCATCCTGGTGTGGTCACAGTTGCATCTGATGTGGTTCTTCACAAGGTGCCCCACTGAAAGATGCCTTCCCTCCTAAAAATGGTACTTCTCATGACCTTATTCTTATTGATACTCAAGACATCCCAGCTGGTCTTGTCAATTATCCTTGAATATTTAGGAGGTAGGCGCCTTCTCACCTCACTCAGCTATCTTTTGGCATTGACTGAATGGGGTTGGGGAGGACTCAGGAGAGTAAGAAATGGGACCTGCCCATGAAGGGGACCGCAGTGTTGTCAAGGTAGTGCACAATTGTTTCTGCCTGTGTTACCTTCTTCTGTTTTACTTTATAACCCATGCAGCTGTCTTTTGGCTTTGTACTAGACACCTTTGCCTCACCTGCACATTACTCCCTTTCAGCATCCCCTTGGTCACATTTTTTTTCTACTTAGTACAAATGAATTTGGTGCCCTGTGACACCTTACTGGATGATATCATCAGCTCTTATGGCTCCACCTAGATAGATCCATGAGTGTCTCAAACTTAGTATGCACCCCCACATGTGCTTTGTGTCCAGTTGTGGTTTTGTGGACTGTCAGTCCTCCTTCTTGATTTTATCCTTGGTGTCCACCCTCTTTTCCCAGTATATGTACATGTGCATGCACACACACACACACACACACACACGATCACCAGATTTGATCTGAGGTTTTTGTATCTGTCCAGTTCTCTCCTTAGCATCAATTCTTCACCTTAGCCAGGGCATCAGCCCTCATTCAGGCCTCCTCTCTTAGGGGAAAGTGATCATGGATGACCTTCTTATCTGGCCTGTGTCGATACTCGAGTCTCTCCCCGTTCTAGTCAGCCTCCGTGATGCTACCAGTGTCCTGCATCAAATACTGTCCGCCCCTTCCTGCAGAGCCACAGCTTGTCTCCTGCTTGTTCAGACTCCACAGCATGGCCTCATGTGCAGGTTCTTCCCAGCACACTCCTCACACACCTTATCCTGGAATTACAGGCATTTTAGCACCAACCTTCAAAGAAGCCATACTGTTAATGCCTCCCAGCCTCTTTTGCCCATGCTGTTTCCCCACCTGCCCACTCACCTTCTGGCAAACTCCAGCTCTTCTTCTAAGCCCAGATGTGGCTGGTCATCTCTTGTGAAGCTTTGTGTTTCCCCAGCCTACCCTTAAGCCTGGTGAGTGCAGTGTGCTCCATGGTGACGCTGACTGCCCCAGGTGGCGCTCATTTCTCTGCTGCTCTGTTTCCGTCATTAGGGCTCTTTAGGTGCAGAAAGGAAACCTGGGCTCTCTTTGAGCTCCAGGCTTGCCCTGTCCTCTCACATGTCAAGAGCACAGAGAAGATAGATGAGGACAGAAGTCTGGCTGCTTTTCTTTAAAAAGCCATTGTGTTAAGTATGAAATTGATGGGATGGCAGAATGAAGGTACCTCTGGTGGGATGGACTGAGGTGCCAGTGAATGAAGGCAGGGTGAGGCATCCATTGGGTGGTGGTGGGGTATCTGTGCTTGAGAGAAGTGGGGTGTCTGTGGGTGATGGTGGTGTCTGGGGTTTCAATAGGTAATTGGGTAGGGCATTTATGGATAATTGTGAGGTGCTCCTGGTTGAAGGAGGGTGGAGACATCTGTGGGTAAAGGGGGAAGGTTGGACTGGGCGTGCATGGAGAACATGAGATCCTCCTGAGAGACTGCCCCCTGCTTTTTTTCTGGGGCTCTGTGCCTGGTGTGTCTGAGTGAGGAGAGAGGCTGCATGGCTGAGTGAAAGGATCCTGTTGACACATTCTTGTCCCTCCAGGTTGTTCTTCGTGGGCTCCCGTGAGGGCCACCTCCCAGACCTTCTGTCCATGATCCACGCTGAGCGGTTTACACCCATCCCTGCTTTATTGTTCAATGTAAGCTCTGCTGCGGAGTGTGGGAACTGGCATATCTCTCTGCAACTCCTGTTGACTTTACATGGAGTCTGTTGGGTGGGAGGTATACTAGTTTTCCTGAGACACTTCCTGAGCTTCTCAGTTTTTCTTCTTTTTTCTTAAAATTATTTTAAAATAAAAAAGTAAAACATAGTCATATTAGAGAAGGCAAATGCTATAAAAGAATATGAAAATGAACTTGTAAGATTTCTCTATCTTTTATATCATCAGTGGCTTCTTGTTTTAGCTCCTCTTTTTTGAGATAAAGAGAAAGAGATATGGAGGGACAGACAGACAGGAAGGGAGAGAAATAAGAAGCATCAATTCTTACTTTTGGCACCTTAGTTGTTCATTGACTGCTTTCTCATATGAGCCTTGACTGGGGCTTCAGCTGAGCCAGTGACCCCTTGCTCAAGCCAGAGACCTTGGGCTCAAGCCAGCGACCTTGAAGTTTCAAACCTGGGTACTCAGCATCCTAGGCCAATGCTCTATCCATTGCACCACTGCCTAGTTAGGCCAACCTCCTCCTTTTTAACAAGATTAGTATATCATATTTAGAAAATAAGCCAGACCAGTTATATACCAGCCACCATAGGGATCTCTAGACATCATAGATTCATATGTAGTAGATGGCAGTAAAGTGTTTTATTCCAACAAAATTAGCAAATTTTGAATATTCTGACAGATGCAAAGTCCTGAAGAAGGACCACCATTTTCTAACTTGCACTAAAGTACAATATAGATAAAAGCTAACAAGGACCCTGAGAAAAAAAATCCTTACTCCAAGATTGGAAAAACAGTTCATTTTTCTTGTCACTAGGTTTCATTAATAAAGTTTAAATTTAAAATTCCTCTGGAATTTATATTTTGATGTATGAAGTGAACTGAGGATTCACTTAATTTTTTCTTAAATGGCTAGCCAGCTATAAAAATATAATTTATTTATTTATTTATTTTGGTTATCTTTTTTTAAAAATTAATTTTAATGGGGTGACATTAATAAATCAGGGTCATATGTTCAAAGAAAACATCTCCAGGTTATCTTGTAATATCATTTATTAAATAATCCATTTTTCCAGTTTTCAAATTTTTAGCATATAAAAATAATAGATTTTTTAAGGCTTTATATACACCAAGTTATAATGATATGCCCCTTATTTTTATTTATTTATTTTTAATGCCCCTTAAATGTATCATCATCTCAACTAATCCTCCCCCTTAACACCGAGCTTCATTATTGAGTTTTATACTGAATATCTGAAAACAAAGAGGGTACTTCTTTAGTTTATTTCCCCTTGGAATTTCCTACCAATTTTCATGTTTATTTTTCCTGATGACTTGTATCATTTTGTCAAAATGAGAAAAAAAAATCTCAACGTTTTCATTGGGATAGTACTAAATTGATAAATTTAGGGAGATCTGACAGGTCATTTTATTTTACTTTATTTTTTAAGTGAAAGGGAGAGGAGGGGGGCGAGAGAGAAAGAGAGAGAGGGAGGACAGACAGGGACAGGCAGGAAGGGAGAGAGATGAGAAGCATCAACTTATAGTTTCAGTACCTTAGTTCATTGATTGCTTTCTTATATGTGCCTTGACGGGAGGGCTCTGAGTCAGTGACCCCTTGCTCAAGCCAGCAACCTTGGGCTTCAAGCCAGCGACCAAGGGGTTCATGTCTATGATCCCACACTTGAGCCAGCAACCCCATGCTCAAGCTGGTGAGCCTGTGCTCAAGGCGGCGACCTCGGGGTTTGAACCTGGGTCCTCTGGCCAATGCTGTGTACTGTGTGCCACTGTGTGGTCAGGTGGGCTTGTTTTATTTTAAATCCTTTGTTGATAATCTGGGGTGAAAAGATGGGTCTATGGAACTCCATATTCTTGAAGTTTAAGCAAAGCTGACCTGTTCCTGACTTCTATTTTCAGAGCTTCTCCAGAGCTCTTTTGTTCCAGAGGGCAAATTCAGCCATACCTCTCTCCTGAGGGTTATGGATCCATTTTGCTAATCTGCATTTCTAAGCTGCCAGGACAAGAGAGATGATTCTGGAGGCATTTGCTCATTTGTATGCCAGGTAGTTAGGGCCCATGTGTAAAGGTCCAGAGAGCACCTTGTAATTCATGCTAAAGTTGATGGGTTGAAGCAAGGGGGCCTTACTCTCTGCAGTGCTTGTTACTATGGATGTGCTTGCAAAAAGAAGGGAGGTATTGATGGAGGAAGGGCCCCCAAAAGAAGAGGTAGAAATGCCACCTTGAAGGTTAAGGTGGAGAATGGACCTTTCTGATGCCAAGGGGGCACTGAAGAGAACCAGAGGTAATCTGGTGAAGCTAAATCAGCCCTGAGCAGATCTGATGCTAACTGTTGGACAGTGGAGTCTTGTGGTGTCCGTGGTAGTGACATTACCCTCTCCTGCTCCCTCCTTCCCTTCCTTCTCCTCCAGTGCATCATGTCACTCATCTACCTCATAGTGGAGGATGTTTTCCAGCTCATCAACTACTTCAGCTTCAACTATTGGTTCTTTGTGGGTCTGTCTGTTGCTGGACAGCTCTACCTTCGCTGGAAGGAGCCAGAGCGGCCCCGGCCCCTCAAGGTCAGTGGCTCTGGGATGATTAGGAAGGGTGGCTTTCCGCCTAATGTGCCTTCTTCCCCATACGTGTTTCCCCACCCACTTGACCTAATATCTCACCTCCTTCCATTTCAGCTGAGCCTGTTTTTTCCCATCGTGTTCTGCATATGCTCCTTGTTTCTGGTGATTGTGCCCCTCTTTGGTGACAGCATCAATTCCCTCATTGGCATTGGGATCGCTCTCTCTGGAGTTCCCGTCTACTTCCTGGGTGTTTATCTTCCAGAGTCCCGGAGGCCACTCTTTGTTCGGAGTATCATGGGTGAGCTTCTTTGCCCGTCACTTGTGTGTGCATGCGTATACACAGATGCACAGAGGTGGGGGTGGTGGCTAACAGCTTCCTCCATATTAGAGAAGGAGGCCATGAGACCTGGCTGCCCCACATGGTTTCTTCTCTTTTGATCTTGATGTGATCACTTTAGTTCTGTCTTAAGAGTCCTACTTTGGGGTTAAAACACTACGTGTGTGTGTGTGTGTGTGTGTCAGAGAGAGGGACAGATAGGAAAATGAGAAGCATCAAAATTCTTTGTTATAGCACCTTAGTAAGTTCATTGACTGAGCGAAGACGGGGCTTTGAACTTGGGTCCTCTGCATCCCAGTCTGATGCTCTATCCACCTGTGCCACTGCCTGGTCAGGCAAAAAACACTACCTCGGCCCTGGCCAGTTGGCTCAGCGGTAGAGTGTCGGCCTGGCGTGTGGGGGCCCCGGGTTCGATTCCCGGCCAGGGCACATAGGAGAAGCGCCCATTTGCTTCTCCACCCCCCCTCCTTCCTCTCTGTCTCTCTCTTCCCCTCCCGCAGCCAAGGCTCCATTGGAGCAAAGATGGCCCGGGCGCTGGGGATGGCTCCTTGGCCTCTGCCCCAGGCGCTAGAGTGGCTCTGGTCGCTGCAGAGCGACGCCCCGGAGGGGCAGAGCATCGCCCCCTGGTGGGCAGACCACCGCCCCTGGTGGGCGTGCCGGGTGGATCCCGGTTGGGCGCATGCGGGAGTCTGACTGTCTCTCCCCATTTCCAGCTTCAGAAAAATACAAAAATACAAAAAAACACACAAAAAACACACACTACCTCCTGAAAGTGCAATGTATGTGGAAAATGAGTCACACATCAGACTCTGGTTGGGCATGGGACTGGGGATGTTTTAGGCTTGTTGGGGAGTGAGGAGGAAAGCCTGGCACAAGTACCCAAGGGAGAAGTGGGGAAGGAGCCACATATGTGCTTTAATCAGCCTTGTGGTGTTCAGACTGGGGTTGTAGCTCAATGTCAGTTTGCTAAATTATCTTTTTTTCATTTAGCTGCCGTCACCAAAGTCATCCAGAAGATTTGTGTTTGCGTCCTGACTGAGCTGGATGTGGTTGAAGAGAAAAAGGTTGGGAGGAAAGCTGACTAGGGGCCAGAGGTGAAGTCCCTGGAGGCCTGTGGCCACAGCCACCAAAGTCCATGTGACAAGACTGTGTGGGCCCACCCTCTTGTACTAAAGGAGCCTGTTGGCCCACATTATGTAAGGGGACTCAGGGCTGATGGCCCCCTCAGGTCGTCATTCTTATTGGTAAGCTATGGGAGGAAACTCAAGAGTCTGGGGCCAACTGAAGGTGAGGACTGCAGAGGGGATGGTGGTATGGGACTTAGGAATGGTGGTTTTGTTACTGGTTTGTTCGTGCAGCCCTTACAGACACTTGGTGAGTTGCTCTGCAGGAAGAGGGAGTGCTAGCTAGCTTAATAGCTGTGCCTGATGGTTTCTGAATTTTATATTTGTTTAAATCAGGAGCCTGACCTGTGGTGGCGCAGTGGATAAAGCGTTGGCCTGGAAATGCTGAGGTCGCCAGTTCGAATCAGGAATTTCTGCTTTTATGGGTAGTTTTCCTCTGACCAGGTCCAGGCACCTGACTCTGGAGGCTTGAAATGCTACCATTTCTTCTTCTGGTTCAAAAGCCTTCCCTGAGAAGGTTGTATTCCATTATTTATTGATGTAATTTAATTCAGAACACCAATTCTAGCAAAGCACTGATGTTCATTCATCTACAGGATGCAGAAAGCTGTTTATAAGTTCAAAGTACCCAAAGCTGATTCCCTCTGTCCTTAGAGGTGTCTCTACGTGGTGGTGGATCAGACTCTGACCACAGATATTTTTGATTCGTTTTAACACAATCTTCTGTTGAGTCTTACCTGCAAAGGTGAACTTTAAAGATTATTTTTTTAAAGATTTTTTTACTCATGTACCTGTTCCACTTTAGTATATAGATAGGTCACATATTATAAGCACCTGGCTCAGGTTCCACAAGGACAGTTGAACAAATTCATGAATCAGAAGTCCGGCAATATTGCTGTTTCAAAGGGTAATGCTTTATTTTACTTGAGACCTTATCTTTGTCCTAGTTGATAAAGTAAATCTCTGGGTTTCTGATATGAACTTTAAAGGACAGAAACTTCTTCAGGTGGATCACCTGAATTCTTTCAGCTGTCACTGTCTCATGGACCCAAGCCACCAAATAGCTTGTTCCTCCCTGTAAGGGCCAGTGTGAGGGACTGCTGTGCAGACCCACGCAAGCCCACTTTGGTGCTAGAAGTGGTCATTTCTTTTTCTGAAAACCTCACCCCAAGCTGCATCCTCCTCTTCTGTCCCCACCACCAGGCTTTGTTTATACTGAGCCACCTTGGTGTGGGTCATCAGGATAGTGCACTCCTCTCCTGCCTGCCTCCTTGTGCGAGGCGTGTTGGGGCTGCAGTCTCAGGAAGACTTGGGTACTTTTGGGGGACTTGTATTTTTTCCTTGTGAAGATCAGTGAAGACTCCGGGAAAAAAGCTGCTTCAACCTCAATCTGGCTCCTCAACAGACTGCATTAGAAACAACCAACTCTGGTACTCTTTAGCACTCAGGTCAGGCCAGAGCAATAGGTTTGGCCTAATGGATGCTTCCGCATGAGCAGCATGGCTGCATTGGATTATACAACTGTCCTATGATACCCTCAGATCCAGTCATCCTGGGCTCAGAGCTATCTGACTTGGCACACCCATGGGCTTCTTCTTGTCCTTAGGTTTTAGAATTGATCACCAGTAAAGACAAAAATTATGAGACAACCTTCCTTTCTGACCTTTTTCTCCACCAAATTGGCCCATCTCAGAGAAGAAACCTTGGTCATACTTGCTCAATAAAGACAATTTAGGGGAGCATGCTCACAGTTGCCTTTGGTTCAAGGCAAGCATCTGTGAGAACATAGGACATTCCTATTATCACGGGTTGGGGATTTGCACAGTAATTCCTGACAATAGGGAATCTTGTGCAGTGACTTGCCCAGACTATGTAAACATGACTCCTGCCTGAGCCAAGCTGGCACCTGTTCCTGGGGTCCTCCAGAGCTAATCCTTTAAGTAGAATGTGCCTGTCTTGAGGGTCCCTGAGCCAGGTTTTACCTTTCTTCACTCAAGTAAATGACCAGCCAATCCCAGGAACTTGCTGTTCCCCAGTGGCTCCTGGGGGAAGCAAGGGCCTCACACCTCAGGCGCCCGAATACTTGCTTAATGAGCCATGTCATCCTCTGATTCCTGGATGCAGACTGCATTCTTCCCCTGTGCTGGACAGACTTTTCCTAGGAACCCCTCTGAGTGAGGGAAGCCAGAGACGTCCTCCACTCCAGCTTTGGGGTGGAATTAATTTCCATGAAGTTTTTGTTCATCAGCCTCAGTCCTCCTGGTGGGCTAATCCCTTTTGCAGTGTTACACTTTGTGAAGTTGTCAGTCCTTTGATGTTGGCAAACCTTAGTAAGTATATAAATAGCAGTAAGCGCATTATGATGGTTGAGTTGTTTTTAATCCTTCATTTCTATGCCTACAGGAGACTTAAGATGACTAGTATTGGACATTCAAGTTGCTGCCTGTTACTTGCAACACTGACTTGTACCTCTGTGGATAGTTAGGATGGGATAGTCTGTTGGATTTTATAGCCACAGTAATAGACTGAGTACACACACACATAATCATTTTGGCAGGTTTAACAACTCCATGCAGGCCGACTTACAAATGAACAGTGAAAGAAAGAGTGAAGGCAGGATGGAAAATTAGAGATGCTTATGAGATCTTAAGAGGTAGGAAGACATATTGCCTGTAATTCACCTTCCCACACGATAGTCACAGGGTAAGAGGGAACACCTTGAATAGAAGATTCTGTGTACTCAATACCTAGACCTGCACTGACTATAGTAGCTACTAGCCACATATATAACTAGTTAAAATAAAAATGCACACTTTTTTTTTTTAATATTTTATTTATTGATTTTTTAGAGAGAGGAGTGAGAGAGACAGAGAGAGAAGGGAGAGGAGCAGGAAGCCTCAACTCCCATATGTGCCTTGACCAGGCAAGCCCAAGGTTTCGAACCGGCGACCTCAGTGTTCCAGGTCGACGCTTTATCCCACTGCGCCACCACAGGTCAGGCAAAAAAAAAATGCATTCTTCAGTTGCACTAATCACATTAAAGTGCTCAGCCACAAGTGGGTAGTGGCTACTATTGCACAGTGCATATACAGAACATATTCATCTTTGCAGAAAGTTCTACTGCACAATGTTACATTATAAGACTAAATGCCAACTCAATGAGAGTTAAGGCATCTGTGGTTTGGAAAGGGTAGGGACAAAGAATTTGCTTATAAGAGATACAAGTTCTGGGGGGAAAAATGGTCCTGTTGGTAGTTTTTAGTGAGTGCTGTAAATTGTTAAACATTTCTCAATGGAGAGCCAAGTTCAGGATGTGCTTTCCTTTTCCAAATTTGTCTTAGTTTTACTTATTGACTTTAGAGAGCACAGAAAGAGAAAGGGAGAGGGCAGGAGTGAGAAGCATCAATGCATAGTAGTTGCTTATTGTGCCTTGACCAGGCAAGCCCAGGGTTTCTAACCAGCTACCTCAGCATTCCAGGTCGACGCTTTCTCCACTGCACCAACCACCACAGGCCAGGCCCAAGGTCAATTCTAAAACTTCTATCACTAACTCCCTTTTTTGAGTCAGGGAAGAGAGAGGGAAAGAGGGAACACAATGGGAAAACACCTAATATGCTCAGACTTAAAAGATTTTAAAGGAATTACTTGCTCCCATATTTAAAGTGTCTTTACTAAATGCAGAGTATCATATTCATACATACCCTGTTCCTTGGCATCACTGCTAAAGACAGCAATCTTGACAACCATTCTCATAGGAAATTGAGGTAGAAACAACTGATATTATAACTAAAACCCCTCACAGCGCAGCAGTTTCTACTTCCTTTCCTAATGGCCATTACTCTCCAGTCTGTGCTGCTACAAGGGACCCACTCCAGCCCTTCTAGATTCCTTTTATCAAAAGAAACAGGTTTTTACTGGAGGCGGGTAGCTTGGTGGTATGGGGAAGCTGAACCTTAGTTCTGATAGAAGACACACTCCTTCAGCACAAGTTTTCACTGGTAGAATGGTGCTGTTGGACATGCTTTTTCTTTCCATGTGTTACGCTAGGGCTAGGAAATCCATTACAGGGCAGCAGACAGTTCAGTCAGAGCCCTCAAGGGCCTGTGATAGAATCTCATGGATCACAGGATCCTCAGTCTGAATCCAGGTCATGGGTACTGTCATAGCCAAATTCCTTCTGCACATCCAAAGGGTATTTGCTCCACATCTGTGGTCTGCTGTTGCCTCTTTCCTCTTCACTGAGGCTGCTGTAGTCATCAGATCCTAGAATGAGATAAAAGGAATGGACTCCTGACTGCATGGTTTGGTTGTTTTTTTTTAGATTTTATTTATTCATTTTTATTAGTGAGAGAGAGAGAGAGAGAGAGAGAGAGAGAGAGAACAGGGGGAGGAGCAGGAAGCATCAACTCCCATATGTGCCTTGACCAGGCAAGCCCAGGGTTTTGAACCGGCGACCTCAGCATTCCAGGTTTATGCTTTATCCACTGCGCCACCACAGGTCAGACGCATGGTTTTTTTGGTGACTATCAGAGTCCCTTCCTTTCTCAAAAAGGTCTGTTTTTTTGTTTACCATTTAAAAATACTTGTTTAATAAAGAGAATTTAGAACAATTAAAAAAAACTGAGTCCTAATATCTAAAACAAGTCTTTTAACATTGGAATATTTTGTCATTTCTCCCCTAAATACAGGATTTTTTTGGGTTATAACTGTTGTCATATTATAATTTTGAACCTTGCCCCTTTTAACGTATTATAGCCATTTACCCAGTAGAATATTCTAGAGTTTAACTGTTCTTCCATTAACAGACATAAAGAAATTCTTTCTGTTGGCACTTAGAACTTTTCCAATACTTTCTTAGACTAGTCAGGGAAAAGGACTCTGAGCTAGATGCTTCACTTGCTCTCAATCACTGAAGTTGGTGCAATATTCTTTTACTGGAGAGAAAAGGAGGCTCAGTGATGTGAAGTAACTTGCCTAAGGCCCACAGCTAGGCAATAACAGAACTGAGGATTTTAACCCACGCCTGACATTGCACCTCTAGTAAAACACCAACAGTTTGTGGTTGAGCTACTAGAGCTCAATGGCAGAGGAAAGCCAGTTGGGATGGACCTGTTACAACTGTGCTCATTCCTGAGTCTCCACCCAAGGCTGCTGCCCACCTACCTCTGGAGTCTTCACCTCCGTCACAGCTCTCCTCATCTGGGTACTCATTGCGCCAATTACTCTCACTGTTTTCATCATCTTCATCTTCGTAAATGTCCTCTGGTTGTTGGTCATCATTCACCTGCACATCTCAACACAAACACAAGTGTAAGTCAAAACATCGAAGGTTATGTTCTGGGGGAAGCTATTAGCAAACCAACTTGGAGAATTGTCATTTAAGGGTGCTGTGTGAAAAAGAGGCATCCTTAGAGTCAGTTTGACCTTGCTGCACAAGAGGCTACACTTAGACTACAGAGGGAGATGCTGGCCCTACTCCACTCAGAAGTCCAGCTCTAGGTACCACATTCCTGGTGGGACAGACTGAACACCAAAAAGTAACGCCCAGGTGATCTTCAAACTGCTAAAGGGCAGTCAGGTGGGTAAGGGATTAATTACATGGACTATAGGTAATGCCAAAGACCAGAACCAAAACCCAAGTGTGAGGGGTGCAGGAAGGGAAAAGAAGGGACTAGGTGTAGTCCAAGGTGAGTGCCTGACTTAGACTGTGGTTGTAGCATAGGTGTGGAATAAAGTGCTTTTCTTGTACGAGTGTGACAAGTACCACCTGAACTTCTCATTAATCATTTTAGAATTTAAGAAAAATGATTGTCAGGAAATTAGCTTTCTTAATCCAAGATTTTCCCCTCTTAGAGGATACAACTAAAAAAGGTTTTGTTCTAATTTGTATTAAAATTTCTGGCTTTATTTTGTCTTTATTTTAAGCCCCCACACATTCTCTACCCCCTTTTGGGTAGGAATAAACAATAAAGATGATGTTGCAACCTTGTAAAATATTTATTAAGAGAAGAAATTATAAATGTAGACTCTTGTTCCCAAAATTCCCTGCATTAAACCAGGTTCCTAAAGGCATTTGGACTAAGTTTTTCCTCTAAGCGAGAACAAGAACAATGTTGATCAGGTTTGGAACCCAGGGAGGCAAAGTGCCCTGACTACAGAATTGCTGAGGCTGCCTCATGCCCCTCATCCTCATGGGTCCCCTTACCAACTCCCACTCCTGGCTGTAGGGTTGCACAGAGAGGATATTCTCAATCCATCCTGGAGTGGCCGTCTCCAAGTAGTAAATGTCATACACATAGTCATCCTTTGGTTCCTCCCGGTGCCCAACACTTGCTCCATCCTCAGATATAGTCAACCGCTCACGGATCAACTCTACAGAATTGCAGAGGATCACTTCTGGGTCAGATGTCTATAAAGAAAACGGCAGATAACATGCATGAATTAAACATGGATGTTTGAAGAGAAGGAACTTAAGGGTTGGGTGAAGGAAACCTCCTTATAGTTCTCTATTAGATTTAATATTCTTATCCCATGGTCCGCTAGCTTCTTAATTAGCTATGAGATAAAAAAAAACAATTATCCCCCCCCCCCCAAAAAAAACCCTTGTAGTTCTTCTGAGATAGAAATTTGCAATGCCTCTATAGCTGATTCTCAGATGGGTCTATGTTTTATGTGGCCTCCTATAAGGGCCTAAGGTTGATTCCTGGGCTCTGATGATTACTACCAGCCATCACCTACCACTTGACTTGCCCACACTGACACCCTTTTTTTCTTTTTTTAAAATTTTTAAAAATATTTTCTTTATTGATTTTTAGAGAGAGGGGAGAGAGAGAGAGAAGGGGGAGGAGCAGGAAGCATCAACTCCCATATGTGCCTTGACAAGGAAAGTCCAAGGTTTTGAACCGGCAACCTCAGTGTTCCAGGTCAACGCTTTATCCCACTGCGCCACCACATGTCAGGCCGACACCCTGCTTTTTATCACAACCAAGAGTGATTCCCCCTATAATTGATTTCCTGCTAGAAAGAATAGCTCAAGATGAATTGCCCCAGAATGGAACTGGCCCAGGTAAGATGTACTCCAGGTGCAAAAGGCTGTTATCCAGGGTAGCCTAAGTCAATTTGGAAACCAAAGAGACATCTGCAAGTGACCCCTTTCAACAGGTTCATCATAGGAGGCTGTGCAGCTAAAATCAGATACCATATGGGGAACTGGGGGTGTCCCATGGTCAAGGCAGACATGGGGAGACCAATGCTCTCTATCATAGGCTAAAGAGAAATCTTTGCTCCAAAGTTAAAAGGAACTAGAGATGTCAATTTTTGTGCAGACTCTTAGCCAACCTCAAAGCTCTTTATAAGGAAAGATCTGGCTCCAACACACAAGTCCCCAGCCCTCAGTCCAACAGATTATGCAGCCATATTTCTTAGCTATATATATTTTTTTCAAATTTCCTGTAATGAACACATTTTCATTAAAAATTACTTTTAAGTGTAGTCTGTATGCTTACCCATATTTTCAATTATACTACACATAGCATTTTCTACCATTAAACACATATACAAGTATTTTCCCATCTTGCCAGTCTTCATGGTTATTAAGTTTCAGGTAGTTATGTTGTCAATTTCTCAGACATAATTTCTAGCCTTCATGTACAGCATCGCAATGAATACATAGTTTCCCGCATTTGAAAATGGAGATAAAAGTACCTATCTCGCCTGACTGGGTGGTGGCACAGTGGATAGACCGTTGGACTGGGACGTGGAGGACCCAGGTTCAAGACCCCCGAGGTCGGCAGCTTGAGCACGGGCTCATCTGGTTTGAGCAAAGCTCACTAGCTTGGACCCAAGGTCTCTGGCTCGAGCAAGGGGTTACTCGGTCTGCTGAAGGCCCACAGTCATGGCTATGACAAAACCATCAATGAACGACTAAGATGTCGCAACGAAAAACTGATGATTGATACTTCTCTCTCCATTCCTGTCTATCCCTCTCTCTGACTCTGTAAAAAAAAAAAAAAAAGGCAAGCCCTGGCCGGTTGGCTCAGCGGTAGAGCCTCGGCCTGGCGTACGGGAGTCCCGGCCAGGGCACATGGGAGAAGCGCCCATTTGCTTCTCCACCCCCCCCCTTCCTCCCTCTCTCTCTCTCTTCCCCTCCCGCAGCCAAGGCTCCATTGGAGCAAAGATGGCCCAGGCGCTGGGGATGGCTCCTTGGCCTCTGCCCCAGGCGCTAGAGTGGCTCTGGTCTGGACAGAGCGACGCCCCGAGGGGCAGAGCATCGCCCCCTGGTGAGCTGAGCTTCGCCCCTGGTGGGCATGCTGGGTGGATCCCAGTCGGGCGCATGCGGGAGTCTGTCTGACTGTCTCTCCCCATTTCCAGCTTCAGAAAAAAAAAAAAGTACCTATCTCACAGGGTTTTTGTGGGGATTAAAATAAATTTTAGCCTGCCCTGTGGTGGCGCAGTGGATAAAACGTCGACCTGGAAATGCTGAGGTCGCCGGTTCGAAACCCTGGGCTTGCCTGGTCAAGGCACATATGGGAGTTGATGCTTCCAGCTCCTCCCCACCTTCTCTCTCTGTCTCTCTCTCCTCTCTCCCTCTCTGTCTCTCTCTCCCTTTCTCTCTCCTCTCTAAAATGAATTAAAAAAAAGTAAAAATAAAATAAAATAAAATTTAAAAACCCACAGAAATAAGTACTTAGCACAATACTTGATGTATAATAATTACTTAGTAAACTAATAGCAGCTTTTGTTGATACCACAACTGTTTGCTTCTGTTATTTCCCTAGGATAAATCCTGGGGGTGAGATAACTAGATAAAATGAACCAAATCTTTTCATCTTTTCAGATTTCCTATTAAGTGCCACTTACTTGTTTTAAAAAATGGTGTCAATTTAAGGAAAAACCCATTATAATGTGGCACTGAAATGATATCACGAATTTTTTAATTTCTTTAGAATTTTGAATGGCTTTAGAGTGCAAACATTAAAAATGAATTTAGGTAAGTTTTAAAGTAGGCCCCAAGCTAGTTTTAGGATTCCTGTTATATAAAGCCATGCTGTTTTGCAAGATTGGCATCAATTTTAAGCACTACACCCATGTACCATTTTTAAAAAAGATTTATTGATTTGAGAGAGAGAGAGAGAAAGGTGGGTTTGAGGAGTGGGAAGCATCAACTTGTAGTTGCATCTTGTAATGTGCCTTGACCTGGCAAGCCGGAGGTTTTGAACTAGTGACCTCAGCATTCTAGGTTGACACTTTTATCCACTGTGCCACCCCAGGTCTTCATGTACCATTTTAATCACAGCTTTGCCAGCAGTGCTATGAACAACTTTTCCCGTTATTATTATTTTCTTTTCAAGTGAAAGTAGGGGAGATAGACTCCTGCATGCGCCAGGGCTGGGATCTACCCGGAAACCCCCATCTGGGGCCAATGCTTGAATCAACCTTGAACCAAACGATCTATCCTCAGTGCCCTGGGATGACACTCAAGTCACTGACTATGGGAGGGGGAGGGAAAAAGGAGAGGGAGAAAAGCAGATGGTTGCTTCTCATGTGTGCCCTAACCAGGGATCAAACTGGGGATTGAACCTGGGACATCTGCACATCAGGCCACCGCTCTATCCACTAAGCCAACTGGTCAGGGCCTCCCATGCTAGTCTTGGCATAAAACCTCAAGTTTGCTTTCAGCTTAAATTCATGTTTTTAAAATAATTACTCTAAAAAAACATTTTTGGCCTGACCAGGTGGTGGCGCAGTGGATAGAGCGTCGGACTGGGATGCGGAAGGACCCAGGTTCGAGACCCCGAGGTCGCCAGCTTGAGCGCAGGCTCATCTGGCTTGAGCAAAGAGCCCACCAGTTTGGACCCAAGGTCGCTAGCTCCAGCAGGGGGTTACTTGGTCTGCTGAATGCCCACGGTCAAGGCACATGTGAGAAAGCAATCAATGAACAACTAAGAAGTCGCAATGCGCAACGAGAAACTGATGATTGATGCTTCTCATCTCTCTCCTTTCCTGTCTGTCCCTGTCTATCTCTGCCTCTGTTAAAAATAAATATAAATAAATAAAGTTTAAAAAAACATTTTTGATGTGTTAATACTTTATATTACATTGTTAGAAAAATTTGTGTTCATGTCCTTCAGTTCTACTAATTTTTCTTATAAAATCAAACTATTGATCCACTTCCACTGAACATCGGTTTCTTTTAAAAATTATTTGACTGGTGGCCCTGGCCGGTTGGCTCAGTGGTAGAGCGTCGGCCTGGTGTGCAGGAGTCCCAGGTTCGATTCCTGGCCAGGGCACACAGGAGAAGCGCCCATTTGCTTCTCCACCCCTCCCCCTCTCCTTCCTCTCTGTCTCTCTCTTCCCCTCCCGCAGCCAAGGCTCCATTGGAGCAAAGTTGGCCAGGGCTCTGAGGATGGCTCTGTGGCCTCTGCCTCAGGCACTAGAATGGCTCTGGTTGCAACAGAGCATCGCCCCCTGTTGGGCATGCCGGGTGGATCCCGGTTGGGTGCATGCAGGAGTCTGTCTGACTGCCTCCCCATTTCCAACTTCAGAAAAAAAATAAAGAAAAAAGAGGGAAAAAAAATTATTTGACTGGTAACTCATGAATCAGTGTGGAATTAGTTTTGGTAAAAGAATGACATCATGCTCAAATTGCTACCCTGGTATAGTAGCATCAGGATTAAATATGTTTTGCTTGATGTATTTTATATTAAGATTTCATTTTTTAAACTTAAAATACTTCTAAAAGGGATGAAAACATTTTAAATGTTTATTAAGAGAGAGAATGCATTAGGCTGAGGACTTTCTATTTCTATGGTCTTCCTGCATGCAGGCACTGTTTTCTGGAAGCTGGTACAAAACACATTAAATATAATGGAGTGGTCTGGCCTGGCCTGTGGTGGCACAGTGGATAGAGCTTCAACCTGCAATGTTGAGGTCGCCAGTTTGAAACCCTGGGCTTGCCCGGGTCAAGGCACATATAACAAGCAAGCAATGAACAACTGTGTGAAACAATTATGAGTTGATACTTCTCACTCTCACCCCCCCAATAAAATCAATAAATAAAATATTTGAAATAAATAAATAGATATAATACAGTGGAAAGAACACTGGATTAAGTATGCATTTTGGACCTAAATCCGCCTGAGACTTGATATGCTGCCCAAGATTTTTAATCTCCCTCTGATAAATTTTCTATATTTACCTTGCTCAAAATCCTTCACTAATTCTCTATCTCAGGATGAAAAGGCAATGGGTCCTGAGACATTCCACAGGGTCTAATAGATAATAGACATCCTCTCCCAAATTTTTTGTTACTATTTCCCCCCAGTTTACTGGGCCCCAGAATGACTCTGAAAACATCAAACTTGACTTCAGAACAGTTAGCTTGCAGGTCCTCAGCCTGGAATGCGCCTGCCCAAGATATTCACAATGCTCTGCCATTCACTTCCCTCAAGTCTTCACTCAAGTGTCATTCTTTCAGTGAGACCTCTGAAATGGAACCACTCTTCTCCTGCTCCTTCCACCCTGCAACTCTTACAGCCCATACCACTATCTGACATTGAATTTGTTTTTCTCTTTCTGAATGTTTGGTCCTCCTTGCTATATCCACAGAACCTAAGAACAATGCCTGGCATATAGCGCTCAGTAATTATTTGTTGAATAGATTACCTAATCTGTAAACACGAGGCTATCTAGTTGGAGGAATCATCCATTAATAAAAAGTGAAGCCGTGTGCATCTTCTTAACTGTGTGCTGATTTAACGCCCAGATTCCTGGCATTACCTGTCCGGAGAAGCCCAGACTCCACTTCGGGCGTGTACTCACTTTGCAGGATCCGGCGGCAGAGGCCTCTGAGTCTCCTTCTTCGTGGATCAGATCCAACAGCTGGAAACCTGAGTCGTCGTCGGCTTCTTGGTTTCCTCTCACGTACTCAGACTCCACGCAATCCGAAGGAATTTCCGAGGATCGGCGGCTAGAGACCACCCTGTAGCGGCCCTCCTGCCGGATCTCCCGAGCCGACGCGCGGAGTTCGCGGCGGATACGCTGCTGGCTGCCCCGGGACGGGCGTAGGGCGGCCCGCAAAAGCGGCTGGACCGGTTCTTCCTAAAGGGCAGGAGAGAGGGGTGCCGGCGTAAGCAGGGGTTCGTGTAAGGATACGGAATAGTTTCATTCCAGATGCGCCCTAAGATCCCCTCCACTCCGAGTCTATCCCGGCCCAATACCTGGGAGCGCACGGTGGCCACCAACTGGAAGACATTCTCCGATGCTCTCTCCAGACCTTCGGGGTACGTCTTTGGGGTCGCCGACTCCACCGCGTCGCTCCGGAGGCGTTTACAAGCGAGGACAAGAGCCTCGGCGGGCTCCGCGCTGCGCTTCCGCTTTACACGGAGTACCCCTGACCTACCGGCCTCCATAGTAGCTGTCGCGGAGCACTGTGGGAACGCGTGGGGAGCGACGCGAGAGCATTTAAGTTCTGCTTCCGGGCCCCGCCCCCCGACCTGCTCGGCAAGAGTAGAAAGGTTCAGCCCCCTCACGCCAGCCGCGGCAATGTGGCGGTGGCGGCGGAAGTGAACGGAGAGGTACCCCGTGGTCTGTGAGGCGCTGGGCATGTTGGGTAGGTGGGATCGTGTTTGGAGTCCCGGATGCAGCCGGCTTCTTGTTCTCAGCTCCAGCTCTGGCGGCAGGTCCTGGCGTCGGCGTTCTCGGACTCCAAAGTACGCAGCTCTGCGAGGTCCTGGAGGACCTTTCTGGAGTCCGCATGGAGTAGCGAGGAGAGCCTGGGCGGGCGGTAGAGCGGGGTTCCCGGCGCGCCCCGGCTTTGCAGTCGTCTCTGGTGATTGCGGCTTGCTGGGCCCCTGGGTGGAGCGTCTCGGCGGTGAAATGGTTCGTTCATAGGACATACCTGGAGTCTCCCCTCAGCGACAGAGTGGCGTGGTCGTTTCCATTCCCTCTTTGTAAATGACCACATGAGTTGACAGCCCCTGAAGAATGAGGAGGGGATCATACTGTCTCCTGAATCTGGAGTGTGTTCTCCTTTTGGGAGAGGACAAGTCAATAGATTAAGAGATTTATCCGTAGGAGATGTATAGTGCCTCACGCAGAGAGGTTATAGGACATGGTTCCCCCTTCTCAAGCATTCCTCTATGACTTTATGAAAAGATACTGTGATTCTAGTTATACCCTCAGCGACATCACAAGACAAAAAGGGAATTCCACAGGATGAAGGTTGTTAGACTCTCCGCAGTCTGGACCCCATCAATATGTTTGACTCCTTGTTCAGTTTCATTTCAGCTAAACTGATTTATCCACTGCATGACAGCCTAAATTTTTCTAATGTGAAGTACCCCATCCCCACGCCCACCTAAATCCTAGCCATCTTTTAAGCCTTTCCTGAACATTCTGAGAGATGGGGTCCTTTGTTTTCACTGCAGTATTTGTTGGACACAGTTTTCTAAAGCATATTAAATACTCTGGTAGTTCTAGATACTCAATCTTTTTCAAAGAAGTATTAGGGTATGAAATGTACAGAATTGACTTTAGTGATGGTTTTCAAACTAGGTTGCAAACCATTGGTGAGTTACAAAATCAGTTTAGTGGTTCATGATCAATTAAAAACAGGATAAAATATGTCAGAGGGCCTTGCCCATTGGAAGGCTAAACATGTACTGTTTTGTGAAACTAAGTTATACGTGCCTGTTTGTATTGCAACTCAATGTAAAATACATTTCTTACTAAAAGGTTATTAGAAAGTTTGAGAGCCGCTAGATTAGAGAGTAGATATGCTGGGCTTTTAAAATTTGAGTTTTACTGAAAGACAGATTGACTAGTTTGAACTAGGCTAGTGACTGCCTGAGTCTTTTCAGATAAGAGTGTTTCCCATCATCTTGTATAAGAATTCAATGTTTACTTAGTCTAGATCATTTGAAAACAAAGTCAGTAAAATGCCTGAGGAATATTTAAGAGACCTCCTCCACAAAAAGTAATCAGGGTTCCTGAAGATGGATCAGTGTTTAACAAGAAATGAAGGGGAGTGTAAAACACTTGCTCTTTTCTGAATGGTGAGAGGGAGGGTGTTGTGAGAGCCCATTCCTGCTAAGAAGTACCTTCAGACTTTGAGCTGAGGTGTTCTTTGTCTCTCAGCAATTGATCTCTTTGTGGGAAAAGGCCATACAAGACATTTTTTCTGTGTGGTGACATTTTATTTATTTGAAGGAATTTAGATGAAAGGTTTTTTTTTGTTTTTTTGTTTTTTTGTTTTTTTTACAGAGGCAGAGATAGACAGGGACAGACAGACAGGAACAGAGAGAGATGAGAAGCATCAATCATCAGTTTCTCTTTGCGAGTTGCAACTTCTTAGTTGTTCATTGATTGCTTTCTCACATGTGCCTTGACCATGGGCCTTCAGCAGACCAAGTAACCCCCTGCTGGAGCCAGGGACCTTGGGTCCAAACTGGTGAGCTCTTTGCTCAAGCCAGATGAGCCCGCACTCAAGCTGGCGACCTCGGGGTCTCGAACCTGGGTCCTTCCGCATCCCAGTCCGACGCTCTATCCACTGCGCCACCACCTGGTCAGGCGATGAAAGGTTTTTGAAAATTGCTTTTAAAATTAAATACTACTGTCCCTGGCCAGTTGGCTCAGTGGTAGAGCGTCGGCCTGGTGTGCAGGAGTCCCGGGTTCGATTCCCAGCCAGGGCACACAGGGGAAGCACCTATCTGCTTCTCCACCCCTCCCCCTCTCCTTCCTCTCTGTCTCTCTCTTCCCCTTCCACAGCCAAGGCTCCATTGGAGCAAAGTTGGCCCTGGCGCTTAGGATAGCTCTGTGGCCTCTGCCTCAGGCGCTAGAGTGGCTCTGGTCACAACAGAGCGACGCCCCCTGGTGGGCGTGCCGGGTGGACCCTGGTCGAGCGCATGTGGGAGTCTGTCTGACTGCCTCCCTATTTCTGGCTTCGGAAAAATACAAAAAAAAAAAAAAAAAAAAGAGTAGTCTAAAATTAAATACTACTGAGTAGATAAGTAATTATTATAAAAGATAGTGAGGCATAAAGAATGACAGTATCATGAATACCTGTATACCCACCACCAAGTTTTAAAAGAAGAATAATATTACTTTTGAAGTCCCCTGTGTGGCCCTCCTTGATCCCATCCATTTCCCTTTCCTTTTAGAGGTCACTACTATTCTATTCCATGCTCTGCATTTTAGTATGGTCCCTGAAGAATGTATTGTTCTATTTTGCATAATTACAAATTTTATATAAATGTAAACTTACAGTATTCTGTGACTTGCTTTTTCTGTGGCACAACATTATATTCCTGGGATTATTCCATTATAGCTGTGATTTATTGTTTAGATGAAGGCTATTGGTCTATGTGTTTTTCTTCAAACGAAACATTTATTATCCTTAGTAGTATTGGTGGCACTTCTCCCTCTGCAAGTGAGAAGCCGGGGAGGGGGAGCAGACAGACAGACTCCTGCATGCACCCAACTAGGATCCGGGATCCACCTGGCATGCCCACCAGGGGGCAATGCTTGGTCTCTCTGGGGCATTGCTCCACTGCAACCAGAGCCATTCTAGCTCCTGAGGCAGAGGCCATGGAGCCGTCCTCAGCGCCTGGGCCAACTTTGCTCCAGTGGAGCTTTGGCTGTGGGAGGGGAAGAGAGAGACAGATAGAAAGGAAAGGGGGAGGGGTGGAGAAGCAGATGGGCGCTTCTCCTGTGTACCCTGGCCAGGAATCAAACCTAGGACTTCCACACGCTAGGCTGATGCTCTACTGCTGAGCCAACCGGCCAGGGGGGTGGCACTTCTTTACCACCACCCCAATCTCTCTCTGTTCTTTCCTACCAGCCCTTTCCTCTACTTTCTTTCCTTTCTCACCTGCTTTAACCTGAGGCTATGCCCAGATGTACCTTTGAGGCTCATTTGACCATGTTGGAATCACTGAGGACTGCTGAAGTTTCCTGACAGCTTTTATGAACTTAAGTGTTATAGTTTTTGATGTTTTATATGGACTATAAAACCAAGTAATAAGTAACTTGCTGGAAAAATGAAAATACTGATTAACTATTTTCAGTGGCTTTGACAATTTTGTCAACTTCTTGATTTCTATTATTTTTTTGATTTTTTTGTCTTTTAACATTTTTCCCTCTACATTGTTGGCATTAGGATGTGAATAGGTTTCTAACCAACTGACCTGTCCACACAAAATAAACTGGCAAGTGATAAAACTGAGGAGCTGATTGGCACAATGAAGGTCTTCTGTGGGCGGGCCAATCCAACCACAGGATCCATGGAGTGGCTGGAGGAAGATGAGCACTATGATTACCACCAGGAGATTGCCAGGTAACAAGGGTTTGTTTGCAGTTGCCTGCAGGTGGGTGGGGCACTTGATCACAAAGCAGGTGGCTTGGAATCCAGTCTGAGTGTACAATGTAGGATGTCACCCAGTGCTTCTGGGCAGGTCTTGGTCATGAGCAGGTATGCTCAGCCAGGTAGGTTTGTCTGGGATTTAGGCTGATTCATGCCTATGTGGGGAGTCAAAGGATCTGTTTAGTGGAGCAAAGAAGACCCCAGGTTCAGTAGCAGTAGTGGGCTTTATGGAAGTTGATCATTTACTTGTGTCACTTAAATGGTGATACATTTTTCTTTTTTTTAAACATTTTTTATTTATTCATTTTTAGAGAGGGAGAGAGAGGAGAGACAGAGAGAGAGAAGGGGGGAGGAGCAGGAAGCATCAACTCCTATATGTGCCTTGACCAGGCAAGCCCAGGGTTTCGAACCAGCGACCTCAGCATTTCCAGGTCAACGCTTTATCCACTGCACCACCACAGGTCAGGCATATTTTTCGTATAGTTAAATTCTCTTGAAAAATAGAAGAATGCTTTCTTTTCTTTGAAGGGATGTTTAAAAGTATGTGAGTTACTGTTATTTATCAATCATTTAGAGCATATGACATGCCAGCACCCTTCTAGGGCTGTGAATACCAAAATGAAGAAGAAAGGGTTCCCATTCTTAAGGAATAGACAGTTTTGTGAGAGACAGATGTATAAGGTCTACCGGAAAGTTCTGTTCGTTTCTATCACAACAAGTTTCAACACGTAAGCACATGTTTATTTGGCGCATGTGTGCCTCTCTATTTTTATCACTTAATGTATACATACTGATGTAGCAAATTAACTAAAACAGAGTTGATTCACGTTAGTCTTATGTGTGAAGCGATAGTATACCCATGGCTACTGAAAAAGTTCATTTACGCCACTGTAATTTTTACAAATTTCAACAAGGAAGAAATGCTACAGAAGCATGTCTGTCGCATCTACCATATTTCCCGGACTTAGCACCCTCTGACTATCACTTGTTTTTGTCCTTACAAAATTTTTTGAAGGGCAAAAAATTCAAAAATGAAGAAGATATCAAAAAAGCACTGGTTCAATTTTTTGCATCAAAAGATAAAACATTTTTCAAAAATGGATATACAAATTGCCCTCACGCTGGCAAGAAATCATTAATATATAATAATGGTAATTATATTATTTAATAAAGTTTATTGACCATAAGAAATATTTGTATTTTGTTTAATCCAAAAACGGACAGAACTTTCCGGGAGACCTTATATAAATAATTATGGCACAGTGAGATAAAGGTCAGCGGAAATGGGCACAAAAGTTCATGTGTGCAGCAAGAACCAGCTGGGCTAACTTGCTTTCTGGGCAGGTGGAATTCCATGTAAATTTCCAGATGAGCCAGTTTGGGGAGTGGCGGGGCTGTGGTGGGAAAGGATGCTGAAAAGGTAGGCGGAGGTCGTGTTGCAAAGGCTGGTAGCAAGATACAGGAAGGGGAACATGAATATGCGTCTGGGCTCTGCCACTCAACTCTGACATTGGCCAAGCTACTTGACTTCTCTGAGCCTGAGTATAATAATATATTTCTCAATGTACAATGTAATAATATATGTCTTGGACCTGGCTGGTTGGCTCAGTGGTAGAGCATCAGCTCGGTGTGTGGATGTCCCGGGTTCAATTGCTGGTCAGGGCACACAGGAGAAGCAATCATCTGCTTCTCCACCCTTACCCCTTTCCCTTCTCTCTCTTTCTTCCCCTCCCACAGCCAAAGCACCACTGGAACAAGTTTTCCCTGGGCGCTGATGGTGGCACCATGGCCTTGCCTCAGGCGCCAAAATGGCTCTGGTTGCAACAGAGCAATGGCCCCAGATGGGCAGAGCATTGCCCCCTAGTTGGCTTGCTGGGTGGATCCCGGTTGGGCACATGTGGGAGTCTGTCTCTCTGCCTCCCCACTTCTCACTTCAGAAAAAATATTAAAAAAAAAAAATAGTTTATGTCTCGATATAATATACATTTCAGCATAAGACCCTTATTTTAGGATTGTTTGATGATTGAATGAAATATAATATCTGATACAGAATAAGGGCTCAAAAATATTTCTTTCTAAAAATTTTAGACATTATTTTCTGAGTGATTGAGATGTAAAACGGGAGAAAAAGGATTAGTTTGCATTTTGGAACACTAATTGAGAACAGTTTAGAAAGTGGGTTGGAGGAAGTAGACCCTTTGGGTGGATCCCCAAAGCAGAAACAGTAGATGTGGAGAGAGGAGGAGACAGCTTTGAGGGAGCTTGAGTTTGATAACTGATAGGATGCAGTGGTGGAAGAAGAGAGAAAATTTAAGAAGCATGATAATTTCTGGTTAGAGTGACTAGGTGCATGGAACTGTTGTTTCCTAAGAACGCAGGATGAATTGGTGGTGTTGGGGAGGGGAAGGTGATGGAGAAATAGATGTTTGGACATCCAATAGAGAGGCCAGCGAGCAGATGTGTGAGTCTGGAGATAATTTGCAGTTGTTAGTGAAAGTTGAAACAGGGCTCTCAGAGACAGCATGGAGTGAGAAAGGTAGAAGGTGGAAGGAGTTCTGGAGTAGCTGAGGAGGCCCGAGAACCAGGAGGGAATGGCCAGAGAGTAAAGAGGAAAGTGTTTCAGGAAGAGGGAGTGTCCATCAGGGCCAGAGAAGTCCTGGATGTTAGCAATTGGAGCGAGCTGGTTTTGGTTAAGGAGAGTGATGTTAGCAAAGTATGGGGAGTGAATGGGTGATGAGGCAGGGAAGATGGGAAGTGACAGTGCCTCTTAAAAAGTGGAGAAAGGTTATAAAGGACCAGATTTCAACTCAACATCCATAGGAAGGTTCAGATGTTAAAACCTTGATGTGCCATGAAAGAACCCTACCCTTTTATTTTTTTAATTATTCATTTTAGAGAAGAGAGACAGAAAGAGAGAAAGAGAGAGAGAGAGAGAGAAGGGGGGGAGGAGCAGGAAGCATCAACTCCCATATGTGCCTTGATCGCCGCAAGCCCAGGGTTTTGAACCAGTGAGCTCAGCGTTCCAGGTAGAAGCTGGATACACTGCACCACCACAGGTCAGGCGAGAACCCTACCCTTTTAGTGCTGTGCTCTTGAAAGTGTAGAGTACGATTGCCTGTGTTCCAGTTGCCTGGAACACCAGTTCAAATACTGATTTCTAGACTTCCCGCCCATTCTGGATCAGAGTCTCTTTGTATGTTTGCTGGGAATCTGCATTTAAAGTTAGCCCTGCAGCCCTGGCTGGATGGCTCGGTTGCTTGGAGCATCATCCCAAAGCACAGGTTGCCGGTTTGCTCCGCGGTTGGGGCACATGCAGGAACAGCTCGATGTGTCCCCCCCGCTCTCCCTCTCTCCCTCTCTCCCTCTCTTCCTCTCTCCCTCTCTCCCTCTCTCCCTCTCTCCTCCTCCCCCTTCCTCTCACTGAACTCAATAAAATAAATTTAAGTAAATAAATAAAGTTAGCCCCGCAGTGATTCTATGTTGACCTGAGGCTGGAGGTCGTCTGTTTAGTGGGAGTGCCTCAGCTTTCACCTGCAACTCTCAGAAAGCATCTTTGGGCTGGGCCTGCTGACTGCTCGGGACTCATCCTGACCCTTCTAGAGGTTTTCAAATTTGTAAATTGCTACTGTCAAAAAAATGGATAATAAACTCTCCTCCCTTTAACACTCTGTCGTTTGGTCAACTCTTATTTTTCCCCGGTGTTAAACTTAAGGGAAAATGCTGGTCATACTGCTCACATATACGGCAGATGCTTATTTTCCCTTTCCCCACTTCCTCTCCCTAGTGTTAGATCTGTGGTTATCCCAATGTACAAACGTATATAAGATTATGTAAAGTATTAGAGAAATTGAGTCTTAGTTACTCTGAGGAAAAAAATGTGTGACTTATAACATCCATATGTTAGTGGCTTTGGAGTTACTGTGACAAGGCTAACTACTAGAGCATTCTTAGATCTGAGGTTCTTTGCTAAAAATACATATTTTTTTTTGAGATTTTTTATGTAGTACCAGAGAATTATAGCATTTAACTGTCAATATAAGAAATCCCAAGGCTCAGTGGATAGAGCATCAGCCCAGTGTGCAAATGTCCCGGGTTTGATCCCCAGTCAGGGCACACATGAGGAGTAACCATCTTCTTCTCTCCTCCTGCTCCCCTTTCTCTCTCTCTTCCCCTGATGGTTCCATTGGTTCGAGCTTCAGCCTCAGGTGCTAAGGACAGCTCAGTTGATTTGAGCATCCGGCTCCAAACAGGGGTTGCCAGGTCCCGGTTGGGGTGTATGCAGGAGTCTGTCTCTCTATCTCCCCTCCTCTCACTTAAAAAAGAAAGAGAGAAAGGGAGGGAGTGAGGGAGGAAAGGAAAGGAAAGGGAAAGGGAAAGGGAAAGGGAAAGAATTCCAAATCTGTAGATAAGATTTTTAAGAGTTTATTTGAGCCAAACTGACGACATATGCCCAGGCGCCAGATCTTAAATCCACCAGATAATAAGTTTTGTAGTTTATTCTATCCATTTGAAATTAAGGAGTGAAGTAAGATTACATGAAGATAGGAAAGCCTGACTGGGTGGTGGCGCAGTGGATAGAGCGTCGGACTGGGATGCAAAGAACCCAGGTTCGAGGCCCCTAGGTTGCCAGCTTGAGTGAGGGCTCATCTGGTTTGAGCAAAAGCTCACCAGCTTGAGCCCAAGGTCACTGGCTCGAGCAAGGGGTTACTCGGTCTGCTGAAGGCCCGCTGTCAAGGCACATAGAAGAAGGCAATCAATGAAAACTAAGGTGTTGCAATGCGCAACGAAAAACTAATGATTGATGCTTCTCATCTCTTCATTCCTGTCTGTCTCTCCCTGTCTATCCCTCTCTCTGACTCTCTTTCTCTGTCTCTGTAAAAAAAAAAAAAAAAGAGATGGGAAAAAGTAAGGCAGGGATTGGCTTTTACGATAGTTAGCAAGATTATGTGCTTTCTTGAGGGTGGTTTATTTCTTATTTTTTAAAAGAATTTATTGATTTTAGAGAGAAGGGAGAAGTGGGGGAGGAGTGGGAAGCATCAACTCATGGTAGTTGTTTCTCATATGTGCCTTGACAGGCAAGCCCAGAGTTTCAGACTGGCAGCCTCAGCATTCCAGGTCGACGCTCTATCCACTACGTCACCACAGGTCTAGGGAGGGTGGTTTATTTCAAAGGTGTGTTAACTTAGGAATTTATGATCATAGCACCCTGTGTGGTTACTTTCCATAAAACCCCTTTTTTGTCCACATAATTCTATTAAAATAGTTTAAAATCTGCCTGGATGTTTGTTTCATCTGATTTAAAAATGCATTTTTATATGTGAATATATTCATAGGTTGATGTATCTTATCATTAGCTAAGGTTTCTGACCTCTCTTTTTGTTTTTTAGATCTTCTTATGCTGATATGCTACATGACAAAGACAGAGTAAGTGTTAAAGGAAACCATTATTTGATATGGGGTTTTGAAACCTTGGAGTACATGAAGACTGAAAACTCCCCCTGGTGGGGGAGGCAACACCCGTTGGAGACATGATGTTAGAATGATGCTGAGAGTCAGTGTGATGTAGTGGTTGGGAAATCAGTCAGGAGGCTGGGTCTTACTTCTGGCTCTGCAGCTGACCTGAGTGTGAAGTTGGAGAAAACATGGGAACTCTGTGGACCTCATTTATTAGAATTCAAAATGAGCGGGATGTACTAGCTGACCCCCATAACCTCTAGATAAAAATTCTCTAATTACATGATAATTAGAGAATTATCCTTGTATAGTCAGTTTGTAATTTAAAAATAAAATCATTCACCTTGTATAGTCAGTTTGTAATTTAAAAATAAAATCTCTAGCGGTCACTGCAGACTGCATTTTGTAAAGCAGATTTGGTTTTTATTGTAGAATAACATTTCAGCTTTCCTCGTTCATTTTTCTTTTATCTGAGTTTTCCCGTTTGAGTTATGGTCTTGTGATGTTAGCAGCCTAGAATTTCCTGGTGTACCAGAGTACTAGACTAGTCGATCTCATCTGGATGGTTTGGAAGCTAGGAGGCTTGAAGGAGAAGGAGGCAGGGCCAAGCTTAAAAACTGAGCAGTACAAGGCAGGAGAGGGAGCAGGGCTCATGGTGGGGTTGGTCATTAGGCTGCTTGGTGTCTCCTTCACCCAGCCTGCCTATGGTTTGGAAGCATGTGACAGAACAACCTTTTTTTTTTTTTTTTTAATTTTTTTTTTTTTTTTTTTTTTACAGAGGCAGAGATAGACAGGGACAGACAGACAGGAACGGAGAGAGATGAGAAGCATCAATCATCAGTTTCTCGTTGCGAGTTGTGACTTCTTAGTTGTTCATTGATTGCTTTCTCACATGTGCCTTGACCGCGGGCCTTCAGCAGACCGAGTAACCCCCTGCTGGAGCCAGCAACCTTGGGTCTAAGCTGGTGAGCTCTTTGCTCAAGCCAGATGAGCCCACGCTCAAGCTGGCGACCTCGGGGTCTCGAACCTGGGTCCTTCCGCATCCCAGTCCGACGCTCTATCCACTGCGCCACCACCTGGTCAGGCCAGAACAACCTTTTTAAGCATCATTTGTGTGTAGGCACTAGGTGCCTCCCTAATTTTCATTACATATCTGAGTGCCTTTGATGAACTGTTGGGAAATTATGGAATGTGGAATGAACATTGTTATTGGCTATTCACTACTCTCTAGCTTAGTGGTTGTGGCTTCTTATTGACTCCTGAGGCTGTGAGCCTCTCTGGTTTTAGTATCGTCTACAGAGAGGGTCTTTTTTGTCCCAGCTTTCAGGGAACTTGGACAAACAGTATTGCCATCCATCCAGTCAGCAAAGCCAGAAACACGGCACCCTTTTCCTCATCTAAACCTGCAATCTGTCATCAAATTCTGTGGATCTTTTAACCCCACGGCTTTCTCAGCCCTCATTTATTGGTGTTGGCCCTTCCTTCCTTCCTTTTCATAGCAGCCCAAGGTTTCTTTTCTTTTTTATTGATTGATTTATGAGACAGAGAAGAAGGGAGAGAGAGAAAGAAAGCATTCATTTGTTGTTCCACTTAGTTGTGCATTCTTTGGTTACTTCCCGATGTGCCCTCACTGGGGATTGAACCTGCAATCTTGGTGTTTTGGGATGATACTCTAACCAGCTGAGCTAACTGGCTAGGTCCCAAGAGTGTCTTTCTGAAATGCGGGTCTGACCATGTTACACTTCTACTTATAACCTTTCAGTGGCCTCTCATTGCTTTCGGGACAAAATTCAAATTCCTTGGCAGAACATTCATAACTCTTCATTATTTAACCCTTTAATTTTTGCTCTTCCTCCCAACTCTGCACATGAGGAAATGGGGTCAGAACTCGCTGGTTAGTGGCAGAGCCAAGACAAACATGTTTTACTACTTTTGCTGGTGCCTTACATTTTGTTGTTGTTTTAGAATAACCGTTATTCCCATAAAATTTTTTTTTTTTAAAGAGTAAAGTGGTTTATTTTGATTTTTTTTTTTTTTTTTTTACAGGGACAGAGAGTCAGATAGAAGGATAGATAGGGACAGACAGACAGGAACGGAGAGAGATGAGAAGCATCAATCATCAGTTTCTCGTTGCGACACCTTAGTTGTTCATTGATTGCTTTCTCATATGTGCCATGACCGCGGGCCTTCAGCAGACTGAGTAACCCCCCGCTTGAGCCAGTGACCTTGGGTCCAAGCTGGTGAGCTTTTTGCTCAAGCCAGATGAGCCCGCGCTCAAGCTGGCAACCCCGGAGTCTCGAACCTGGGTCCTTCTGCATCCCAGTCCGACGCTCTATCCACTGCGCCACCGCCTGGTCAGGCCCATAAAATTACCTTATACTTGTTTGCAGTCAGTCCCAGTGCCCATCCCAGCCAACTACTGGGATCTACTTTCTGTCTCTTACTCATTTTGCCTTTTCTAGAGATTTCATATAAGTGAATTTATATGATATATACCTTAGGTGTGTATTTTCATATTTTTGAAGTTCATGTTGAGTATGTATTAGCATTCATTTCTTTAAAAAAATTTTATTGAATTTATTGGGGTAACATTGTCTAATAAAATTATATAGATTTCAGGTGTACAATTCTATAATACATCATCTGTATATTGTGTGTTCACCACCCAAAGTCAAGACCCCTTCCAAGTATTTGTTTCTTTTTATTGCTGAATAGTATTCCATTATAGGGGTATAGCAACTGTATTTTGTTTATTCATTTACCAATTGACAGAGATTGGGAGTATTTTTAGTTTTTAGCTATTTTGAATTTTGAATTGTCCTATTGTAAACATTCACATACAAGTCTTTATGTGGAAACATGTTTTTATTTCTTTCAGCTGGATATATGAGTAGCATTGCAGGGTCTATATGTTAAGTGTATATTTAACTTTGTGATTTTAATTTTCACTTTTTTAATTAATAGTGTCAAAGATCTTTTTTTTTTTTTTTTTTTGTATTTTTCTGAAGTTGGAAACGGGGAGGCAGTCAGACAGACTCCTGCATGCGCCCGACTGGGATCCACCCGGCACGCCCACCAGGGGGCGATGCTCTGCCCATCTGGGGCGTTGCTCTGTTGCAACCAGAGCCATTCTAGCACCTGAGGCAGAGGCCGTGGAGCCATCCTCAGCACCCAGGCCAACTTTGCTCCAATGGAGCTTTGGCTGCGGGAGGGGAAGAGAGAGACAGAGAGGAAGGAGAAGGGGAGGGGTGGAGAAGCAGATGGGTGCTTCTCCTGTGTGCCCTGGCCGATGCTCTACCACTGAGCCAACCGGACAGGGCCAAAGATCTTTTTATGTGCTTATTTGTAGTATATCTTGGTGTAATTTAGGTATTTTTTCTTTTTTTGAGACTTTATTTATTGATTTTAGAGCTAGGAGAGAGAGAGAAAGAGAGGGAGGGGGCAGGAGCAGGAAGCATCAACTCGTGTAGTAGTTGCTTCTCATATGTGCCTTGACCGGCAAGCAAAGGCTTTTTGAACTGCAACCTCAGAATTCCAGGTCCATGCTCTGTCTATTGCGCCACCACAGGCCAGGTGGTGTAGTTCAGTTATGAACATAGGTAGACTCTGGATAGACACTGCTGTCATTAATTTGAAGAGAATGCTAACCCTGGTTTACTGTTCAGGATGTTGCTTATCAGGGTTCTCAGGTGATCAATCAGCTCATGGCTGGAGTGAGACTCCCAGGCCAGCTCCCAGGTCCCCTCAGTGCTACCCAGAGAAAACAGCGCCCCCCCCTTTTCCAGGATGTAATGTATTTGATGGTCAGATTTCTAGTTCCAACAAATTCTAACAGTTGCCATACTGATTTTTTTTTTTTTAACTGAATTCTTTTTTTTTTTAATATTTTTTTTAACTTTATTCAGTTTTTTTTAGAGAGAGAGAGAGAGAGAGAGAGAAGGGAGAGGAGCAGGAAGCATCAACTCTCATATGTGCCTTGGCCAGGCAAGTCCAGGGTTTTGAACCGGCGACCTCAGCGTTCCCAGGTCGACACTTTATCCACTGAGCCACCACAGGTCAGGCGCCATACTGATTTTTAAAAACTCTTTCTTATTATGGTAGAAAACACATAACATCAAAGTTCATACTGATTTTATTCAAGACATAAATGTATTTACTTTAAGGATCAAATAGTTCTATAAAGCCTATTGTGAAAACAGCAGTCCTCTAGTATATCATTTCCCCCAGACAAAATAAAAAAATTTTTTTTTTTTTTTTAGATTTTATTTGTTGGTTTTTGGAGAGAGGGGAGAGAGAAAGAGAGGGAGAGGAAGAGGGAGAAAGAGGGGGAAGAAGCAAGAAGCATCTACTAGTAGTACTTGCTTGCCTTGACCAGGCAAGCCCAGGGATTTGAACCAGTGACCTCAGCGTTCCAGATCGAGGCTTTATCCACTGTGCCACCACAGGTCAGGATGAAAATATTTTCATACTTAACCTCACAGGCAGCCTATTTCTCTCTTTGAACTGTTTGTTTTGTGTTTACGTCCATATCTAAATAACTATTATCTATTGACTTCCCACTGTGAGAGCTGATAAGTTGATTTCCTTTCACCTTGTTCCCCTTCCCTCTCATTACAGAGTTTGTGCAAAGTCAGTATTCAGTGTTTCAGTAGGCGAGTCACTTAAACTGTTTGTGCCCTTGTTTTCTCCTCTGTAAAATAGAGAAAATAGTAGTTAAAATCATATATTTATTAGGATTATATAAACACTATTCATAGTTGAGCTATGTGATATATTCCGTTTACTTTTCTTTTCTTGCATAACTGTTGCTAATAATTATCTTATTTTTTGCCTGACCTGTCTGTGGTGGCATGGTGGATAAAGCATCTGCATCCCAGTTCGATGCTCTATCCACTGCGCCACTGCCTGGTCAGGCGTGGATAAAGCATCAACCTGGAATACTGAGGTTGCTAGTTTGAAACCCCAGGCTTGTCCAGTCAAGGCACAAAGGAGAAGCAGCTATCTACTATGAATTGATGCTTCCCGCTCCTCTTCCCTTCTCTTTCTTTCTCTGTCTCTCCTTTTTCTAAAAAAAAAATAATTCAGGCCTTGGTTGGTTGGCTCAGCAGTAGAGCGTCACCCCGGCATGTGGAAGTCCTGGGTTCAGTTCCTGGTCAGAGTACACAGAAGCGCCCATTTGCTTCTCCACCCCGCCCCCTCCTTTCTCTCTGTCTCTGTCTTCCCCTCTGCAGCCAAGGCTCCACTGGAGCAAAGTTGGCCCAGGTGCTGAGGATGGCTCCATGGCCTTTGCTTCAGGTGCTAATGGCTCCAGCTGCAACGGAGCAATGCCCCAGATGGGCAGAGCATCGCCCCCTGGTGGGCATGCCAGGTGGATCTCAGTCAGGCACATGTGGGAGTCTACCTCTGTGCTTCAGGAAAATACAAAAAAAAAAATCAATAAATAAAATCTTTAAAATAATTATTATCTTAATTTTTTTTTTTTTCATTTTTCTGAAGCTGGAAACAGGGAGAGACAGTCAGACAGACTCCCGCATGCGCCCGACCGGGATTCACCCGGCCCGCCCACCAGGGGCGGTGCTCTGCCCCCCAGGGGGCGATGCTCTGCCCATCCTGGGCGTCGCCTTATTGCGACCAGAGCCACTCTAGCGCCTGAGGCAGAGGCCACAGAGCCATGCCCAGCGCCCGGGCCATCTCTGCTCCAATGGAGCCTTGGCTGCGGGAGGGGAAGAGAGAGACAGAGAGGAAAGCGCGGCGGAGGGGTGGAGAAGCAAATGGGCGCTTCTCCTGTGTGCCCTGGCCGGGAATCAAACCCGGGTCCTCCGCACGCTAGGCCGACGCTCTACCGCTGAGCCAACTGGCCAGGGCCTGCTTTTTTTTTTTATTATTCAGTGAGAGTAGGTAGGGAGAGAGCGAGCCTCCAGCATGCACCCAGACCAGGATCTACCCAGCAAGCCCACTAGGGGGCGATGCTCTGCCCATCTGGGGCATTGCTCTGTTGAGCAACGGAGCTCTTTTTTTTCTTTTTTTTTTTTTGTGTGACAGAGACAGAGAGATAGAGAGTGGAACAGATGGGGATAAACAGACAGAAAGGGAGAGAGATGAGAAGCATCAGTTCTTCATTGCAGCACCTTAGTTGTTCACTGATTGCTTTCTCCTGTGTGTCTTGACCAGGGGGCTACAGCAGAGTGAGTGATCCCTTGCTCAAGCCAGCAATCTTTGGGCTCAAGCCAGTGACCATGGGGTCATGTCTATGATCTCATGCTCAAGCCAGTGAATCTGTGCTCATGCTGGTGAGCCCACGCTCAAGCTGGTGATGTCGGGGTTTCAAATTTGGGTCCTCTGCGTCCCAGACTGATGCTCTATCCACTGCGCCACCACCTAGTCAGGCTGCAATGGAGATCTTCTTAGCTCCTAAGGTGGAGGCTGTGTAGCCATCCTCAGCACCCGGGGCCAACTTGCTTCAATTAAGCCATGGCTGCAGGAGGGGAAGAGAGAGAGAGAAGCAAGAGGGGGAGGGGTAGAGAAGAGGATGGGCACTTCTCCTGTGTGCCCTGACCAGGAATTGAATCCAGGACGTCCATATGCTGGACCAGTGCTCTACCAGTGAGCCAACCAGCCAGGGCTTGCTTTGTTTTCTATTTATACATCAGTTTTTTACGCCCAAACTTTCCTCCAGTTTTCTAAATTTTCTTTCAGAAGTAAAGGTCAAACATTCAGCTGTTCTGTCAGTTTATTTTCTTGGACATGTCTTTGGGATCCTTTTGATCTGCTCTATTGTGGATGAAGGTGCTCCCCAGACCTTCTATGTATGTCAGCTTGGAGTTCTTGTTTATTATCTTGTATATTATTGAGCCCTCTGTTTCCTGTGTGGTTAACTCTTTTTAGTGAAGCACATCCTTCTTCAGTTTCCTGTGAGAAGGTAAGGTTTTTGAGAGACTTTGTTTATTTAAAAACTTTTTTTTTTGTATTTTTTTCAAAGTGAGAAGTGGGGTGGGGGGCAGGCAGACAGACTCCTGCATGCGCCTGCTAACTGGGATTCACCTGGCATGCCCACCAGGGGACGATGCTCTGCTGCTACCAGAGCCATTCTAGAGCCTGAGGCTGAGGCCGTGGAGCCATCCTCAGCACCCGGGCCAACTTTGCTCCAATGGAGCCTCGGCTGCGGGAGGGGAAGAGAGAGATAGAGAGGAAGGAAAGGGGAAAGAGTGGAGAAGCAGATGGGTGCTTCTCCTGTGTGCCCTGGCCAGGAATCGAACCCAGGACTTCCACACACTGGGCTGACACTCTACCTCTGAGCCAACTGGTCAGGGCCAAAACTTTTTTTTTTATACCCTTATACTCTAAAACTTAGACGGAATATGGATTCTAATTTGGAAACCTCTTCCCTTCATTATTTTGGCATTACTATGAGTCTTGTGAAATTCATTGTTGCTATTTTGAGGTCTGGTACCATTCTTTTTATTTTATTTTATTTTTAGTTTAAAATAGCCCTGGCCAGTTGGCTCAGTGGTAGAGCACTGGCCCGGCATGTGGATGTCCCAGGTTTGATTCCTGGTCAGGGCACACAGGAGAAGCATCCATGTGCTTCTCTACCCATCCCCTTCTTGCTTCTCTCTCTCTCTTCTCCTCTGTCCTGCAGCTATTGGCTCAATTAGAGTGAGTAGGCCCCAGGAGGTGAGGATGGCTATATGGCCTCCGCCTCTAGGTGCTGAAAAATGGCTCTGGAGCAAGGGCCCCAGATGGGCAGAGCATCGCCCCCTAGTGGACTTGCTGGATGGATCCTGGTAGGGGCACATGCGAGAGTCTGTCTGTGCCTCCCTCTCCTCACTAAAAATCAAATTAAAATTAAATAAATAAAATATATATGCTTGACCAGGTGGTGGCACAGTGGATAGAGCGTTGGACTGGGATGCAGAGGACCCAGGTTCAAAACCTGGGTCTTAAAAGATTTACAGATATCTTCCCATGATTTTTAGTTATTCTTAACAGAAGGTTATTCAGCTAAGCTCTTACAGATGGAAGATGTATCTGTTAAGTTACTAAAGACCAGAACTGAAAAACTTCATAATGCAAATAAATAATTTCCTGAGGGGGAAAATACATTTTAGACAAGGAAGCTGTATGAATTAGAGTCCAGTAAAGAAACCAAAAGCCACATTACATGTTTCATCAGGGAATTGTTTACACAGGTGTGGGAGGACTGGGAAGCAAATGAGAGCCCTGAGGTAAACATGGGAGAGGAAGAGCAGGAAGCAGCTACCTTGCCCAGTGGGGAAACAGAGAGAAGATTGAGGTTTTCCAAATCTAGAAGCTTGAAGGAGAGGTCCTGTGGAGCTTGTGCCCAAGTTTCCAAGAGGGATACCTGTTTGAGTGCTGCTACTCCCTCAGAGGGGCCCAGGAGGCTGGTTATGGGAGTGCTGGCAGGAGCTGGCATCTGGAACCAGCTGCTTTGCATGGGAGGACACTGATGAAAGCAGCAGCCATACAGGAAGGGGACAACGTTTTTCCCTCCTACAGTGTGTCCATAAAGTCATGGTGCACTTTTGACCGGTCATAGGAAAGCAACAATAGACGATAGAAATGTGAAATCACCAAATAAAAGGAAAACTCTCCCAGTTTCATACCTATTCAGTTCGATGTGGGCTCACGCACTGATTGTTTAGGGCTCCTTAGGTAGCTATCCCGTATAGCCTCTACAGACTCGTCACTGACTGATGGCCTACCAGAACAGGGTTTCCTTCAACTGCTTATCCCATCGAGTAATGTTATTCCTGTGTGGTGGCGCTTCATTATATGATAAATGCGCTGATATTCACGTTGCACTTTGGTCACGGATTGGAATTTAGCGAGCCACAGAACACATTGAACTTTCCTCTGTACCGTCCACATCTCGACTGGCATGGCCATGGGCTGATCCACTGTATACACGGTGTTGCGTCATCATCTGCGCATGTGCACATGCTGCCACATCATCCTACAGAAACTGGGAGGGTTTTTCTTTTATTTGGTGCAGATTTCACATTTCTCTCGTCTTTTGTTGCTTTCCTGTGACCAGTCAAAAGTGCACCATGACTTTACGGACACACTGTACTTTCCAGTCTCCCTCTGGATCCATCTATGTGCCTAACAGCTGGGAAGAGGAGGAGGTGTTTTCAGGGCCCAGCATCACTAAGCAGACTATAGAAAATGGGTGTGGAGGGGAGAGACATTGCTTAATAAAGGGCAGGAGGCTGACCCAGTGCTCTGGTGCTCTCATAGGGCCTGCCCGACTCAGCTAGCCATTGCTATTCCTCGAGGGGCCAGAAAGGCCATGAGGTCATGATTTACACTGCTGCTGCCAACCGTGACTCCAAAACTTCACAAAGCAACTTTCTACTTATTTAAAATAACTAGTATGAAGTGACAGCTATTTCTTCTTTTCTCCTAGAATGTAAAATACTACCAGGGTATCCGGGCTGCTGTGAGCAGAGTGAAGGACAGAGGACAGAAAGCCTTGGTTCTCGACATCGGCACGGGCACTGGACTCTTGTCGATGATGGCAGTCACAGCAGGCGCCGACTTCTGCTATGCCGTCGAGGTAAGCCACACTCTTCAGGTGTGTGTTGTGCTTCTTGTGTAGGAAGTCCCTGATGCCCCTTGCATTTGCCTATCCATTTGTTTACAGACATTCACAGAGTGCTCACTCAGTGCCAAGCACAGGCCCAGGTTCTGAGGCTATAGAACTGAATCTGACACAGTTTCTTCCTCCGGGGACATGTTTTCTCCTCTGAAAACTGGTTCTCAGCCTTGGCTGCATGTCAGGATCACTGAGGAGCTTTAAAAAATACTGATGCCTAGCTCTCCCTCCGTATTTCCCACTCCAGATTTTGATTTCATTATTCTTGTGGCCTAGGCTTTGAGATTTTTGAATATACACCAGGGTTGAGATCTACAACTTTATTTTTTTAATGTTTATTTTATTAATTTTAGAGAGTGAAGAAAGGAGGGAGAGAAAGACAGGAACATCAGTCTGTTCCTGTATGTGCCCTGACTGTGGATTGAACCAGCAACCTTTGCACTTTGGGACAGTGCTCAACTGAGCCATCTGGCCAGAGCTGAGATCCATTGCTTTCTTTTATTATTATTATTATTATTATTATTATTATTAAGTGAGAGGCAGGGAGGCAGAGAGACAGACTCCCGCATGCCCCCTGGGATCCAACTGGCAGGCCCTCTGCTGGGCAGTGCTCTACTCATCTATGACCATTGCTCCGTTGCTCAGCAACCGAACTGTTTGAGCTTTGGAGGCTAGGCTGTGGAGCCATTCTCAGTGCCTGGGCCAACTTGCTCGAACCAATCAAGATATGGCTGCAGGAAGAGAAGAGAGAGAGGGAGAGAGAAAGAAGGGAAGGAGGAAGGGTAGAGAAGCAGATGGTTGCTTGTCCTATGTGCCTGGACCAGAAATTGAACCTGGGACTTCCACATGCCAGGCCAAAACTCTACCACTGATCCAATCACCCAGGGCCCCATTACTTTCAATGTTCCTATCTTACTACGTTTACCAATCGTTTGTCAATCTGCCATTTCTTTCCTGTAATCAAACATTAAACATATGTTATTGTTGAAATCCATAGGAGTCCGAAAAGACCAGAGTAACAGGCTTTATTGAAAGGAAGAAAGGAACCCTGCTGGGCACTTCTTCCCGGGGAGAAGAGCGCCGGTTACAGACTAGGGGAAAATTATATAGTGTTTGGGAGCGCCAGAGAGGGTACTGAGTCAAAAGTTCTGGTATGTTCCCTTTTACAATTTTAGAATTTCAGCTTTCTGGAGTGCTCCTTCTTGGGGCAGGTTGACCAGCTTCTTGGAATTCCTCTGCCTCAGGGGTGATACTCCAGTAAGGGTGAGGTCAGGCAGCCAGGTGGAACAATAAAAGGGCAGTTGGAGTTGTGGTAAATTCATATATCTATCATTTCTCAACTCTGTGGTATAATAAAAAAGGAAAAGAGGTGGGGAGAAGGAAAGAGTATGGGGTTCAGGAAGGAGGTTTGTCTCTGACCGGCCATCTTCTGGAGCTACTTCCTGCTATTATCCCTATTGGGAGCCTCCTTTGTGAACCCCCCCTCCCCCTCGGGGTAGTTGGAGTAGGGGTTGTAGGTAATCCTGGTGATTTCTCTCATTTGAGCCTGCAAGAACTTGATAAAGACAGAGGCAAGCATTAAAATTAGGCACAGGATTAGGATTGGTCCTATAATTGGTGCTAGCATCGAGAATAAGGGTTTTTTCCACCATTGTTCGGAGTAGGGGTGTATTTATAGGGTTCCAGATTATTCTGTTTCACGAGGTCAGGTTTCAGGGTTGGTGTGTAGGGTTAGGTAGATTTTTTTTTTTTTTTTCATTTTTCTGAAGCTGGAAACAGGGAGAGACAGGCAGACAGACTCCCGCATGCACCCGACCGGGATCCACCCAGCATGCCCACCATGGGGCGACGCTCTGCCCACCAGGGGGCGATGCTCTGCCCATCCTGGGCATCGCCATGTTGCGACCAGAGCCACTCGAGCACCTGAGGCAGAGGCCACAGAGCCATCCCCAGCGCCCGGGCCATCTTTGCTCCAATGGAGCCTCGGCTGCAGGAGGGGAAGAGAGAGACAGAGAGGAAAGCACAGCGGAGGGGTGGAGAAGCAAATGGGCGCTTCTCCTGTGTGCCCTGGCCGGGAATTGAACCCGAGTCCTCCGCACACTAGGCCGACGCTCTACCGCTGAGCCAACTGGCCAGGGCTAGATTTTTTTCAATTTTCTGATTGGTGAAGGTCTGCATGCTGTTCTGTAAGAAATAAGAGGCAGGGTTCAAAAGTTAGAAAAATAAATAGGAGAGTCAGTGGACTAATAAAAGGCAATAGTCAAGACACCCAGTTTGTGTGAAACCACTGATTCCATGTTTACGAATTCGCTGGGCTTCAGAGAGAGAGAGAGAGAGAGAGAGAGTAGGAATAAGACAGGGAAGTGGCCAGTCCCCCTGCCCCTAGACCTACTTTTATAGAAATTCTCAAAGCAACAAGGAGAAGAATTACCTGTATAGCTCGTTTAGTCCTTAGATTGATGGGTAGTGTACTAGGAACTGGAAGAGGCTCATGAGGTCGGATTAGGTTGATATTTGGGGTGAGATAGATTAGGGTACAGGTTTCTGTCCAATTAGTAGGGAGACACATATAGGTGTTGGTCCTACATGAGTAGAAAGCACCTGATTGGTTGAGGCAGGTTGAGAGGTGAATAGAGACTAGAAGGACAAGGGGTCAGTTTCGTTTCTCTGTTTCTGAGCTCCATATGGTCAGGTTGAAGGAAAGAGTCGCCCTTAGCAGCAGTGGGAGTTGTCAGGATCACAGTGTGTGGACCTGTCCGCGTGAAATTCAGTCCTTGGGTGATGTACTGCTGGATGTGCCTTTTGGACAGTCTTTGAACAGTTTGCTGAGTAACCTGTAAATCCTGCAAGTACTTAGGGAAAGGGTGGTTACATTTCTACACTTTGCAGTTAGAGTTTAATTCCTAGTGACTACTGCTTCTAGCTGGAATTAGCAGCAGGTCCCAGCCTATAATAGGTATGGGGCATTGAGACAGGAGGAATAATGGAGACACTATACATTAAATAAAGCAACAAAATCAGACTGTCAATACCCACAGTAGAGATCTTTGAGGGATGAATAAAACTCAAATATTCAGGCAAGGCATAGTAGATGGCCCTTGTGTTTACAGGAAATGAGATTAGCTTATCTGCTACTTGGAAGAAATACCTTAGGCTCATGAATGATGTCCTTGGGCCTTCAGTGGCAATTCCCAGCATGCTAGGCAAGGTCAGGTCATAGGTAGCTGGAGCAGGGCTAGAAGAGACTGAACCCTCCCTCTGTGGAGCAAGGGGGAAGCTTACCTTCTCGTGTCCTTCTTTCCACAGCAATGATGTGTAAACCAGTAGGGCCGGGAAGCCTGGCAGGTTTCAATTTAATGACCTTTCTTTCCACTCTGGAGCAGGGCCCTGCTGGAATCCTATGAAGCCCTTTAGGGCGCTGGAGCCTTTAAGAGTGTATGCCAAAAGCTGGTATTTCCTGACTTCTTTTGGGCCTTATTTGCCTTTTCTGTTACTTCCTTGGTCATTATAGACCTTAAAAGCCACTGAGGGACTTGACTAAGAGAGCAAAATTGGGAATCCAGTGTCTAAAGAAGCCTACTAGACTAAGGAAAGAAAGGATTTGGTCTGCAGTGGTAGGTGGCTGGAGACTGCGGAGGGTCTGAGTTAGCTCTAGGGTGAGACCTCAGGTGGTAGGGGTTAAGGTGATGCCCAGATAGACTATGGACTAAGAGTGAAGTTGAGCCTTAGCTGAGAAGGCACGATATCCTTTCATGGTGAGGAAGTTAAGAAGGATGGTGGTGTGTCTCCTTGAGGCAGGCGGGGCGGGGGGGGGGGCTGCAGAGGAGTAGGTCATCTACATATTGTAAGAGAGTACTAGTTTTGAGATTGCTTTCTGCTAAATCCTGAGCTAGTGCCTGCCCAAACAAGTGTGGGCTGTTTTTGATCCTTTGGGGTAAAATAGTTCATGTAAGTTGCTGGGCTGCATTAGTGTCTGGGTCAGTTTAAATAAAGGTAAACAGAAAGTAAGAGTCAGGGTGTAGAGGAATGGCAAAGAAGGCATTCTTGAGGTCTAGGACTCTGAAGTGAGTGGTGTTTGAGGGAATGTGTGACAGTAACTTGTAGAGATTAGGGACTACTGGATGGAGGGGAATTATTGCCTCATTGATTAGATGTAAGGCTTGTACGAAGTGATAAGCCCCTGAAGGTTTTTGAACAGGAAGGATGGGAGTATTGCAGGGAGAGTCTGTGGGGATGAGTAAGCCTGGTTTAAGAGGTGGGTAATTATTGGTTTAAGGCCTTAGAAACAGACACAGTTACACATTAAACAAAGATTTTACAAATTATGAGTTAAGGAATTTAAATGAGCGTGCTTTACTTGTTTCAATTAAACTTATACTAGAGATATTTCTGACAAAAAAGGAGACAAATTACTTCAGCCTGTGAGGGGGGAGGAGGAGTTTAAGAACAAAATGGAGAAGGGAGGGGCCCTTCGCCAGCAGGGGAGGAGAAGAGAGAATGGTATTTGCAGGTGAATGAGAAAGAGGATTCAGCGAAGGGAAGAGAGGGGGCTTTCTGGACGGAAGAGACTCAAGCGAAAGAGATTTAGAGAGGGGTCTCGAGAAAGGGGTATCCCCGGGGGTCAGGCAGGAGGGAGAGAGAGTTGGGAGTCTGCAGAGAAGGAAAGATTAGGAGTGAAGGTTTTAGGTAAGGTTTCTTTGGCCTTACCTGCGTGTAGAACAAGTGGCACAGGAATTAAGGACAGGAGCGAAAGTAAAAGGAAGCCTGCACGTAAGGAATTTCTGATGCCTTCCCTGTCCAGTGGCAGTAATTGTCAAGATCTCTTAGGATATTGTAATTGAATGTCCCATTTTCAGGCCAATGGGAGTCATTGTCTAATTTGTATTGGGGCCATGTTACAGAAGAAAATGAGTTTTTTTGGCTTAAGGTCAGAGAGGCCCAACTTAGTGAGGTGTTTTGTTTTTTTTTAAGAGAATTTTTTTTTAATCTTTTTTTTTTTTTAATATTTTATTTATTGATTTTTAGAGAGAGAGAGAGAGAGGGGGAGAGAAGGGGGAGGAGCAGGAAGCATCAACTCCCATATGTGCCTTGACCAGGCAAGCCCAGGGTTTCGAACCGGCGACCTCAGTGTTCCAGGTCGACGCTTTATCCACTGCGCCACCACAGGTCAGGCCTTAGTGAGGTTTTTTATGAGACATCCTAGAGGGATCTGATCGGAAGGCTTAGACTCTGAGGAGCCCATAGTGGAGACAGGTGAGTAAGAAGAGGCGTCCCTGCCTTTTGTCACTGTCCCAAGAGGAGAAATCTCTGTGTGGGGGAGTCGTCCCTGATAGAGGTCGTCACCACCTGTCAGGGAGTTCCTAGAGAGAGAGAGTGGAGAGGTTTGGCTAGGCGCCTAGTCTTTCGTGCAGTCTGCTGAGACTGAAAGTCAAACCCCTCAAAACCTGAGGCGTGTCAGAGAAAACCATCCAACCAGAGAAAATTTTGTGGCAAAGAGAAGCCGACCGGGGAAGGGGAAGGGAGAAACTCCTTACCTTCTGGTCCAGCAGGGGTTCGGGACAGGGTTAGACTGCCGGCCAATCAACCTGCAATTACATGTCCAAACAGAATCAGGGAGTAAGCCCCGGACGAGCTGCCGCTGCCCATTGCTTCCCTGGTTGTAAGTTTGGACGGCAAAGAGGGATCGTCCAGGTAGTTAGTACCCTGTCCGGGGTTTCAGCACCAAATGTTGGAATCCATGGGAGTCCAAAAAGACCAGAGTAGCAGGCCTTATTGAAAGGAAGAAAGGAACCCTACCGGGTACTTCTTCCCGGGGAGAAGAGCGTCGGTTACAAACTAGGGGTGAGTTATATAGTGTTTGGGAGCGCCTGAAGGGGTACTGAGTCAAAAGTTCTGGTATGTTCCCTTTTACGGTTTTAGAATTTCAGCTTTCTGGAATGCTCCTTCTTGGGGCAGGTTGACCAGCTTCTTGGAATTCCTCTGCCTCAGGGGCGATAGTCCAGTAAGGGTGAGGTCAGGCAGCCAGGTGGAACAACAAAAGAGCAGTTGGAGTTGTGGTAAATTCATATATCTATCAGTTATCTTTCTGATAATGCAAATAATACATATCTTTGTTAAATATGAAATAAAATTAGTGTGTTAACTCAAAGTTTATGATTTTGGTGTATGTTCTTCTGAGCTTTGGGAGAGGGGACAAAATTTGGTTCATTTGGTAATTGAGTTGTAAATAGCAAAGTCCCAAAATAACAGTGACTTACCCAGGGTGGGAGTTTTTTGCTTTTTCATGTAAAGTTCAGAAGTCAGCACTCCCCAGACTGTTCTCCCAAGACTCCTTTCTTTTTTTTTTTTTTCATTTTTCTGAAGCTGGAAACGGGGAGGCAGTCAGACAGACTCCCGCATGCGCCTGACCGGGATCCACCCGGCATGCCCACCAGGGGGTGATGCTCTGCCCCTCTGAGACATCACTCTGTCGCATCCAGAGCCATTCTAGCGCCTGAGGCAGAGGCCACAGAGCCATCCTCAGCATCTGGGCCATCTTTGCTCCAGTGGAGCCTTGGCTGCAGGAGGGGAAGAGAGAGACAGAGAGGAAGGAGAGGGGGAGGGGTGGAGAAGCAGATGGGTGCTTCTCCTGTGTGCCCTGGCTGGGAATTGAACCCGGGACTCCTGCACGCTAGGCCGACGTTCTACTGCTGAGCCAACTGGCCAGGGCCCCAAGACTCCTTTCAGCTGCTTACCCCACCTTCTCCACAGCATGCCCTCATGGTCACGGTCTAGAAAGGTGGGCATTTTCAGCTAGGGAATTCCATGGTGTGTTTGGGGAACAAAGTCATCCAGAGTCTTGGCAAAGGGTGTCATGGTAGAAAAACCCAGAAAAGTAGATTGTAGCCAGATTGTGGAGGACGAAAGTGCCACAGTAAAGAGTTTTAACTCTAGCTCTGGCCAGGTGGGTCAGTGGATAGTGTTGTCTCAGTACACCGAGTTTGCGGTTTCAAACCCTGGTCAGGGCACATATGAGAAACAATCAATGAGTATACAACTAAATGCAACAAATAAGTGGAACAATAAGTTGATGTTTCTCTCTTTCTCCAATCAATGTAAAAATTTTTTTTAAAAAGAAAGAAAAAGATATCTTTAAAAGAAAAGAGTTTTAACTCTAATCTTGAGTTAAGTGTTTTGTTTTTTTTAAATCCACTTTTTTAAAGATTTTATTTATTGATTTTACAGAGAGAGGAAGGTGGAGAACGAGAAGTAGTTGCTTCACTCTAGCTGTTCATTGGTCGCTTGTTGTATGTGCCTTGACCAGGCAAGCCCAGGGTTTCGAACTGGCGACCTCAGTGTTCCAAGTTGACAGTTTATCTACTGCGCCACCACAGGCCAGGCTTCTTTTTTTTCTCTAATTTTATTTACTGATTTTAAAGAGAGGAGAGAGCGAGAGATAGGGAAGGGGGGGAGAGTGGGAAGCATCAGCTTGTAGTAGTTGCTTCTTGTATGTGCTCTGACAGGTTTCAGATGCGTGCTCCCAGCATTCCAGGACGATGCTTCATCTATCACCACCACAGGCCAGGCCTTGAGTTAAGTGTTCTTAACCCGAGATAAGAATAACAGGCTTCAGGTCTCCGTGAAAGTTCCGAGACTTGTTTGTATGTGCGAACGTGTATGTGACTGTACAATTAAATGTCGCAGGATTTCATGAAAAGAATTAAGGACCACTTCTCTGCCTTTTGGGGAGTTCTCAAGGTTTTTGAGCACATACAAAGAAATCTGTTTTAGGACGATTGCATTGATAACTTGAAGTAGATTTTATTATTATTTACCGATGAAGGAGCTAAGATGAGAGGTCCAAGTCTTACTCTAAAGTTTCACAGTTAATAACCTGGAAAGCTAGAATTGGAGCCTTGGTTTTCTGGGTCCTAATTATGGAGCTCTGTCCACAGTGGTAGCTTCTATAGGAGGGTATGCATGTGTGTTTGTGTGTGTGTGTGTGTGTGTGTGTGTGTGTGTGTGTGTGTGTGAAAGAGAGAGAGAGAGAGAGAGAGAGAGTGTATGTTTTCTAATGAAAGTATCTGAGAGTGCAACAAAGCCATAGACTAGTAAGAAGACCTCTGAGGAAGATGCTTTCTTGTGGGAAAGAATGCATTCCGGTTGGGTGTGGTAAATATTGTGGACTGCTGATTAGAAATCAAGTGAGAACATGTTTTTCAACAGAACTGATAGAACTATGCTCTAGGGTTTTTCCATCTCATTTAACTGGTCTAGCCTGTGATTCCTTTGGTAAATGCCTTGAAAACAAAGCATGGTCCTGGCTTCCTCACATTTTCCCTTTTTTTTTTTGACAGAGACAGAGGGAGAGTCAGAGAGAAGGACAGACAGACAGGAAGGGAGAGAGATGAGAAGCATCAGTTCTTTGTTGCAGCACTTTAGTTGTTTACTGATTGCTTTCTCATATGTGCCTAGCGACCCTGGACTCAAGCCAGCAACCCCATGCTCAGGCTGATGAGCCCATGCTCAAGTTGGATGAGCTCACGTCTAAGCCAGTTGATCCCACGCTCAAGCCAGCAACCTTGGGGTTTCAAACCTGGGTCCTCCGCGTCCCAATCCGATGCTCAATTCACTGTGCCACCGCCTGGTCAGGCATGTTTCCCTTTTTAAAACCAAGAGCTTTCCTAGGAATATCTAGCAAACTTGTCCTTGGGTGTCATTGGACAGAATAAGGTTAAATCCCACTTAACTTCCCTATCTTCATCAAGAAGGATTCAGTTGCCCTTAGACCAGACAGATGCACCAATTGAAAGGAGGTTCCAAAGTGATTTGAGTAGCAGGGGAGGATACAGAATGATGTTGGGAAGCCAACTTTAGGGTCCATTCCAGGCATTATTTTGGGTGAGATCTTGAGTTTTTGGTGGCTAAGGAGAGGGAGGTGATGAATGGTCAGATCCTGAAGGCTCAGTGGACAAGATGAGCTATGTCAGGAGGTGGGAGGACCTTAGGGGATATGTGAGCTCATGGTACTTTTGGGGAGGAGGCAGAGTGATTGGTGAGAACTGAGGGTGTGAGTTCCTTAGACTACATATTAAGCCAGATCCTAGAAATAATGTGCAACAGATTGTGAAGATTTTTTTCCCTAGCTGAGTTCACAGGTGTTCTTTACAAAAGAATACTGTATATCATTTCCCCTTGATTCTAGTTTAAAAAAAAAAGTATGTGTTCATGGTAGAAAATGCATAAAGACTTAAAAAAAAAAAGGAAATCTTGTCATTGTGACCAGTCACTTTATCAGGTTGTTGTATTTTCCTTCTTTGTGTGGCTGTATGTTTTATACTCTAATGTGGCCGGAGCTGTATAATCTAAATTAGTTTATAATCAAATCAGGGTGGGTAACTCTTTTTGCAGACCAGCAGTCAAAAACTACTGATTGTGCCTGACCTGTGGTGGCGCAGTGGATGAAGCGTCGACCTGGAAATGCTGAGGTCGCCGGTTCGAAACCCTGGGCTTGCCTGGTCAAGGCACATATGGGAGTTGATGCTTCCTGCTCCTCCCCCACTTCTCTCTCTCTGTCTCTCCTCTCTGTCTCTCCCTCTCCTCTCTAAAATAAATTAAAAAAACAAACAAAAAAAAAACTACTGATCTAAATTGTAGGAATTGGGAGGGGCTTATGTTTACTGCCATGCGAAGGGTTCAGGAAAGACTTCTGGAGAGGGTTTTTTTTGTGCTGCCCTGAGACGTTGGGTTTGCTTGGCGGGTGGGGCTAGGGCAGTGAAGACTCAGGTTTGCCTAGGAACAGTGAGTGTGGCTGGAGCATCACTTGTGGGAGGAAATAGGGTTGGAGGAACGGTGAGGGTGGGGAAAGCAAGGTTGTTTATATTATGGAGGGCCTTGAATACCATAAGAAAATATAGGTGGTATCCTCCAGCATTGTAGATTTGGGACAGTTTTGCTTACAGGTAGGTTTTACTTTTAACAGTCTTACTGTCCCAAGTCACAGATCACAGTTTTGTGAGACTAGTCTTCTAGCTCCCTCTAGCATGGCACTGACACCTGCTGTCCTTACTGGGTAGTGCAACCTCCTTGGGATTCCTTGCATTCCCCCTGTGTCTGGGGACTCCTAGCAGCAAGTTAAACCCAGCGGAATCTCATTCCTTTGTATTCATTTTCATGACAGACATCTGGTGAATAAAGTATTGAAGTTACACAGATGAAGTCCTGTTTATTTCAATTAAGTAGGCCCAAAGAAAGATTTCGCCTACATCTTGAATAGTGACAAAGTTATTATTTTGTATTTTGTATATTTGGAAGGAAATTCTGTAATGTAGTCCTCTTTTACTTCAAATCTTAGAACTACAATCAAGGAACATCTTGTTCATCACAGGTGTTAGGATGTTATTAAATTGCTTATTTTTCTTGGGTTTTGGCTTTTATTTCTAGGTTTTTAAGCCTATGGCTGATGCTGCTGTGAAGATTGTGGAGAAAAATGGCTTCAGTCATAAGATTAAGGTTATTAACAAGCATTCTACGGAGGTGACCGTGGGGCCAGGTAAGATCAATACTTACTGTGTTGATAGCTTTACTTGATTTTCTGAGAGGGTGGAAAAGGCTTATTCAAGTTAACTGGAATAAATGTATTCAGGTAATTGCAGAGATACACGGTCTCTCCATGGGTCTGAGTATAAGCACTTTGCTTCTCTACTAGTTTATTTCTCTGTTATCTAAAAACACATCAGCAATGAGCAAACCAGAGCAATAGCTCTGATGCAAACAAAACCTTCTTTTGCTTTAAGCAAGTTGGAATTCTTGTGTGGCTCAGCTCTCTGTGAGTTTCTCAAACTTTATCAGACGGAGTGAAACTAAGTAGACAGCTGAAAGAGCTGAACTAAGCTGAAAGAGTTTTGCTTAGTTCTGACATCTTGCTTCAGCATCTGACGTGAGGGATTTGCCGCCATAGCACAATCTCTCCGCGTTTCCAGAATATTTTCCGTAGTCTAGGAGTTTGAACTGGATTTCTAAAATTTCACACAATGCCATTGATCCCTGGAGAGCACAGTGGGAAGATTTGTGAAAGAAGCTTCTGGGGTCAGGTTGTGGGTATCACTCCAGTTGTTAAAAGTGCAGTGTTTTAGTATGAGGCATCACCGAAAGTCAGCATTTTTCTCCCGTTCATAAACAAACTTTTATGGAGAATCTGAAACATGCACAAAAGAGGGAGTGTCCCTTTTATTTATTTTTAAAACATGATACACATGCCTAACCAGGTGGTGGCACAATGGATAGAGCATCAGACTGGGACGCAGAGAATCCAGGTTTGAAATTTCAAGGTAACCGGTTTGAGCACTGTGTCGCTGGCTTGAGTATGGAGTCATAGACATGACCCCATGGTCGCTGGCTTGAGCAAGGGGTCACTCACTCTGTTGGCGCTCCCCCTGTCAAGGCACATATGAGAAAGCAATCTGAACAACTAAGGAGCTGCAATGAAGAATTGATGCTTCTCATCTCTCTCCCTTCCTGTCTGTCTGTCCCTCTCTCTGTCTCTGTCATACAAAAAAAAGAAACACATACAAAAGAATGCACAAATCATTATCTGATTATTTTTATTAATGTTGAAAAATTTATTGGTTTTAGATAGAGAAGGGAGAGAGAGAAACATCGATTAGTTCCATCCATTTATACATTTACTAGTTAATTCTTAAATTTCTTTCTTTCTTTTTTTTTTTTAAACTGTGATGGTGTGAGTCGTTAAAAGAAAATTAATCCTGGGGTTCAGGCCATGAAAAAAGAATAAAAAATGTGCAAACTTTAGGTTTCTTTACTTTTCCTGTCAACACAACATTGCAAAAGTCAGGGACTCTTAAAAAAAGAAAGAAAGAAACAGGGAATCTCTTCTGAAGAGAAAGGAAAGAAGAAGGGAAAGGAGAGGTGTGAGAGAGAAAAGGGAAGAAGGAGAGAAAAGAGAGAAGGAGAGAAGGAGCAGGGGAGGTAGCAAGAAAAGTATATCCAAATTACATAAGTAGCCCATCATTTGAGAGGTTGTTTTTTTTTTTTGTATTTTTCTGAAGCTGGAAACGGGGAGAGACAGTCAGACTCCCGCATGCGCCCGACCGGGATCCACCCGGCACACCCACCAAGGGGCGACGCTCTGCCCCTCTGGGGGGGGGTCGCTCTGTTGTGACCAGAGCCACTTTAGCGCCTGGGGCAGAGGCCAAGGAGCCATCCCCAGCGCCCGGGCCATCTTTGCTCCAATGGAGCCTCACTGCAGGAGGGGAAGAGAGAGACAGAGAGGAAGGAGAGGGGGAGGGGTGGAGAAGCAAATGGGCGCTTCTCCTGTGTGCCCTGGCCAGAAATTACTAGTTAATTCTTATATGTGCCCTGTGGGGATTAAATCCACAACCTTGGCATATTAGATGACACCCATCCCATTTTTATTATCTATCTATCTATCTATCTATCTATCTATCTATCTATTGACAGAGACAGAGAGAGTCAGAGGGACAGCCAGGGACAGACAGACAGGAAGGGAGAGTGACGAGAAGCATCAATTCTTGGTTACAGCACCTTAGTTGTTCAATGATTGCTTTCTCATATGTGCCTTGACCAAGGGTAGGGGGCTACAGCAGAGCAAGTGACCCCTTGCTCAAGCTAGTGAACCTGGGCTCAAGCCAGCAACCTTGGACTTCAAGCCAGCGACCTTTGGGCTCAAGCCAGTGACCATGAAGTCATGTCTATGATCCCACACTCAAGCCAGCAACCCTGTGCTCAAGCCGAATGAGCTCGCACTTTAGCCGGCATCTCGGAGTTTTGAACCTGAATCCTTTGCATCCCAGTTTGATGCTCTATTCACTGTGCCAACGCCTGGTCAGACAACAGCCATTCCATTTTTAATCAACATTATTGAGGTCTAAATTACATATGGTTAATGCACTTATTTTAAGTGTATAGTTTTATGAGTTTTGACAAATTTAAATACACTTATAAAACCACCATAATCAAGATAATAGAATATCTCCATCATGCCTAAAGAGATTCTTCAGTACCATTTGCATCAATTCCTCCCATAGCCCTTGGTCTGAGGCACCTACTGATCTGCTTTCTTCTTTTTTTTTTACAAGATTTTATTTACTTATATTAGAGAGAGAGAGAGAAAGATAAGGAGGGGAGGAGTAGGAATCATCAACTCCCATATGTGCCTTGACCAGGCAAGCCCAGGGTTTTGAACCGGCAACCTCAACATTGTATGTTGACGCTCTATCCACTGCACTACCACTGGTCAGACAGATCTGCTTTCTTCAATATAAATTAGATCTGCCTTTTCTAGAATTTTGAGTAAGTGGAATCAGTGTATTTTTTTTTTTTTTTTGCATTTTTCTGAAGCTGGAAACAGGGAGAGACAGTCAGACAGACTCCCGCATGCGCCCGACCGGGATCCACCCGGCACGCCCACCAGGGGCGACGCTCTGCCCACCAGGGGGTGATGCTCTGCCCATCCTGGGCGTCGCCATGTTGTGACCAGAGCCACTCTAGCGCATGGGGCAGAGGCCACAGAGCCATCCCCAGCGCCCGGGCCATCCTTGCTCCACTGGAGCCTTGGCTGCGGGAGGGGAAGAGAGAGACAGAGAGGAAGGCGCGGTGGAAGGGTAGAGAAGCAAATGGGCGCTTCTCCTGTGTGCCCTGGCCGGGAATCAAACCCGGGTCCTCTGCACGCTAGGCCGACACTCTACCGCTGAGCCAACCGGCCAGGGCGAATCAGTGTATATTTTTTGTTCCTGCATTCTTTTCTGTTGCATATTGCTCTTAAGATTTTGACCCATTGTTCTGTGTATTGAGAATTCATTCTCTTCTGTTGCTAAGCAGCTCTTCATTTGTGGCCATACTATAATTTGTTTGCCCTTTCACCTATTGATGGACACGTTTAAGTCTTGGATAGGTCTTTAGGTTCACTGATCCTTTCTATGTGGTGTCTTATCTGATGTTAAGCAGATCTAGTTAACTTTTCATTACTGGTATTGGATGTTTTTAATCTCTGAAATCTCTGTCTTTTAGGGGTTTATTCTGTTATCCTAGTTCTGGGTAACATTTTCTTTCTTGGCATATCTAGCAGTTTTTATTTGGATGCTGTGTATAGTGGGACTTTTGCATTGCTAAGTGCTGGATTTTGTTGTCTTCCTTTAAAAGCTTCATCTGGCATGCAATTGGGTTACTTGCAGGTCAGTTTGATCCTTTCAAGGCTTGTTTTTGAGGTTTGTTGAAGCAGGGTTAGAGTAGCTTTAAGTCATGTTTTCTCACCAGCAGCACTGTTGACATTTTGGGTCTGATAATTCTTTTGAGGGGATAGGGAGTTATGCTACACATTGTAGGATGTTTATCCATGGCCTCTAACCAGTAGAGGTCAGTAGCACCTCCTTCCCCATTTGTGCTACCCCAAAATGTCTCCAGACGTTGCCAAATGTCCCATGGTGGAGGATGGAGACAAAATTGTCCTTTGTTGAGAGCCACTGCTCTAAAGCTACCTTAGCCATACTAGTAAGACATGACCTTTCTAGGGTCTCTGCTCAGTGCCTGCATGCTGGCTGATCAGACCTGTAGTGTTTCCCAGTCCTCTGTGAACTCAGAAATTGTTTTTTTTTTATAAAATTTTTTTTTTAGATTTTATTTATTCATTATAGAGAGGAGAGAGAGAGAGAGAGAGAGAGAAGGGGGGAGGAGCAGGAAGCATCAACTCCCATATGCGCCTTGACCAGGCCAGCCCAGGGTTTCGAACCGGCAACCTCAGTGTTTCCAGGTTGACACTTTATCCACTGCGCCACCAAAGGTCAGGCAACTCAGAAATTGTTTACCATATAGCTACATGGTTATTTTTACCCGGCCTTCTTGAGTCTTACGCTGTGTGTGTGAATACATTCAACAAGAGACCTACAGGGAGCCCTGTGCAGATTTCTGAAGCCCTTTCCAGTGTAACTTCCTCTCTGGTTCTCTTCCCTGCAAATCCCAGCTATTTCCACTTCCCTGAACTCCAGTTGCTTTCTCCTTAACTCAGCAGGAGTGCTGTGCTCTGCTTGCTCTCTCACTCCTGCACCCTGGTTAGAAAGAGCCCGCTGGCTGAAAGCCAGAGCAGTAGTAGGGGCCACTTGGTTGGTTTCTTTTCCTGGGGAACAAGCTGTATTGCTGGTGTGTGTGTGTGTGTGTGTGTGTTGCCTCTTGTTCAACATCTGAAAACACTTGTTTCATATATTTTGTCTGGTGTTCTAGTTGATTACAGTGGATAGATAAGTCTGATCCCAGTTAATTTTGGCCAGAGGTCAAATCATTTAATTTTTAAAGTTTTTATTTTTAACTTAGAAATTAAATTTAATGGGGTAATATTGATCAATAAGAGTACATAGGTTTCAAGTGAATGTCTCTATGGCATTTGAACTGTTGATTATGTTGTGTGATAAAGTTTGTCTGTCTTGACAGAACAGAGACTAACCTGAAGAGTAGCCTTTGCCATGTCACTCTGTCCGTGACACTGTGACCTCTTCCAGGCTCCCTGTTGTTCACACACACCCTGCCTTAGGCCAGACCCCTTACATGATTCCTTAATACAATACTTTTTCTTTGTAGCACTTATCACTGCAATAATGAAATCATTATGTAATTATGTATTTAATGTCTATTCCTACAGAACGGAAACATCCTGAGCTCATGGATTGTGTGGTTTTATTAATTATTTAATATACTAGCTTGCATCTATCTGCTTGGCATGAAAGACCAGTAATTTTTGTTTAGTGGGTAGATTGTCAACTTTGCTTGTTCCTTAGCCCCTTGTAAATGGGACTTTGTTCCCACTCCCTCAACTTTACAGGTGGCTTTCCTATCCCCAAGGCTGATGGTCCTCCCTCTGCTTTCCCCCTCAAACACTGCAGCTTTGGTACTGCTGCCGTCTAGTCTCCCTGGGACCTCTCTTGCCAGGCCTCAGCGACATCTCACAGCTTTCTTTCTCCCCCAAATGCGTGTTTTCCAAGGTTCTGTTCTCAGACCTTTTTAAAAATAGCATCTGAGTTTGTTGCCTGTTTCCCAGAGATGGATAGGCACCACGCTGAGGCATGTGACTGGAGGCCTGGGCCCACCCATGCAGTCACTGGGTAAGACTTACGGGCACCGGGTAAGCACCCTCCTCAGGCTCTCACCGCACCCCTGAGCACCCTTCCACATTAGCACCCACATGCTAGATGCCAAGCTCTCAAGAGTGTCTGTTGAAATTCACTGGATCATAAAACTTTATTTATTTGAATAAAAATTGGGCAATAAATCATTTTAAGTTACATAATTAGCTTGAAAATTATTCATGAGGTAGCTTTGTCAGGGCTTGGGGATTGATTGGATGTAGGGTGTTGACAGGAAGGAATAAAAAATTCAGCTAATGCTTGCTGACTGTTACTGGGTGCTAGGTCTTGTTCTAGGCAGTGGGGTACAGGGGTGGACAGACCAGTCAGGGTGCCTACTCTCCTGGAGCTAGTAAACGGTGCCCAGGTTTCTGGCTTTGTGACTGATGATGCCATTCATAGAGGTGGAAACATCAGAGGGAGAAGTGGTGCATGGAGTGGGGTATGATTGGCAGAATTTGGACAGTGTATTTCAGTTGGAGTTTGGCATGATATCAGAGAAGATGGGCAGGGCCACTCGGGAGGGTAATCTCTTTGCCAGGGGACGGAAGTTTCATCTTAGCCTCCTTTCACGGCATATTGCCATTGAGCACAAGGGTACTTCATAGGAAGTGGACAGTTTTTACCTTTGCTAGCACCTAACCACTGCTGCGTGGAGCAGATCTCATTACCCCCACTTAAGACGTGACTGATGGTCAGCACTGAGGGTTCAAGGCTAGAAAGCAGGCTCAAAGCCCAGGTCTCCATGACTCAGGGTTCAGGCTCTCTGCTGCACCATTTTTTGAACCACTTTAGTGCTTCTTTCTTTGCATCATCAGTGAGACTTGTCTTCTCTGTAGGAAGACGAGTGGGCTTTTCAAATTGTAATCCATGAGCCATTAGGAGTGTTTAGTTAATTCTCCACGATGCCTGTTCTCCTTTCAAAACCTGTTTTGTCTCTTGGCTCATTAAAAAATTTTTTTTTTTTTTTCATTTTTCTGAAGCTGGAAACAGGGAGAGACAGTCAGACAGACTCCGCATGTGCCCGACCAGGATCCACCCGGCACGCCCACCAGGGGCGGTGCTCTGCCTCCCAGGGGGCGATGTTCTGCCCATCCTGGGCATCGCCATATTGCGACCAGAGCCACTCTAGCGCCTGAGGCAGAGGCCACAGAGCCATGCCCAGCACCCGGGCCATCTCTGCTCCAATGGAGCCTTAGCTGCGGGAGGGGAAGAGAGAGACAGAGAGGAAAGTGCGGCGGAGGGGTGGAGAAGCAAATGGGCGCTTCTCCTGTGTGCCCTGGCCGGGAATCGAACCCGGGTCCTCCGCACGCTAGGCCGACGCTCTTACTGCTGAGCCAACCGGCCAGGGCGGCTCATTAAAAATTTTAACTGTAGAAGTAACATTACATTACATTACAGCGGTTTAGAAAATGGAGTTAATAGAGAGATCCTCTATAACCCTACTTTCCCAAACAACTTCTATTTGGGGAATTGTTTTGTAGCAAGAAATGAACTTAATTCGGAGGAATTTAGTGTAAGGAACTGGGGATTCTGAACCCTGGTTATCAATGGATTCAGTCAGCCTCTCTTTCTTGCTTTAGTTTTCTCTTCCTGTCTGTAGCCTGGAAATATGTGAAGTATCAGCATTTAGTTTTTGCTTTTCAAATAAATTTACTAATTTAATAATTAATAGTTTAATTGTTAATTTATATACAGAAAAGTTGAAAGAGTAATAGTACAGTGAACCTCCATATTCCCTTAACCAAGACTTACCAGTAGTGCCTGACCTGTGGCGGTGCAGTGGATGAAGCACTGACCTGGAATACTGAAGTCGCCAGTGTGAAACCTTGGGCTTGCCTGGTCAGGGCACATACAAGAAGTAACTATTACCAAATTGATGCTTCCTGCTCTGCCCCCTCTTCTCCTTCTCTCTCTTCTCTCTAAAGTCAATAAATAAAATCTTTTAAAAAAAGACCAATAGTTAACATTTTGAGATACATACATGTATGTGGATTTTTTTTTAATTTTTTTTTTTTGCTAAACTATTGCAAAGTTAGTTGAGGCATGACACTTCTAATAAATTAACATTTATATGTGTTTTCAATTTAATGACTTATAATTTTTATCTTGCATCCATTTGCTGTTAGTATTTTTTTTATATGTTGCTTCCTTATGACTCTGCTTCCTTACGTTTCTCAGATGGTGACATGCCATGTCGTGCCAACATCCTGATCACAGAGCTATTTGACACGGAACTTATTGGGGAGGGAGCACTGCCTTCCTATGAGCATGCTCACAGGCATCTTGTGCAGGTAGGGAAACCCATACACCATGCTCTTTACAGCCCAAGCCCTCAGTACTTCTCCATGTACCTGAGTGCTCCCCTCGATTCATTCATTTATTTATTTATTTTGTATTTTTCCAAAGTGAGAAGCAAGGGGGCAGGACCAGACAGACTCCCGCATGCACCTGACCAGGTTCCACCCGGCATGCCCACCAGGGGGCGATGCTCTGCCCATCTGGGACGTTGCTCCACTACAACCAGAGCCATTCTAGTGCCTGAGGTGGAGGCCATGGAGCCGTCCTCAGCGCCCAGGCCAACTTTGCTCCCATGGAGCCTTGGCTGCGAGAGGGGAAGGAGAGATAGAAAGGAGAGGGGGAAGGGTGGAGAAGCAGATGGGTGCTGGCCGGGAATCAAACCCAGGACTTCCACACGCCAGGTTGGCTCCACTGCTGAGCCAACCAGCCAGGGCTCTCAATTCTTTATTTTGACTCTGTGCCTCTTAAATGCCAAGTCTTAGTAGGTTAGAGTAAAAAAGCCAGAAACTATCTCCAGCCTTACTAGTGGTGTCACAGTGGATAAAGCGTTGACCCGGGACACAGAGGGTCTGGTTTGAAACTCTAAGATCGCCAGTGCAGGCTTGTCGGCTTTAGTACAAGCTTGCCAGCTTGGTGTGGGGTCACCAGCTTGAGCACAGGATCATCAACATGATCCCAAGGTCCCTGGCTTGAGCAAGGGGTCACTGGCTCAGCTTGAGTCCCCTGGGCAAGGCCTGTATGAGAAGCAATCAAACAAAGTGATGCAACTATAAGTTGATGCTTCTTATCTCTCCTCCTCCCCTTCTGAAAGCAAACAATTTTCAAATTCAGTTCAATTCAGCAAACATTCTTTGAGTATCACCTGTGTATAAAAGTGTTTTGGTCTTGGGAGAAGTATAAGACACCCTGTTGCTCTAACCCACACTAGTCAGTGATGGCGAGAATGGAGGCGCTGATTGGAGAGGCTGACAGAAGAACCGCAGACATGATTTAGGACTGCGAGAAAAGGTCAAAGAGGCATGTGGAGAGGATGGAATTGGGAAAGGCACTGAGGAGAGAGTAGCAGGTATAGGGTCCTGTTTCATGGGTCTCTGAGAGCATCACCCTGGGGCGCTGTGACCTAATGGCAGAGAACAGAGAGGATGGTAGGAGGCCTTGAAGGCCAGACATACAGGCGAGGGGGTTTGGGTAGTGCTAATCTTTGATAGTTTCTTTGAAAAGAGAGACATATTGAAAATAATATTTTATAGATGTTAGTTTTACTTTTGTATGGACGCGAACTGGAGTTGGAGCCCCAGAGGCGAAGGCCAGCCAGGGGAGTGTGTCTGCTGCTTCTGCCAGCACCTGCCCTGTGGGGTGAAACCGTCCCAGCCAGACCCCTCTTTGGGGGTTCTTGGTTCCCTCGAAGTAAGGAAGAGGTCTCCTCCCAGGACAGTCAGGACCAGAGTTCACATTATTCACAGGGTTAGCGTGTGATTTTGATTGTTCTGTAGATCCACACACTTTGTGGGATGTCTCATTGTTTCCTAAGAGTAAAACCCTTTTCTAGTAACTTCAGTAGTAACAACTTCTTTAACTCCATTTGAAAACTATGAACTAGCTATATCCCTGAAACAGAGGACAAGTATATTTAGAATTTATGTTAATGTTGCCCAATTTGTCTTTTTCTAATTCATCAGATTGAAACAGTAGGCAGATAGCTACCCTCAGTTTCCTGTCTCAGCTGGCCTGTGCGGCCAGGTATGCACTGTCCACTCTGATCACCCATCTGCCCACCCTGTGTGTGAGTGTGAAGGAGTTAGGGCTGGCACACGAAAGCTTCCATTGCCCTGACTCTTCCTGTCTCTTTGGATGTCATGGAACTAGGATGCTGGCATGTCTAACAGATAGTCCATGTGGTGTTGACCCGGGATTGATCTTAGAAAACACATTTATTGAGCACCTTCATTTTGCCAGTCCCTTTTTTGGATACCAAGAATATGAAGGTAAGCTGATGGGGAGGCAGGTAGGTGAGCAAGTTATCATAGTACAGTTTGAGTTGTGCACTGATGGTGGCCAGTGGGGTGAAAGCCTGCCCGCTCTGGTTGGAGGAAGGAAGAGGGTTGAAGAAGGTGACACTTGAGCTGAATTAGTCTTGAAGAGTGATCAGTTGTTGGCTGGCAGGTGTGGGGCTATTTACAGCAGAGGCGATCAGCATAAACAAAAGCGTGAAGGTGAACTGGTGCAGTGGCACCGCGATCCTGCAAGTAGTTTGGATTGTGTGTAGTGTGGGAGGCGGGGTTAGAGAGATGGGTGGCATGCTGGGCAGGGCTAGACCAAGAAGGGCTGCTATCCTCCAGAAGGCAGCATGGCACCACTGAACAGTGCTTAGCAAGGGGCTGCGTTTGCAGGCAGCAGGTAGAAAGCCGTTGGGGAACAAGACCAGAGGCAGAAAGGTGGTTGGACTCATCCAGGTGCTGGACTGAGGTGTGCCTCAGGTAAAGCTATAGAAATGGGTGTGGAGAGGTAGACTCAGGGAGGATGAAGGTGGTCAGGGCTTGGTAATTACTTAGATGGGAGGCATTGAGGATGATGCCAGGGGTTAGGGCTGGGGTGACTGGATTGGATGGTGGTGCTGCCTGTCAATTGGAAGTATGAGAGGACCTGGCCTGTGAAGGTGAGAAATGAGTGGAGTTGGATTTGTCTGGTTTAGACAGGGTTTGAGTTGTCTGAGGGTCAGCCAGGGAGAAGGGACCAAATGGCCTTTAGATACATGGTATTTGGTAAATGAAGCCGGGGTGATTGAAGTTACTATTTTATGTGGAGAGAAAAAACGTGTCCACACCAGACAGGTCTCTGGGGCGTGTCCTATGTGAGGGATGGGCAGAGGGAGTGAGAGTCCAGCTAGAGCGGCACTTCTCATCCAGACCGTGTCTGGATCACAACTGAGCAAGGGGGTGCTGCTATTATCTTATGGGTAGAGGCCCGGGGTATTGCTAAATATTCTACTGTCCCTGCAACAAAGGATCTTCTGGCCCAAGAGGTCACTAGTGCTGAGGTAGAGAATCCCAGTGCTTGTCATTTCTACATGGTAGCAGCTGTGAGCCGCCTCTTCACAGCTGGGCCCCTAGTGCCTGGTATGTAGAAGGTGTCGGTGAATGAATGAGATAGGAGGAAAACTGAATGAGGGACTGCAGCCAAAGCCAAGCGAGGAGAGTGGTTGGCAGTGCCTGGTGAGGTCTGGAGGGCAGGCTAATTGAGGGTGGACACTTGTCCATTTGTGTGAGAAGAGGGTTCTGGAGTCTGGGCAAGAGCTGCCCTGAAGGAAAGCTCTGAGTCCAGTGCCAGAATTAGTGCTTAGCAGGAAGAATTGGACTCTTACTTCAAAGTCTGTGTGGGAGTTAATCAGCATAATGGCAATTAAGGTTTATTTTTGAAGTTATTTAAGAATGTCAGAGAGCTAGGAACTTATCTGACATAAATCATTTTAGGCATAACATGTAACCCTTATTTATTTATTTATTCTTTTAGTGAGAGACAGGAAGGGTGAGAGATGAGAAGCATCAAATCATAATTGTGGCACTTTAGTTGTTCATTGATTGCTTCTCATATGTACCTTGATTGGGGGGCTTCAGCGAAGCCAGTGACCCCTTGCTCAAGCCAGTGACCTTGGGCTTTAAGCCAGTGATCATGGGGTCATGTCGATGATCGCACACTCAAGCCAGATGAATCCATGCTCAAGCTGATGAGCCTGCGCTCAAGCCGGCGACCTTGGGGTTTTGAACCTGAGACCTCAGCGTTGATTCTCTATCCACTGTGCCACCACTGGTCAGTCACAAATAATCCTTTTTCAAATCTAGGGTTCTTTTTCCCCAAAGGCATTGGACTGCAAATAGTTGATTATGCTAATAGTAGTAAGGTGTTAGATGTTAATGAACTAGCCTAATATTAAGGAATATCCCTCTTTTGTTCAGTTGAAATTAATGTAGGTCACTGTGCCTAGTTTATTTATTTATTTTTTATATAAACTTAGGAAAATTGTGAGGCCGTGCCTCATAGAGCAACCGTCTATGCGCAACTGGTGGAGTCCAGAAGGATGTGGTCATGGAACAAACTCTTTCCCATTCGCGTTCAGACCGACACTGGCGAGCAGGTCATCCTCCCACCCTCGGAACTGGAGAGATGTCCTGGTGCACCCTCTGTCTATGACATTCAGCTGAATCAGGTGTCACCCACTGACTTCACTGTCCTCAGTGACGTGCTGCCTATGTTCAGGTACCAGGGAGCAACCTGGGTGATGGCACTTTGAGACATTTGGTAGAATTGGTGTCTTTGGAAGTTCTTTTTTTTTTTTTTTTTTTTTAAGAAAGATGAGAAGCATCAACTTATAATTGTGGCACCTTAGTTGTTCATTGATTGCTTCTCATACATGCCTTTGGGGGGCTCCAACGAAGCCAGTGACCCCTTGCTCATGCCAGCAACCTTTGGGCTCAAGCCAGTGACCATGTGCTTATGTTAATGATCCTATGTTCAAGCCGGTGACCCCACAGTTGAGCTGGTGAGCCTGTGCTCAAGCTAGTGACTTTGGGGTTTTGAACCTGGGACCTCAGTGTCCCAGGTTGATGTTCTATCCACTGTGCCACCACTAATCAGTCTGGAAGTTCTCTTTTTGAGTGGAAAACAACCGGCTGATGTTACCTGCCTCTGATAGCAGGAATCCATTGCAAACAAGTCTCATTACTGGTGAGGTCATCATAAAAACTTAAAAATGGAGAGTGTGAGCTTAAAATGTGCTTAAGTTCCTGAATATTCTTCCTCAGTGTGGACTTCAGCAAGCCAGTCAGTAGCTCAGCAACCTGCCATAGCAGGCAGTTTGAACCTCTGGCATCGGGCCGAGCTCAGGTGGTTCTCTCCTGGTGGGACATTGAAATGGACCCTGAGGGGAAGACCAAGTGCACCATGGCCCCCTTCTGGGCACACTCAGATCCGCAGGAGCTCCAGGTAAGAGGCGAGAGCTGAGCATGTTTTCATGTACATCAGGGAACTTGTCCACTTTTTGTTGTGGGAAAGTAACATGTTTGAATCTTAGAGTTATAAGATTTAGAGCCAGAAGGGACTGTGCAGAATTGGTGTCAAAGAATCCTTTTTCTTTTTCTTTTTTTTAATTTTTTTTTTAATTTTTTTTTATTTTATTCATTCATTTTAGAGAGGAGAGAGGGAGAGAGAGAGAGAGAGAGAGAGGAGAGAGAGAAGGGGGGAGGAGCTGGAAGCATCAACTCCCATATGTGCCTTGACCAGGCAAGCCCAGGGTTTCGAACCGGCGACCTCAGCATTTCCAGGTCGACGCTTTATCCACTGCGCCACCACAGGTCAGGCTCTTTTTCTTTTTTTTAAAGCAAGGCTAACTGTAGTAAAATATAAGATAGACCTCTCGCCCTGGCCGGTTGGCTCAGTGGTAGAGCATCAGCCTGGCGTGCAGGAGTCCCAGGTTTGATTCCTGGCCAGGGCACACAGGAGAGGCGCCCATCTGCTTCTCCACCCCTCCCCCTCTCCTTCCTCTCTGTCTCTCTCTTCCCCTCCCGTAGCCAAGGCTCCATTGGAGCAAAGTTGGCCTGGGCGCTGAGGATGGCTCCACAGCCTCTCCCTCAGGCGCTAGAATGGCCCTGGTTGCAACAGAGCAACGCCCCAGATGGGCAGAGCATCGCCCCCTGGTGGGCATGCCGGGTGGATCCCAGTAGGGCACATGCGGAAGTCTTGTCTTACTGCCTTCCTGTTTCCAACTTCAGAAAAATACAAAAAAAAAAGATAGACCTCTCAGGCCAAGTTCATGGTCAGCAGCAGTGAACTAGAGGGAAGCTCTGATATGCTTGTTCTCCTGTCAGATCAGCTTGGAATAAAAGAACCACAGCCTCCCTACCACCCTATTTTCTATGGTCTCGGAACCTACTTTCCCAGGTCAGTTGTAAGTGGGCAGAGGACATGAACTCCAGAAAAGGAAGTACAGAATACTCCTTAATGTGAAAAGTGGTTCAGCTTCACCTGTAAAAGCAATGAAGATTTGTGAGATTCCATCTTTCATCTAGTAGTGGATAAAGTTCAAAAAGTTGGGTGGAACTGTGGGGAAGAGCAGGACGTGATTGTCAGCATCCATGGAGTTCAGTGAGGCCTCACTCATAATGGAAAGTGACGCCACTACTAGACATTTAGGCTCTGGATAGATTTGCATGTGTGTAAAGTGACATGTGTGTCAGGATATTCACTGAAACCCTGATTTTTGTTTTGTTTTGTTTTAGTGTAACAGACATTCCTTTAGTTGAACAACTTCTTCGCACAAAATAGATGGTTTAAGAGTTTTGAATGGAAAGTGATTTAGGCATTAAGAGATTTTGTGAGTCTGCTACATGTTTTCTTGAAATCACTTAACTGAGCCTTTTAAGACTTCCCTGATGTCTGTGGCCAGACAGAAAGTCTGCTGCAGTCCTTATTTAATAGAAAAGACTGGAACACCCTAGAGGACACCCCAGAGGACTGGCTAAGTCCATCATCCTGTGTTCAGTGAATGAGGCAGTGCTCTATGCACTGATATGGGACAATCTCCAGGATATTTCATTGAATGAAGCAAAAGTAGAGGCTCAGAACGGTATGTGGTATGCCAATACTGGTGTTAGTAAAACTAAGAATATATGTAGATGAGTGTGTATGTGTGGTGTGTGTGTATAAGGGTACCTTTGGAAGAATTCGTAGAAATCAGTAAAAATGGTTGCTTCTGGGAAGGGGGCTGAAAGGTGAAGGGTGGGAAAGAAACTTTTCTTTTTATTTACTCCATGACCTTTTTGTATCTCTTTTGAATTTTCTCTTATGTATATATGTTACCAACCCCTCTGCGTACACACTCAGGGAAAAGTAGGGAAGCTGCTTCAGAGCTGAGGAATCAAAGCTTCCCTCTCTACCTGGGAGGCCTTGCTCCCTTCCTCTGTGTCCCAGCCTCCTGTTAGCACTTGCTGTACTGGCTTTGTTTTGATTGGTTCTGGGTATGCCCAGCTAACTTGGGGAAGGCCCCAGCAGCTCCCTGGCTCCCTGAGTTACTGCATAGGCCCAAAGGACATGACTGCTGCAGGATTGCAGTCAGTTTCCCTGGGCTTGTGAGCTTCCCTGTCTCCCATCTACCTTCCAGTCCCCGGGCCCAGGCAGGCAGGCAGGCATGTCTGCAGGCAGAGGGTGCGAACTTCCCTCTAACACAGCCTCTGTCCTCTGCTGGCTGAGAGAGAGAGAGAGAGAGAGAGAGAATGTCAAAAGTCTCCAGAGTTGAAATTGGCGTTAGGCTGCTTTGTTCCTCTCCAGGAGTGTGATGGTTACAAAATTAGCATAAGAGTATCATAAAAATGTTAATACTTTTCTTTTTTACAGAGAGAGAGTCAGAGAGAGGGATAGATAGGGACAGACAGAGAGGAACTGAGAGATGAGAAACATTAATGATCAGTTTTTTATTGCAACACCTTAGTTGTTCATTGATTGCTTTCTCATATGTGCCTTGACCGCGGGCCTTCAGCAGACTGAGTAACCCCTTGCTCCAGCCAGAGACCTTGGGTCCAAACTGGTGAGCTTTGCTCAAACCAGATGAGCCCGCGTTCAAACTGGCGACCTCGGGGTCTCGGACCTGCGTCCTCGGCATCCCAGTCCCACGGTCTACCCACTGCGCCACCACCTGGTAAGGCAAAATGTTAATTCTTTTCATTTGCCTAGCTTCGGAGTGCACTATGTAGATTTCCTCCTTGGTGCCTCATGTAGGACATGCTGGGGAACCATATAATGTCCAGACTGAGACTTTGCCTGGCTCAGTGCTTAGCGCGGAGCCCCGTGGTTGGGCAGCAGCGGTGGGTGCTCATCCCCAGGTCTCCTGACTATGGCGGTGTCCTTCTACCAGCCGTGACTTTTGGACTGTTAGGAATTCAAAGAGCTGCTAATGAATCTCCCTTCTGACTTTATGAAACTGCTCTTGATCTGAAATCTGTTCAGCCTGTCTCACCTTAGACAGTGGGTTCTGTCAGCTCGGTAGCATTAGGACGTGGAAGGCTGGTGTGTGGGAAGGACATGGTGACAGGGAAGCACCCTGGGAGCACGGATGGGTTAGGGGGAAGGCGTCTTCTGTCTTAGGACCCATTTGCATAGTAGAGAAAGAACATCAGCTTTTAGAGAACCTATTTTTCTCCTCCAGTTACTGCTTATTTTTTCCAGACTGTATCTGGTTAGATTTTTGGTTTTTAGCTTTTATTGTCAAATAGACATCTTAGGTACAGTAATGTCACTCACCTGCCTCTTAGTTAAATTCAATAGTAGGGAGAGGAGGACGCAGTCCTGACACAGAGTGAGTAGACAATGGGCTCAGCCAAGTTGATCCACTGTTTAGGACAATTCTTTATTTTTTAAAAAGAAGCTTAAAGATTCTAAGAGTAATAAACTTTATTATACAAAACAAAAATAAATCAAAATTAAATCACTCATGGGCCTACCATCGAAAAGAACTCCCTTTCTTTGTCTCTCTTCACATTCTTGGGTTTCTTTCAGAGTCATTTTTGTTTTTTCCCTACTGTACCATAGTCTTCATATTCATCGTTTTAAATGTCTGTGAGTATTCTGTGTAAGGAATTATTATCCATTTCTGAACAGCTGGATGTTTCGATTGGTTCCAGTTTTTGCTAGTATAAATAATTCTGTAACATACATTCCACCCTCCCCCAAGGTTAGAAGCAGGAAGGCAGTCAGACAGACTCCCCGCATGCACCCGACAGGGATCCACCTGGCATGCCCACCAGGGGGCGTTGCTCCATTGCGGCCGGACCATCCCAGGGCCTGAGATGGAGGCCAGGGAGCCATCCTCAGTGTCTGGGCGAACTGTTGCTTCAGTGGAGCCTTGGCTGCGAGAGAGGAAGCGAGAGATAGAAAGGAAGGAGAGGGGAGGAGAAGCAGATGGGCTCTTCTCCTGTGTGCCCTGGCTGGAAATTGAACCCGAGACTTCCACATGCCCGGTCCACACTCTACCGCTGAGCCAACCGGCTAGGGCTAACGTGTTTTTGTGTAAATACAGCTGTTTCTTTGTTTGGGTTTTTAAGGATACAATCCTGTATGTGGGATTTGTGGCATCAAAAAGAATCAGTACAGCTAATTGAAAGTTTGACTGTGGATCATTGTAAATCATGTTTCACAATTTGGAGTTTTCCATTTCTTTAAAAATTATTTAATTTAAAAGAATAAAACAAAACTTTCCTGTACTGTTTTCTCAACTTTTATTTTGAAAAAAATTTAAGTCCACAGAATAAGTGAACATGAACACTGGTGCACCCGTTACTTAAATTTACCAATTATTAACATTTGCCACACTTGCTTTCTTTCTGTCTGCCTTCCTCTTTCCATCTTTTCACTCTCTCCCTCCGGGCCCCCCACCCAGGAGGAGCTGGAGTCCCCTCTCCTGAGCCCTTCTTAAACACTGCGGCCCTCAGCCACACTTTATCCCCCTAAAGCCAGCAGTGTTCCCGCAAGCTTTCCGGCCTCTCTGACTGGACAGTTTTCTTCGTCTTTCTCTTCTTTCTTCTTTATCTCTTCAGCCACAGCAGCTCTCTATAGTCCACAGCGTGGTAACCCTGTACACTGATTTGGGGCTTGGGTTTTGGCTCTTGGATTAGAAGCATCGCTCCTGTTGCAGCTTAGTGACTGCCGATTTTGTTTCCTATTGCAGTGGCGGGACCACTGGATGCAGTGTGTGTACTTCCTGCCACGAGAGGAGCCCGTCTCCCAGGGCTCGGCCCTCTGCCTGGTAGCTCACCACGATGACTACTGTGTGTGGTACAGCCTTCATAGGACCAGGTATGCCCCGAGCCTCGGGGTGGGCACTAGGCCTGTCACACTGCACTTTATGTAAATTCCCCATTTATACACATATTATAGAGGCACGAGTGGGCCATTTATATCTGCACAGGATAAAATAAGAGCAAAGGTCCGTGACTGGCTATGTCAGCACCCATTGCAGGTACTCAGAAGAGGCTGCCCCATTGTGTGGCCCCCATCTGGAACAGACATATATGCGAGTCTTAGGTTGTAGGGCCCTTCACACTCTAGTGCCTCTTTGACAGCCAGTGCCTAGACTCATGTCCCAGAGAGGACTGCGGGTGTAACCGGAGGCCCATCTCAATTTCGCCAGGCAGGTTCCCGTGCCATGTTTTCACGCTCGCTGGAGTCTAGCAGGTCACGCTCACTACTCTGTGTCTGTTCATTTCCTGGCCTAGTCCCGAAGGGAACGAGGAAGTCCAGCCAGTACGCCCTATATGCGACTGCCAGGCTCATCTGCTCTGGACCCGGCCTCGCTTTGGGGAAATGAATGATCAGGAAAGAACTGATCAATATGTCCAGGCCCTGAGGATGGTATGTGTCTAGCCCCTTGGGCACTTGTGGGCAAGAAGGAGATTGTCCCATGGGCCCCAGCTCATTGCTCAGTGCGGATTTATTCCTTTTGCTTTCTGTGTCCCCTGGTCTGTCTGGGTGGCCTCAGCCGGCTCCTTCAGGGTGGGCGCTCAGGGGGACCCTGGGGGCTGTTACTGGACTTCCTGGGGCTTGTTCTCTTCTCGCCTGGGAGAGCCTTCACCTGACAGCTTCCCCTTGGCCCTGCTTTTGTCCCCCTGGACACACTGTGTCACCAGCAGTTCCTGTGGGTAAGCCCGGTGGATCCAGCCACCCCGTTCTTCCTTTCACCTGCTGTCTCCTTTCTAAAATTTCTGAGATGTAAATATGGCTCTGTCACTTTCCTGCCTGAAAACCTTTGCTCTCTGCTGCCTAGGGAGGTGCCCTCTGCCGGGGACCACATGTGGGGTTTGGAATTGTATGCAGAGATATGTGTATATGTGCATGTACTTTGGGGTCGTGAGGGTCCCCGCTGTCCTAAGTCTCTCTGAGATCTGTGCCCTGTAAAGGCACCTCTGCCTTGGTGAGTCACTCAGTAGGCCCACTGTGCTGTGAGCAGACAGGGAAGAGGCCTGTCCTCATGGACTGGGGGTGGCCAGTGGAAAGTGGCGCAGGCCTTTAGGGGGGCCTTTCCCGAGAGTGAGACTGGGTGGGGGGAGGTGAGCGAGGTGGAGTGTTTGAGGCTGGGGACCCGCTACTGCTCAGGCCTGGGGAGCATGTGTGACTGGTGTGGGCACAGAAAGATCCAGCCGGGCAGCAGATCTGTCAGTTTGCCAACGAGCATTTCTCAGTGTACGGTAAGAAAACGCGTGCTGAAGTTGCTCTTGTCCGGCAGGTGCTGAAGCCAGACAGTGTCTGCCTGTGTGTCAGCGACGGCAGTCCGCTCTCCATGCTGGCCCATTACCTTGGGGCAGAGCAGGTACTGGACGTGTGCCTTTTTGTCGGCTTCCTGGGCGCAGCTCGGAGTCAGGGCGCCCTGACTAAAAGCTAAAGCTCTTGCCAGGTGCAGCTACCATGTGTGTGGCATGCTCAGTTCATTGCCTCTGAGCACAGGCAGGAGTCAGGCTGTAGCACTGCCTGCCCTGCAGCGCCGCTGTCTGAGCCGCCACCGAGCCCTAGGGTCAGTGCAGAGCGTGGGGGCTGCCCCAGTGGGTAATGAGCACGGGGAGGTGGTTAGGAGGGGAGGTAGATCTTCCTGGGAATGATCTGTCACATTTCAATAATTACTTTTTCTATAAAGTGAATCCCCTACAACTAATAACATGGTCTTCTCTCTAGGTCTTTACAATAGAGAGTTCAGCAACTTCTCATAGACTGATGAAAAAAGTAAGTGATAATTGTTGTTACTGAAATAATGAGGGGACCCGTGGTGCCGCCTCCTGCGTTAGGGACCCGCTGCTTTGAAGCAGTGTTGGTACCGAGGGAACTGGGGCTGTAGCTGTGACGAGGAAGCAGCGGCAGGGACAGCTCCCGGCACTCCCGGTCTGGAAGTCTTCTTGGGCTGTCATTGATTAGAAACAGGCTTGCAGACTTTATTTTGGTTTTTAGCTAAAGAAGTCTGAACTTTTATCCTCATTGCACATGAAACTAAAAAAGTGAAACTCTTTGTGGCAAGACTGAATGTATGGTTTGTTCCTGGGACCCCAGCGCCCAGGGAGCCATTGCTCATGGGCTGGCCTTCTGATTGGCTCCAGGGTGGTAGTTTTCCTCCTGGTCATTGACCGGTTTTGCTTTCCTCTCTGAGGGACAGCCCACCTCCACCAGAACTGCAAGCCCATTGTTGAGTCCGCTGACCTGCCTGTGAGAGGAATTTCTGTTTGTTACATTTTGCTCGTGATCTCATCCCATCCTTGGCGTTTAAGGGAGAATTTCTACAAAGCAGATAAAAGCGGTGCTTCAGAACTATTTGGCCAGAAAACTTCAGACAGATAAGGCAACTTTGAGATTTTTGGGGAACAAAAATAGTACTTTTATTGTTTTATTTTTTTATTTTTTTATTTTTATTTTTTTTTTCATTTTTCTGAAGCTGGAAACAGGGAGAGACAGTCAGACAGACTCCCGCATGCGCCCGACCGGGATCCACCCGGCACGCCCACCAGGGGCGACGCTCTGCCCACCAGGGGGCGATGCTCTGCCCATCCTGGGCGTCGCCATGTTGCGACCAGAGCCACTCTAGCGCCTGGGGCAGAGGCCACAGAGCCATTCCCAGCGCCCGGGCCATCTCCGCTCCAATGGAGCCTTGGCTGCGGGAGGGGAAGAGAGAGACAGAGAGGAAAGCGCGGCGGAGGGGTGGAGAAGCAAATGGGCGCTTCTCCTGTGTGCCCTGGCCGGGAATCGAACCCGGGTCCTCCGCACGCTAGGCCGACGCTCTACCGCTGAGCCAACTGGCCAGGGCTATTGTTTTATTTTTAAGATCTTCAAGACTAACCACTTGGAAGACAAAATTAATGTAATAGAGAAACGGCCTGAATTATTAACATCTGCAGACTTGGAAAGTAAAAAGGTGAGTAACGAGAATTTGTTCTGGTGGGCACAGCGCTAGATTGCCCAAGCTCCCCCCTCTTCTCCGGGCTCATGGAAGGTCCCGGATGGAACTCAGCAGGTAAGAACCGGCCGCTGTCAGAGTGTGATGAGGGTTTGCAGAGATGCCTGCCAGGCAGATACTTGTACTGTGAACTCTGGCTAATGCTCTACTCCTTCCAGCGAGGGCAGACAGCCCTGCCAGGATTAACAGCAGCATATCGTGGGCTCTGTCCCTCTTCCATTCGCAGCACTTCTGTCTGCCTCGCTTCCTCTTCACTTTCTGTTTCCTTCCTGCCACACATGGTCTTCAGGCCCAGTGCACGCCTCCACCTCTTAGTAACCTGTTAGTTACTAACCAGTGTCCCTGCACCTTCATTTCACCAGCCCCTGGGCCCATACATCCTCAGGGCCCTCTCTCTCCTTCACACATTTTGTTTTTTTATTTTTTTAGGGGGAGAGAGAGCAAGGAAGGGACAGACAGCTAGGAAGGAAAAGAGATGAGAAGCATCAACTTGTTGTGGCTCCTTAGTTGCTCATTGATTGCTTTTTCATATGTGCCTTGACCGGGGGGCTCCAGCCAAGCCAGTGACCCCTTGCTCAAGCCAGCAACCTTTGGGCTCAAGCCAGCAACCATGGGGTCATGTCTATGATCCCACACTCAAGCTAGCAACCCCGTGCTCAAGCTGGTGAGCATGTGCTCAAGTTGGATGAGCCTGCGCTCAAGCTGGTTACCTTGGGGTCTTGAACCTGGGTCCTCAATGTCCCAGGCTGATGCTTTATCCACTGCACCACCACCTGGTCAGGCCCATGAGTTTTTTAAGGTAAAATTTTTTGAAATATAATTCATATGCCATGAAGTCCATCCATTTAAAAAAACATCAATTTAGTGATTTATTTACTCATAAGGTTGTGCAACTTCACCACAATCAATTTTAAAACAGTGCCATCACCCAGAAAGAGATCCTGTGCCTGTTAGCAGTCACTCCCCTTTTGCCACTAATCCTCCAGCACTAGGCGACCCTGATGTACTTTTTGTCTATATCTGGATTTCCCAATTCTGGACGTTTCATGTAAATGGGATCATGCAATATGTGGTCCCTTTGTGACTGGCTTGTTTCAGGGCTCATCCACATTGTAGCGTAAATCAGTACTTGACTTCTTTTCACTGCTGAATAGTAGTTGATTGTATGGTACAGGATACCACTTTTTTTTTTATCCATTTATCAGTTGATGGACATTTGGGTTGTTTCTTTTTGGCTACCGTGAATGATACTGCAGTGAACATTCATGTACAAGTTGCTCTTTTATCCCTTCATTGATGAGGATTAGAAAGATATTTAAATTCTATAAGCCATTGATATGGTGTACAGGTCACTGGAGTACTGAATACAAGTGGCAAGAGTGGGCATTCTTGCCTTGTTCCCAATGTTGGGGGGTAGAGAGTAATCAGGACCAACTCTTCTGTCTTCAGTGTCTTCCTTCTGCATTTCTGATTTTTCAGCCAGAAACCCAGACCCCATGTCGGATTGCCCTCCCCATGCCCATCTGCTTAAGTCTAGCCCTGGGCACCCTGTCTCCTCAGCACGTCTTGGTCCCCTCCCTTTGGCACACTTCCGCTTCTTACACGGGAGGTACTCACCCATGTCACCTCCTGTCCCCACTCCACCAGCAGGTGGTGCCCTCGTACACTTCGTGGTTGTCAAAGGGCTCTTTCTAAAACACAGTCCTTTGCTGATTAAAGCTTTCAGTGATCCTTCTGTGCAGAGTCCAGTCCCCTTAACGTGTCATCAGTTGCCTTTGGGTGACCTGGCCTGTCTTCACCAATCTGGCCTCACCCTGTACCGCCCTGGCCTGCGTGCTCGTCTGCCAAGCTCCTTGGAGGCCGTTCCTCTCCCACCTGTGCTTGTGCCTCTGTCCATCCCACTGTCTGGAGTCTTTTTGCCTTTGCTCTTTGGACTCCTGCTCATGTGTCTGCACATGTTTACTGACCACGTGCTCTGGGCCAGGCACTTTGCTGGGTGCCGGGGGTACTGTGCTGCCGATGTGCCCCCTTCTGTGTGCTCAGAGCCTCGTGAGGGATTCAGTGTTAGAAAAACGCTGAGAATAAATTGTCAGGATAAGCTGTGAGTGGGGATTTTCAGGGCCTTTCCTGGAAGCCCTTTCTGATGCTCTTACCTCCAGGGTCCCCCCATGCCACTCTGTGTACCTGTCAAAGTGTATCAGCCTCCGCAGGGACAGTTCCCAGCCTCCTCTGCTCCCTCTGCCGCTCTGCACTCTGAGGGCAGGGCTTGTGTCTATTTGTGTCCTTGGGGGCAGGTGGACCCGGCATGCTTGTTCACTGAGTCACTGAGTGAGTGAGTGAGTGAGTGAGTGAATGGCCTGTTACTTCCTTCACCTGTGAACCTTGCGACCTTTCTCTTCAGATGAGCCCTTCTGATGTCTTGTTCTACTTCTTTCTCTGATCTCCAGGTCTCTCTCCTCCTGGGCGAGCCCTTCTTCACCACCAGCCTGCTGCCATGGCACAACCTATACTTCTGGTACGTGCGGACCGCCGTGGACCAGCACCTGGGGCCTGGCGCCGTGGTGATGCCCCAGGCCGCCTCGCTGCACGCTGTGGTTGTGGAGTTCAGGGTAGGCCCCCCAGACATTTTCACAGAAGGGGCAAGAGTGCTTGTTTTCTTGGAAGTCTTGGGTGCAGATGGGGGTCCTCAAGTCTTCGTGACTTGGCCTCTGCTTTTTGTTTCAGCACGTTGCAGGCTTGACCAGGAGAGGCTTGTCTTTTTTAAAATGTGGTAATTTGACATACGAAATGAAAATGGCTGTGTGTTGTCATTTTACAATGTGGCTTATCAGAATAATGAAAATGTATAAATTAGGAGTTTCAGAAGGCACACTGTGCCGCTCCCTCCGCTCTCATTAAGAGCCCGGGCTCCACTTGTTAAAAGCATTTTGAGATGGGAGAGTCACCTTCTTTGTGAGAGAAGTAATTGAAAAGCTTCATTTTAATTTTCTCATCAAAGCAGAGCCACAATCACAAGTCACTTTGGGAAAGGCGTTTTTATGAAAAGGATTTTGAAATGTTTTTAACCTGAAATGTTGAGTGAACCGCATTTTATAATGCTTGGTGAGAATGGCTTTATCCATAGGTAGCTTAGAGGCTCCATCATTTTTTTCTGGGTACTTCTTCTGGGTTGTTTACCTGTTGAAATTTTCATGTGAATTCTGGCATTCACAGCCAAAGAAGGAATGTGGAGAACAATGCTCATTTCCAGGCCAAAATCCAGGGGCCGAGGGTGCAAGGCTGACTGGCCCGAGCGGATCCAGCCCCTCCTTCCCGTCATCCTCACGCTGTGTATAGGTGCAGAGCCTTAAAAATTGGTTTATAGATTTTTTTCCCCAAAGAAAATGATGTTAAAGATGGACAGAGAGCAAGAAACCTCAGCCTGGTAGCTGCAGCCAGTTGTTCCCTTATAGGAGAAGAGTTGGGGTCGTGTGAGACTCGGCAGGGTCACAGAACTGTCCTGAATTTTTGTTCTCTCTGAGTCTCTTCAACTTTGGGAGTCTCTTTTAGGCATATGAAAATAGCAAGGTGTGCCTCAGGTTTGGGGCTGGGCCACCCCAGCTTGACTTCGCTGACCCTTCTTGATCTGTGGCCATACCTCCCTGTTCCCCGGGCGGGTATGGATTCAGGGTGTCCTGGTGGGTAGGTGTCAGCGAGGGCTGTGCCTTTCTGACAGGACCTGTGGCAGATCCGGAGCCCCTGTGGTGACTGTGAAGGCTTTGATGTGCATATCATGGATGACATGATTAAGGTAGGTGGGGCCACAGCTTCATGTGCAGTGCCCTCCCCCCCACTCCACATCTTCACAGGCCTCTAGCAGAGACACCCGGCTTCTGTGGAGAGGTGTGGGTTGGGCAGTACAAGCAGTGTGCAGAGAGCTCTTCTGTTGGGGGCAAAAAGGTCAAGTGTAACTATTCTACTTGTTCACCCTGAGGATGAGTCTGAGAACCACTGTGTCTCAGCGTCTGATACTAGGCTGTTCTTAGCCCTGGGCTGTAACACCTGAATCAGAATCCCAGGTTGGGCTGTCTCACCATGCCACTGGAACTACTCCTGCCAGTGTCAGCAGCTTGGTCTCTGTTGGGACAGCCTTTTTAGAAGGCAGTTTGGCAACTTTCTGAGCCAGCTGTTTTCGTCTGGGGGACTCCAGTCCCAGGTGCAGTGGTCGGCAAACTCATTAGTCAACAGAGCCAAAGATCAACAGTACAATTGAGATTTCTTTTTTTTTTTTTTGTATTTTTCTGAAGCTGGAAACAGGGAGACGGTCAGACAGACTCCCGCATGCGCCCGACCGGGATCCACCTGGCACGCCCACCAGGGGCAACACTCTGTCCACCAGTGGGCCATGCTCTGCCCCTCCAGGACCAGAGCCACTCTAGCGCCTGGGGCAGTGGCCAAGGAGCCATCCCCAGCACCCGGGCTATCTTTGCTCCAATGGAGCCTTGGCTGCGAGAGGGGAAGAGAGAGACAGAGAGGAAGGGGGGGGGTGGAGAAGCAGATGGGTTCTTCTCCTATGTGCCCTGGCTGGGAATCGAACCCCGGTCCCCCGCACACCAGGCCAACGCTCTACTGCTGAGCCAACCAGCCAGGGCGAGATTTCTTTTGAGAGCCAAATTTTTAAAACTTAAACTATATAGGTAGGTACATTTCTTATTGAGGTAGTGCCCACATGTGGTATTTTGTGGAAGAGCCACACTCAAGGGGCCAAAGAGCCGCATGTGGCTTGCGAGGGTCGTGCAGGACTATTTGTACATTGTTAGCGTACTAGCTGCTAGACTCTGCATCCCCCAGAATCCAGGAGTTCATGAAAGTGCCATTGGTATGGGCTCTACAAGGACTAGAATAAAGAGTCATGATTATGTCTAGATGGGAGGCAAGGTGAGGGACATGAAATCATCTTATGTATTAAGAAAATTTACACAGCCTGACCAGGTGGTGGTGCAATGGATAGAGCATCAGACTGGGATGCAGAGGACCCTAGGACCCAGGTTTGAAACCCTAAGGTCACCGGCTTGAGTGCAGGATCATCCAGCTTGAGCTCGGGCTCATCTGCCTTGAGTGTGGGATCAAACATGACCACATGGTTGCTGGCTTGAGCCCAAAGGTCCCTGGCTTGAGCAAGGGGTCACTTGCTCTTTTGTAGACTCCTGATCAAGGCACATAAGAGGAAGCAATCAATGAACAGCTAAGGAGCTGCAACGAAGAATTGATGCTTCTAATCTCTCTCCCTTCCTGTCTGTCTGTCCCTATCTGTCTTTCTCTCTGTCTCTGTCAAAAAAAAAAAAGAAAATTCACACATACACACAGGGAAAGGGGTGAAACAGTAGATAGCAGAATGTTGTATGATTAGGAAGTGGTTAAGTTTTCCTCCTTCTGCTTATCTTTTTATTAATTTTTAAATTTTTTTATTATTAAGTGAGAGGCAGGAGGCAGGCAGACAGACTCCCACATGTGCCCTGACTGGATCCGCCCTACAGGACAATGCTCTGCCCATCTGGAGCCACTGCTCCATTGTTTGGGTAACCGAGCTATTTTAGTGCCTGAGGTAAGGCCATGGAGCCATCCTCAGCACCCAAGGCCAATTCACTGGAAGCATTTGAGCCATGGCTGTAGGAGAGGAAGGGAGGGAGGGAGAAGGGTGGAGAAGCAGATGGGTGCTTCTCCTGTGTGCCCTGACCGGGAATGAAACCCGGGACTTCTATGTGCCAGCCAGCACTCTACCACTGAGCCAACTGGCAAGGCCCTGCTTATCTTTCTATTCACATTTTTCTCAGTGATTTTGGGTTGCTCATTTAAACATCTTTAAGTACATTAATCCAATGGATGTTTTCATTTTGTGTCTCACCTGTCCCTCCACATGACTGTTCCTTGCTTTTAGAAGTCTCCTTTGTGCTGAGTCACCACACACTTGAGCTCCCTCTGGCCACTCCTTGGTCTCCTCCTTGACCTCTCCCATTCTTCCAGTTCCCTAAGGTATCACGTGTTCTACATCTCCCTCAGACCCTGTCCTTATTGTCCCTTTTTCTCTCTCTGTTGCTGGCTAATGTTTGCATCTGTCCTGAGCTCAGACCAAATAACTAAGAGTGATAGACTCTCCACTGAGATGTCCTCAGGTACTGTGATCTCGATGCTTACAAAATCCACATGCTCTTTCCCCACCCCCAGCCTCGCTCCTTCCAAGGGCTCCCATCCGAGGCCTGCCACCACTTCATACCTAGGTGCTGGGCTGGGTCTGGGCATCCTTCCGGGCAAGTCCTTGCCTTCACTTGCAGTTGGTCATCAGATTCCATAGCCATCAGGTCATCAGTGAGCCTCAAATCCAGTTTTCTTTCCCTGCTGCTGCTGTGCTGTCTTGGCCACTTCATCTCTCACCTGTGACCATGCAGCCTCCTGCCTCTCCCACTTTACCGTCGTTTACGGGAGCTCACGTAAACTTGTGGACTTGTGGATCCTGAGTCTGGTCCTCTCCATCCCCCGTGGAAAAACCCTGTGAAGCTCCCTGCCCCCTCCCGTTGCAGAGTCACTGACCCCACTGCTGGGCCCTCTCCCTACTCAGCTTTGTCCACTCTCCTTGCTGCCAACTCCTTTGTGACCTTTGGGAGGCAGCCCACCGGTCACCCCTCCAGGCAGTGTTCTTGCCCAGCCCTGTCTCTGCAGGAGCTCAGCGCTCCTCAGGCATCGTGGTTGCTTGTCTCTGCGTTCTGTCTAGATGGGGTCCTCGTGGGGTGATCTGTCAACTGTAGTGCTCAGTAAGGGTCACTGAATGGGCAAGTGTCATCACCCACAATGATGTCATCCGTGTAGATAGACATTGTGAGATGTGCAGTGTCATTCCATTTTTAAAAGGGAGAAAATGAGGTTTAGAGAGGTGAAATGACTTGCTCGGGAGATGGCTCGTGAATGGCAGCAGGGGACAGAGAAGCCAACGGTCTCTGAAGATCCACTGCTCCCAGCAGTGACTGTGTATTACCTTGAGGGACCTGGGCTGTGGAGGTGAAGGGCCACAGGCATAGACTCTAGAGATGGGCACATGAGCCCTTGTCCCCGGGCATCCTGACTATGTCCGCAGACCCCCATGTCTCCTTCCCTTCTCAGCGAGCCCTGGACTTCAGGGAGAGCAGGGAGGCCGAGCCCCACCCGCTGTGGGAGTACCCTTGCCGCAGCCTGGCCGAGCCCCGGCAGATCCTGACCTTTGATTTTCAACAGCCAGTTCCCCAGCAGCCTCTCCGTGCTCAGGGCTCCATCGAGCTGAGGAGGTGAGTAGTGTGGACTCCTGGTGGGGGTCTGGGGGGAGGAAGTGGGAGTGCCTGCTTTCTGTCCAGTTACTGCCCATGAAGCTAACCACTTACTTAGCCACTTTCACATGGGAGTGATTGCCTGCCTTGTCTCAGCCTTGGCTTTCTTGCTCTCAAGTGGCCCTGAGTGTACAGAGTCCCCACAGCCTCTGAGTACATGTAGGTAGTGAGGCAGAGCCAGAGTGGGCTTTGCTCTTCCCCCACATCTGAGGCTCCCTTTGAGCTAAGCAGCATGTTGGATCACAGCTGCAGAGAAATGTGAATTCGGTTGCTATGGTTACCCATCCCCCCCCCCTTTTCTCCTGGGGATTAAAGCAGGTTAGGAATTGGGAGGGTGCTCCATGTGAGGCACAGTCAGGCCCCCAGCTCCAGCATCCTTTGTGGGGAGGAGCTGCTGCTTCCCAGAGGAAGACCCCTTTCCAACTGGGTGGAGGCCCTGAGCCCTGCGGGTCTCCTCTGACAAGGGGAAGCGGGCAGATACCCATCTGGACCTGCCATCCAGGCTATCAGGGAGGGATCTTCCAGCATTTGGTGCTCGGACTGTGCTCTGAGCCTTCGGGACCAAGCCTTTCTATGCCCCCGGCCAAGGAAGCTGGTCCTGTGGCCAACCTGGCCCTGCCCCCTGGTTATGCTGAGTACTTGGCTGGGCTGTGAGGAGCAGTGGGGGCTTTAGGTTATGGCTTTTATTCCTTTTTTTTTTAATGTTTTATTTATTTATTTTTTATTTTATTTTTTTACAGAGACAGAGAGTGAGTCAGAGAGAGGGATAGACAGAGACAGACAGGAACAGAGAGAGATGAGAAGCATCAATCATCAGTCTTTCGTTGCACATTGCGACACCTTAGTTGTTCATAGATTGCTCTCCCACATGTGTCTGTCCTGACCGTGGGCCTTCAGCAGACCGAGTAACCCCTTGCTGGACCCAGCGACCTTGGTTTCAAGCTGGTAGGCTTTTGCTGAAACCAGATGAGCCCGCGCTCAAGCTGGCGACCTCGGGGTCTCGAACCTGGGTCCTCGGCATCCCAGTCCGACACTCTATCCACTGCGCCACCGCCTGGTCAGGCAGGTTATGGCCTTTCTTGCTCAACATTTTACTGAATGGCCTTTAGTCAGGTGGTGTTAGGAGCCTACTGACAGGGCAGTGTGGAAGTGGGGAAGACTAGAAGTTTCTGGAAAGCAGAGAAGAGCCAAGGCCATCTCTCATAGTGCTATTTCTGTTGGGCCCAACATTCTCCTTCCCCCAGGCCTGGGAGGAGCCATGGTGCTGTCCTGTGGATGGAATACCACTTGACCCCAGACAGCACGATCAGCACCGGCCTCCTGAAGCCTGCAGAGGACAAGGTAGTGCTGGACGCCCTGAGAACAGGCACTGCTGTTGGGGGAGGCCATGCCACCAGTGTTCTCTGGGTCCCCTGGCACATGTCTGGCTAGATGGTAACCCCCCAGTGGCCCCGGGTCCTTGGCTCTGAGCAGCAGCTTCCAACTTCGAGCTGCCTACAGGGGAGGCTGGCCAAAGGAGGGCTTAGCTGCTGGCAGCCCTCACTGCCTTCTGCTGCTCCTCCTGCAGGGGGACTGTCGCTGGAACCCACACTGCAAGCAGGCCGTGTACTTCTTCAGCCCCACGCCAGACCCTAGAACAACACCAGGGAGCCCCCAGACAGTCAGCTACACCGTGGAGTTCCACCCCTGCACCGGCGAAGTCACCATGGATTTCACACTCTCAGATAGCCTAGGTGCTGGATGCTGACCCTCACTTGTTATGAAATAAAGTGGCCCAAGAGGCCCCGGGCTCTGAATGGTGTGGCTTTCTGGGAAGGCAAGTGGAAGTGCCTCTTCTCTCTGGGCCCAGCTGGGTCTCTGGGTGGGGGACCCCTTCCATTTTTGCATTTTTGCACCTCTGGCTCCTCACTCCAGATGTAGCACCAGCATGGGTTGCTGGCTAAATTTGGAGCCCAGGGTGGGCAGGGAGCCTACCCTGAAGTGGTTCTGATGTGCTCAGAAAGCTCTGAGACTTCAGAACTGCTTCTCTGGGCTGTATGGTGCTGAGGCGGCTGGGCTGCCTATGGTGGTCGCCAGCCTGGCCTGTGTGCCGGGAACTCCTGCCCAGCTCCAGCTAGATGCTGACTCGTGGCTGCCCTGGGCCTTAAAGACTAGCAGGGCTAGGTTGAGTCCCAGGTCTGGGCCCTTTGACTCAATGGTTAATGTCACCAAGCTACATTTCTAAGCATCTGGCCTCAGTGTTCAGCACCAGCAGGTGACCAAGACCTAACAGTGGACGCCAGGCTGCTGTCCAGAAGACAGGGAGGAGGCCGCTTCAAAGAAGGCCTGAGATGCAGGAAACCAGCCGCCAGGAGGTACAGCCTTTCCCGTGCGCCCCCTTCTAGCAGCAGGACCTCCCACCTCAGAAGTCTGGGGCAGATGAGTGTGTAGCTTCCCCCACTCAGGGTGCCCCTTTTGCTGTTTACTCCCAGTTCCAGAGCGAACGAAGGGACGCTGAGTAGAAAACTTAGGTTGCCTGGTTTTCAGATGGTTCAGGGTGGACATGAGCTGCTGCCCTGCGGGGGAGGCAGGGGAGGCAGGACAGGCAGCCCCACAGCTGTTTCCGCACAGCCCCGCCTGGCCGCCCAGCCCCCGGGTGTGGCTCAAATAAGTGGAGAACACCGGCCTTGAGCCTCACAGTTTTATTTTCTCCTCGTGATCCATCCTTCCTTTCAGCACCAGTAAAGGAGAAAAACACCTCTATTTTCAAAATATTTTATCAGGTGAAAGATTGTTTTTCTTCTAGGGAAAAATCGTCTGGATATATATTTGATAATTTTTTTTTTACCAAAACCTTAGGTGTGCTTACCATATAAAACCCCTAATGTCCCATGAGGATATAATACAGAAAAAAAATATGGAAATTAAAAAAGTTTTTTTTTTCTTTTTTAAAACAGTATTTCTAAATCTTAGCAAGTTAATACAATAGTTAAAAAGCATCAAGATTAATATTTATACTTAAAATTCAAGGTGGCTTGGACAAATGAAAAAGACCATTTCCTTCCAAAGCTGACCCTGCCCCCTGGCTTCTCTGGAGGCTGGGCCTGGGCAGGTGCGGGACCTTGGCTGGGGATTTGGGTGACTCCTGTCCACCCCTCCCAGGCCAAACACCACAGAATATGGGATCCTGGCAATGTTTTTTTTTCCCTTTCCTTTTAAAAAATTAAAATGGAAAAGTCTGGCTTATGTTCGGCCCCAGGAGTCCACAGGCTTCATGAAACGTGGCTGGGCGCCAGTGGCCTTGGCGTTGAGGCCGCGCCAGAGGGCGGGGCTCGGAGAGCTGGGAGTTGGTAGGCCAGGGCCAGGCCAGGCAGAGGCAACCTTGTAGGACAGGAAGTGGCCGAGGCACAGGGAGGTATGACTTGCCTAAGGCCATCCTGTGAGAAGGGAGAGAAGCACGTGCCCCTCTGCCTGGCTCCCCACCACCCAGCTGCCCGGGGAGGGAGGCAGCCCTCAGAGGGCTGGAAGCTGTGTGGGCTTTCTCTGCTTCAAGAGCCCTGGCCTGTCTCCGCTGCTCTCCTGGGCACACAGCCGACCTGCGGCCGGGGGGCCTTGGCTCAGGCCCTGCCATTTAGGCATCGCACCTGCCCAGCTGGACCCTGCCTGTGTGAGCAGAGATTCCTGGTTGCTACTGGGGGTGGAGGGGGGCGGTCTGCTCTCACAAAGCCTGGTGAAGGCTGTGAAAGCCAGGCCTTTGGGGGAGGGGCACGGCAGAGAGCCCAGGTGGGATTGTGCCCTCCTGGTGAGTAGCCCCTCCTGGTTGCGGACCCCCAGGGGCAGGGCTGGGGAACTGTTGCAGCCCTCAGCTCTGCCACTGCCCCAGCCAGGTGGATTCAGACAAACCAGTGCCAGTGTGGGTATGGCTCTCAGGAGTGTCCTTTCCCAGCTCAGGACCTGAACTCAGGCTGGCTGCTTGGACCCCCTTTGGTCCCTCTTGCAGCTCAGTAGGTGACAAGGCACAGTGTCAGCGCATCGACACCTCGCTGGGCAAAACTGGCTTCAAGCCAGGTGGGCACAGTTCAGGGCGCTGAGAGGAAGGGAGACTACTCGGGGCTGTCAAGAACAGTCCCCTGAGTTGGGGAAGCCTCACACCTGGAAGCGAACACAACCCTCTCTGCGTGACTGTGGGGAGTGTCCCCAGGTGTGTTTAAAAAGGCCGGTGGGCAGAGGCAGTGCTACCATAGGTGGCGAGTTGTGGGCCTCACTTATAGGCTCTGCCACACCATGCCTGGGTGCCTGGGGCAGCCCTGGGCACATGGTGGCAAAGTGGGCATCTGTGTGCCTGGACGTGAACCAGTACCTCTGCCTGTCCTGTGCAAGCAGTGGCCCCTGACCTTGCCACCTCCAGCCTGCACACTGGTGAGGGTGAGAGAACAGGCCACTCTCTGCACTTTGGCTTCCCACCCCTTTGTCCAGGGCCCCTTTCAGGGTCCCAGGGTCACTTTTGAGGATGGGTCTGGGAGGACAGAGCCGTAGCTCTACCCAGAGGCAGACAGACAATTCCTGAGCTCAGCCAGTAAGTATGTGGATAGGGACAGTCCCCAGGGAAGGATTGGTCCCAAACCAGAGTGTCTGGAGGGGAGAGGAGAACAGGCAGAAAGAGGAGGTGTTGGTTTTGGCAGAAAAGATGCTACAAATTTATCATTTTCAAAACCAGCAGCCCCCTTTCCCCTTTGTCCGTGAGTTCTCTTCTTCCTGTAGAAAAGTGGTGCTCTCTGCTCGGCTTCCTGTCTATGGCTCCACTAGGAGTCTCTGGGCCCTGGTACGTCAGGAAGGGATCCTGTCTCAGGAAGAGCAGTGTTCCCTTGCGGCTTGCAGACCTTTCTAAAATGAAGGGTTGTTTCTGTTCTTAACTTTTCCTGTTTTTCTTTTTAAAATGTAATCGCCCTTTAGTGCAAGACCCTAGGAAGAGCCCAGGCTTGCAGTGACTGGACACAGTCCTCATGGTCCTTGCTCGTGAGCCATCCCAGCTGGAGGCAGCGAGCTGGCGGCCATGTGCCGGCCCTGTGCCCAGGAATGCTTCTTTGGCTGGTTCTGATTGTGTTTGGAGTTTGGCCTTGGGTGAGGCCCAAGCAAGGGGTCTGTGTGGCTATGGTGTGGCACGTGGCATGCGGGCAGCGTGCATGCGAGGGTGGAGGCATGCGAGACAACATGGCAGCAGACAAAAATAATGAACCCTGGACAAAGCTTGAGTAGAGATACAAAGGGTACAGAAACTGGTTCTCCTACTAACCCATGGGTTACAAACTAAGTTGTGCTGTAGATTGGTAGAAAATCATGTTTTGAAAGAATGGCACTGTTTGGGCAGCTGGGGCTCCTCGGGCCAGTCTGACTCCTCTGTCCACAGCGAGTGCCCAGAGGTGCAGGTTCCAGCTCACCCGGGGTTGAGCTCAGCTCTCCCAGGCCCCTGCCCCTCCTGGCACCGCTGCTGGAGGGAGCACGGCCAGGGAGCGGCTTCAGCTCAACGGGCTAGCAGAAGCCAGGCTGCTGTGACGACGGCTGGTCTATGCCTCCTCCTCCCCGGCAGACACCATCAGCCGCATGGCCACCGGGAGGTGGTCGGTCAGGCCGGACAGCTGGGTGATAAAACTGAATTCTTCCACTTCCTGGGGTTGGGGGGAAGAGAAGCATCCTGATTAGACCCAAAGGACACCCTGCAGAGGAAGGGCCTGGGGGGGGGGGCTCTGGGCTGGGGTTGGCCTGGTCTCCCTGAGGACAGAGGGCTGGGAGGATCCCAAGGGCCCCAAAGGTCTCTGGTCCTGGCAGGTCTCACTTTCAGAGGAGAACTGGGTGCCGCTGAGGAGTGCAGGGCTCAGGGTCCCCTATCTTCAGATACGGACTGACTGCCCAGCCCCGAACTCACAGCCTTCCAGTCTGGGCACAGCCCCTCCTCCGCATACAGCATATAGTCGAGGCGCCTGCCGTTGCCCTTCAGCACGTCCTTGCGGCCCTTCTTGTACGCCCCTGGGCTCTTGCTGGTGGGGAAGGCGAGGTACTCCCGGCGCCCCTCCTCACTCTCCAAGACCCTGCTCATGCAGACAAGAAGGCAAGATGAGCCCCCGCCCCCAGGTCCCAAGTGTGGAGCTAGGTTCTCATCCACGAGAGAAGCAGGTCAGACAAAACCCTTGTGTGTAACACCTGTCTTCCTTGCAGGCCCCAGAACGGACTGGGATGGAGAGAAACTGAGTCTAAGGCTGCAAGTTTCTGACTGAATTGAGCCATTCCAGAGTCTCCTTGAATGTCCACCTTGGGCCAGCCAGACCTCACTTTCCCTTTCTGTATTGGGTCTTTTGCTACAGCTTGGACCTGGTGCTGCCCAGAGACTGTGCCTGAGTTGGGGACAGAAGTGCCCATCCCCTCTGCAGAACAGGGCTCTGCTCTGAGCTAGTAGGGTCTTGTTTGAGGGAACATGGTCTTTACAGTGAATCTCAGGGCCCCTTCTCTTCTAGAAGTCCCCAGAACCCCATGACCAGGATGCTCGGGTTGGGTGTTACACCCGAATCTGGGTCTTCTGTTCCCTGTCTGCCGTCTCCTTCCTGCCAGGTTTCCTGTGGAGTCTGAGCACCAGTGGGGAGGAGCCTGCATGGGAGATGGTTGCAGAGGGCAGGTGAGACTGATGTCCAGGGCAGAGTAGCAGCCACTCAGAGACCCTGGACAGGTATAAGGGCCACCTAGACAGACACAGCCAGCAAATATGGGTTTCTACAGGGTCTTTATCAGCTTTGAGATAGACTAATGAATGCAGAACATTGGTACCTCTCAGAAATATAATCCATTACTGTCCTCTGCCTTTGATAATTAATTCCAGCATCAGTGATATGAGAGTTACTGATAGTCATTTTTTAATTATCATCTCATAAAAAGATAATTTTCTCAGCATAGGATGATGTTTCAAATTTAGTCTGTAATCTAATTAATTGGCTCAAATTAGCTGCAAGGAGCCATTGCCATGACTCCGTGCAATCTCGGGCTGTGAATTATAAATTGGTTCTGCCACTAGCTTCTCAAATGTGTCCTTTATGGAAATGTCATTGGGTTCACGAATGAAGTTTGGTTGGAATGGAGCTATCTCGACTTTGAAAAAAGCTTATGTTAGCTCTGCTTTTATTTTCTTTTTTTTTTTTTTTTTTCATTTTTCTGAAGCTGGAAACAGGGAGAGACAGTCAGACAGACTCCCGCATGCACCCGACCGGGATCCTCCCGGCACGCCCACCAGGGGCGACGCTCTGCCCATCCTGGGCGTCGCCATGTTGCGACCAGAGCCACTCTAGCGCCTGGGGCAGAGGCCACAGAGCCATCCCCAGCGCCCGGGCCATCTTTGCTCCAATGGAGCCTGGCTGCGGGAGGGGAAGAGAGAGACAGAGAGGGAAAGCGCGGCGGAGGGGTGGAGAAGCAAATGAACGCTTCTCCTGTGTGCCCTGGCCGGGAATCGAACCCGGGTCCTCCGCACGCTAGGCTGACGCTCTACCGCTGAGCCAACCGGCTAGGGCTGCTTTTATTTTCATTTGCCTAATTGGTGCGTACCAGCCATGGGGCTCCCTGGAGCAGATATCATCCCAGCCTTGCCTTGGAAGATTCTGGTCTCTATTCCTGTGCCTGGCAGGGCCCCAAGACAGGCTGGCACCCAGGTAAGGGCAGGCTCTTATAGATTGAGACAAGACTCCAGGTCCTAGGAAACGCCACCTCAGGACCCCAGGCCTACTAGGGTGCTTCCCCTCTGTAAGGCCAACCCTTGAGGCGAGAGGGCTTCCAGGGCCTCCACCCACCTCCATCCTCTGTCCCTGAGGCTCTCACAGACTTCCTTCTCATGGATTTGTGCGTTCTCTGCCCTGAATAGAGCCGTCTCCCCACAACTAAGTCAGGGCTGGGTGCTCAGCACAGATCCAGGAGCTGCCTACCCCACCACAGCTGGATGCTTACTTTTGTAGATTTTCAGGGGTGCTCACATCCTCATCGTTGAGGCCATCCTTGTCCAGCATGGTACCTGGGGATGAGGGAGTGAGAGCGGTCACTGTAGGTAGGACCCAGCCAGCCTTGAGGAGGGCTGCTCCCTGGAGCAGGATCGGGGAGGCTCAGGCATCTGCTGGCTGACCTGAGTGTCCCCATTCCCCCAGCACTTGGGTGCTGGGAGCAAGTCCTGGAGGTCCCTGTGGGGAACCCAGCCTTGGTGCAGTGTCAGATCTCAGCATGGCAGGCTCTGAACTTGGCAGTGCCCTCCCCTGCTCCAGTTCCCCTCTCCCCTCAATCCCCTGCCCCCAGCCCCAGCTCACCAATTGCCCATGGCTTCTCTTCCCCAGGCCCCAGGCGGCAGGGGTCCTTGTAGCGGGTAAACAGGGAGTGCTGCTGCTCCAGCTTGTCATCTGTGCAGGGAGGGGGGGGGGAGGGAGGGAGGGAGAGAATGCTGAGGGTCAGTGTCTGGCCTGTCTTGCCTGTCTCTGCTTCTGGTTCAGATGCCACCAGGTCCTGGTATCCCTCAAGTATCCCTCTAGATCGGTCTGTGGTTCAGTTGTCACTGGTTTTCTGTGTCCTTGAGAATCACTCCCCTCCCCCCTAGTATTCAGCAATCCTTTGGTCTGAGGACAGTAGTCACTCCCTCGGGCTGCAGGGGACAGTGATCTCAAGGCCTTCCCTGAGCCTGTGGTAAACCCTGTCGGGGGCTGGCTGATGCTGCCTTCGCTGGGACTCCTGCCCTTCACAGACCTGGGTGTCCAGGCTGAGTGAGGAGTGCCTCCACAAGGCTCAGAGAGGGAGGTGACCTACCCTGGGTTCCAGTTTGTTGTGCTAACTTATGAAGCCAGGCCTTTCTGAGACCCCAGGGAGGAAGGACAGGTCACTGAGTGGGGCTTGACTGGGTGGAACACCTCCCAACAGCCTTTCTTTATGTGTTGAGTCCTCACCCTGATACAGGAAGATCCTAGGAGCTCCCAGCATTTGGAGCTGGCACCAGGCATGCGACAATGAGGGGCCACAGGGGTGCAGTAGGGGGGATGTGTGTTCCATAGTGGGCATCTTCCCACAAACCTTTGAGTTGCCTGTTGTCAGGGATGCCATCATTGTCAAGGAAGGGTTGTGAATAGAAACAGGTGTCACCAGGTGAGGGCACCACCCTGTGCTCCAGGCAGGACCTTCAGGTTCTCTGCCGTCCCGAGGACGAGGGCCTGAACTTGCAGACCCCATGTACCCACCCATCCTCAGTTTCTTCTGGGGATGTAGCCAGAGTGGAAGGAGTCCAGGAGGCTCAGAGCTGCCCAAACTCGAAGAGGTCCCTGGGGTGAGCAGGATCATCTGATTTACAGATCAGTTATTTAAATCAATTATTTGAAATTTCACCCATGATGAACTTTCAGCCTTTTAGCCTAATGATTTAAGGTATAATTTTGCAGGGTTCAAGTCCCAATTCCACCACTTCACTGGCTGTGTGACCCTGGACTACTTAGTCACTCCACTTCTTTGGGTCCCGGCTTCTTCCATACCATGTGCGTGAATATAGTGCCTACTCTAGGGTTGCTATGAGATTTAAATGACAGTCGGCCCATGAACAGCCATTAGAATTGTGCCTGGTGCAAAGTAAGAGCTGAATAAAGACTTGGTGAGAAGTATAGGCTGACTTGTCCTTGGTCTGAGCCTTCTCTGTCACAGGTTTGTTTTTAGCGCATCTTTTAGTCTCCAGGAAGGAGCCCTCAGCTTTCTAGGCAGAGCGTGGGTGCTTCTCATTTTAGGGTTTCTAGGGGGCAGAGAAATCATATTCTTTCTAATATATCCCACCCACATGCTCACAAGGAGCAGGAGGTTCTCCAAGCTGCCTAACTTGTGTTGTCAGCTGTGACTGGAACCCCCCCCTCCGGCTCCCACCCCCAGTAGCTGACCCAAATGGGGAGGAGTGCGGCCTCACCAGAGGAGCAGTTGTCAAAGTTCAGATCTCCACAGACAATATCAAATACCACCAGCTCCTCTGGGTTGGCTGTGCTGGACGAGGAGGTAGATTTTCGGAAATCAGCCAGCCAGTCCTGAAGCATGTCCAGCTGCTCACAACGGATGGCACTGTCATCTGCGGGGCAGAACCCCAGAGACCCAATGACAAAGTTGCAGTCAGACCCCAGCCAGGCCCTGGCTGATCCCAGCCTGCTGGGGGAGATTCCCCCGTCCCAGAAAAGTACAGACTGCCAGATCCTACCTTCCAGGGCGTGCAGGTGTGTGCAGGTGATGTACCCAACAATTCTTTGGTCCTGAGGTGTGCTTCCCACCTGCACCTGTGGAATAGGTGAGATGTCAGTGAGGAAGCCTGTAAGGTATCTTTGAGCACAAAGGGACACTGGCGACACCCATTCCCCACCAGGTCAGACCCTCACGGGCCCAGCTCTGTTGACTTCTGACTAGACTCAGGCCCAGGTAGGGACAGCACGTGTCCTGCTCCAGGAGCTTCTGGTTTAGTGCTGGAGGCAGATGCATAAAGAAACACCAGCGTAGAGCGTGGTGAGTGCTACACGGCCATTCACACAAGGCTTTACAGGAGGACAGATGCAGAAATCATTGCAGATTTCCAGCCCAAACCCCTGCCATCCTCTGGTGACCAGAGTGCCAGCCCCTCGGTTCCCTGTTCACTCCTGTCTGGTTCTTGCCTCTTTCCCTAGGGAAAGTGATTACACTGCACGGCCCATCCCTCTGAAGTCCAAGCCGAGCTCTCAGGGATTTGACTGAGCCCCAAACTAGACACCCTCTCTCCAGAGGCCTTGGGTCCTGCTTTCTGCTCACCCTCCCCATCGCTGCCCCTCAGGCTTCATGACAGGTCATGTCACCTGTTCTTTGTGGGGTTTTTTTTTTTTTACAGGGACAGAGAGAGAGAGAGAGGGATAGATAGGTAGGAACAGACAGACAGAAATGGAGGGAGATGAGAAGCATCAATCATTAGTTTTTCATTGCGACACCTTAGTTGTTCATTGATTGCTTTCTCATATGTGCCTTGACCGCGGGCCTTCAGCAGACCGAGTAACCCCTTGCTCGAGCCAGCGACCTTGGGTCAAGCTGGTGAGCTTTGCTCAAACCAGATGAGCCTGTGCTCAAGCTGGCGACCTTGGGGTCTCAAACCTGGGTCTTCCACATCCCAGTCCAATGCTCTATCCACTGCGTCACCGCCTGGTCAGGCTCTTTGTGGTTTATGATCTAGGGTAATAACTGACCTATGTCTTTGTGGCACCTGTCGTGGACTGGCCCCAGGAGCCCCACAGCCTCCATCCCAAATCCAGTCCTTCCTCCACAGCAGCCTCTTCATGCTTCACTGTCCCCAGACCATAGTCCTTACCTCCTGTCAACCTCCTTCATGAAAGATGGAGTACTTGGGGGTGTGGTAGGGCTGAGGGCACCTCCCTGACTCTGTGCCCAATTGCAGGTGACCCTGGCAGGCTGTCTTCACAGATTTGCATAATAAACATCTCAATCACACATCACAGACAACTTGAAAAGGTCCCTAGTGGTGACCCTGATGCAGGTCTGAGCCCTCATTAGGGTTGTGGAGGGAGGTGAGGGACAGCCACCCTGGCTGCCTGCCATCTCGCCCAGGCTCTGGCCAGCACAGCTGCGGAAGGCAAAAACGGGAGAGTCCCTCCCAGGAGTGCTCTGTGACCACCTGTGGGCACCTATGCCCAGAGGCCTCTGGTTGACTCCTCATCTTCTGCTATGAGCTTTCCTCTCGCATGCACTTCAGCTGCCTTCCCCAAAGTTTGCCAGTCCATTCCAGACCAGGTTTACCAGGATGGTGAGACCCTGGACTCTGGAAACTGCCCAAGGAAGGCCACAGTAGAGGCCAGGTACAGGCTGTGCACACAGCGGGTGTGTGCACCTTTGTCTGCCAAACACAGCCCTGCCTGTCCTCTAGCTAAGAGTGGCCTGAACTTGCCACTACTGCCACCACACCATGGGTCCTCTACTCCGAGAGCCTTCAGAGCTTTCCACTTCTCTGCTCTTAGTTAAGTTGCCATTAATCACCTCCATACGGGCTTTCTTGTCATCAAACAGCCTCAGCTTCCTGCCTCTCCTCACCCCCTTTCCCAGCCAGATGCGTTCCCCTCTCTCCTTTCCTGCCAACCTCGGGGATTCGTGTCTGATTACTTGACAGTGAGCCAGATGGCCTGGGTTTGGGCTGTTTATAAACTCAAATTTCACTCTCATTTTTTTAAAAAATAGGGATATTTGATAAGCATTTTGTTTTAACCCTTACAGAGTATACCCCCTTCCCATGCGTGGTTCCCATTGTAGATAACTTCCATCATTGGTTGATGACATTCACTTCTTGAACGAGTTTCCAGATCCAGACCCCAGTCTAATACTCCCTGCACCCCTGAAACAGCTCACTAGATCACATACCACTTGTGTCCTGTTGCAAAAACACAACAGTGGCAAAGCCACAATGCCCCCAGAAGGCCACCTGATGGCACTGTTGCCCTTGTGTTCCTCAGGTAATATCGGCCTCTGTTCCCTCAATAATAATGCTCCTGCTGTGAGCACCCCTGCTTAGTGCTTCAGGGACACACTGCCTTGCTAGAGTTTACACCTGTAAGGATTAAAGTAAAATTATACTGTAATTGGCCAGGGTCGCAAGTGCCAATGGCTGAGGCTGGTTCAAGTCAATGTTTGCTGCCCCTTCCCTATTTCTCCTCGAGCTCTGTGCTGCTTTCTGAGCTCCTGGTGACGTAGTCAGGCTTTTCACCAGCTGCCTGATTAACAGTCTGAGAGTGTCCTCCCCTCACTTCCTCATCACTTAGTGTCATCTGCCTGTGCTGAGTCCTGGCAGGGACAGGGGACAGGTCCGGAGAGGCACCATTCATCCCTGCCACTGGGGAGAACCTGTCTGGAGGGACACAGGCCAAGCCCACCCTGCCTCTCCCAGTGCTTCCACCAGGTGTCTCAGCTCCTCGTCCGCTCCCCTGCCCCGTCAGTCTGTGAGCTCTCTGAGATCCACTTGATTATGTGCTGGGACTTATTGATTTCTGGCTCAAGTTCTCAGGAGCTGCAGAGGGTTGTGTTTCTCTTGCAAAAACAAACAATCACACTGGGAGTTTGTGCCTCTTCATCCTGGTAGGTAAAGACTGTCAACAGAGAGGAGCTCAGAGTCAGGCTCTCTCATACGTCAGGGAAAAGTGAGTCCAGTTCCTTCTCAGGCCACCACGGTAGTGGGAAGGCACATTTTCCTCAAGGATCGGAAGTGCCACAGGGTAAATGGAGAGTGCAGGGTGGGATAGGGGAGCCCTGCCAGTGAAGGGAACACTGGCTTCATGCACAGCCGGGCAGCATTTTTCCAGCCCTGGGCCACTTCCTGGGCCAGCCTGTCTCCTGAAACCCCATTTGTTTCGCTTTACGCAGGACAGCTAGGCTCACTCTTGGCAACAGAGATGAGCTAGGTCAGCTGTGTGCTGGGACAACCAGCTCCACTCAAGGGGTTCAGACGATAAGACTGCTGAGGACAAATACTGAGAAGCCTGTGAAGGGGAAGATGGTTTATGTGGAGAGCTGTTGAGGAAAGCTCCACAGAGAGGAGGTGAGGCCAGCCTCGCTGGGACCATGACAAGGTAGCTGGGCTGGAGTGGAGCCCAGGTGAGGGTGGAGGGGCCAAGTGAAGGCTGAGCTTCTCCCTGAGGCAGTGGGAAGAGGGTAACAGGAGTCAGACCTGGCACGGGGAGGGTGGGGTGGTGGGCGGAGGACAGCCAAAACCCCGGGTGGCGATGAGAGTGCAGCTGGGGGGGCAGAGGGGTCTGGGACGTGAAGTTAGTTGTCTGGATAGAGGGCTCAGGGCACAGAGAGGAGTCAAGGTGGGCCCTTCTGGCTGAGGGATAGTGGAACCAGGAGGAGAGGCGGTACCAGGGCAGGTGGTGAGTTCTCTTCAGGAGTGAATGGGGCTCTGTCCAGAGGCAGCCCGACACAGAGCTGGGGGCTCGGGAGAGATCTGGGCTTGGGCAAACCTGAGACCCCTCAGCAAGTGTAGAAGTAGAGGCTGTGGAGTCACTTCCTGGGGCAGATGGGTGGGCTGGCCATGGTGACCTCTTGGAAATGAATGGCCCTGGCCAAGTGGGGTCACCATGCTGTGAGGGTTACTCGGGCTAAGAGCCAGGCAGAAACAGCAGGCCTGGTGCTGCCAGACCTGTCATGGTTGGGAGAGAAGTTTCAACCTGGATTTTATGTGAAATATCTTAAGTTTTAAATGTTAGTCAAGATAAAAAGTATTTTAATGGTATGAACTAAATTAGACATATCTGCAGACCAATTTTAGACCCAAGAGTAGAGGGAGCATCAGCATTTAATGGATGTGCAGGTGACAAGGAGCCTGGGAGGGATGGCCAGAGAGGTGGGAGGATAGCCCACAGTGGAGGGGTCTCAAGGACACTGTGTGACCCTGGTGGGTGTGCTGGGCGTGGCGCCACACCCAGGAGGGAGATGAGAAGGGGATGTGTGGGTTGGGGCAGCATCGAGGGTTTCCCTGGCCTCTGAGCCATCTGTAGTAGGGAACGTGGGAGGGAGAGGTTGAGCCTCCCTCCTTTCCCCGAGCCTGACAACATGTCTTCTTCTTCCCCAGAAAGTCACCGAGACGGGAACACGCTCATGGAACAGAACCGTATGCCAGAATGGGAAGGCTGGCTCTCCTGTAAGAGGACTGCATTCAACTTCAGCATCTCCGGCTGTGAATGGAGAGCCGAGGGCTCCCACTTGGCATGCTGAGCCACACAAGAGCCACTGAGCACCTGGAGCAGTGGCCCTGGCTCCAGCAGTCTCCCTGCAGACAGACAGCCAGGACCTCCCCTCCCTCGGGTGCTTGGCTGACACATGGCATTCTCCCGGACAGGTTGAGCACAGTCTGAGCTGAGCTTGGGGGACAAGAGCCTCCCACACCGGGCTTCCGCATTAGCCACGCTGGTTCCCCTCTTTCCTAGGTGGAACTGAGAAGTCTTGAGGGAAATATGGGCAGAACCCATACCCACAGCAGCTGCTGCCTCTGGGGGGCAGAAAGCCCTGTTCTGTATCTTCTGGCCAAACAGTGCTTCAGAAAACTCTGGAAGCATCGAGAGTGGCTTTTGGATAGAGAACAAAATGCAGACACTTGAGCGCATCAGGCTCAGAAGATAATGCATAATGACCAAATTACTGTGGTCTAAAAACTCCTCCAATTGCATCCAAATTAGCAGAAATAATTTTGATTCGCTTTAATTAGTGACTATGGAGGCAAAGCCTTGGGCTGGTGGGCACAGTGCCTGGCATGGCAGCTACATGACAGCCAGGAAGGTGAGGGTATCTGGCCTGGGAGGCTGGTGTGGTAATGGGCCCAGAACTTGCAACCATTGGTTTTCTTTTCCATTTTTTAAAACTACTATTCCAAAGTGAGAAGCAGGGAGGCAGGCAGACAGACTCCCGCATGCGCCTGACCAGGATCCACCGGGCATGCCCACCAGGGGGCGATGCTCTGCCCATCTGGGGCATTGCTCCACTGCAATCAGAGCCATTCTAGCGCCTGAGGCAGAGGCCATAGAGCCATCCTCAGCGCCCGGGCAAACCTTGCTCCAATGGAGCCTTGGCTACAGGAGGGGAAGAGAGAGACAGAGAAAGGAGAGGGTAGAGAAGCAGACGGGCGCTTCTCCTATGTGCCCTGACCAGGAATGGAATTGAACCCAGGACTTCCATATGCCGGGCCGACGCTCTACCCACTGAGCCAACCAGCCAGGGCCAACCATTGGTTTTCATTGGTCTTTCCTCTTGTGACGTCTGCTCTGTTACAGATAGCAGCTTCCTCCTCCCCTCCTCACCCCTATGCCATCATTACCTGGCCACCTTCACCACCAGCACCAAGAGAACCTTCCAGACTTCACCATTCACTCCCCATCCTGGGAGTAGGCTCCATATTACCCCCACCACAGATGGGGAAATGGTGACTCAGAGATCTGAGGAACTGCACAAGACCACCCAGCCAGGACTGTTTTGATACTGAAGCCTCGGCTCTTGTCCCTCTATTCTTATTTCTCTTGTCCCCGAGTTGGGAGCCCTCTGATTCAACTCCATGAAACGCCTTGTCTGCCCACAGGGTGAGGACCTCCAGGCTGCAGCCCACCTCCCACACAGCTCTGGACCGGCTGGTGTGTGCCCACGCCTCCTACCTTGAGAAATAGCGCTCCCTTCGAGGCTAGGCTGTCAGAGCCCTTCCCGTTGGTGTAACAGTGATAGGCCACGTCCATGATGGGGTAGCGGCTGGCAAAGAAGAGGCCGCTGTTGAGACACTTGAAGCAACAGTGGCCTTGGCAGCAGCAGCAGCAGCAGCAGCAGCCTTGGCAGCCACAGCAGCCTTGGCAGCCATAGACCCCGACATCGTACAGGATGTACTCAAAGTAGCCATGCAGCTGGTCTTTCAACTTGGTGGCTGCCCGCTTGTCGAACACCTCCTGCAGACACAGGAAGTCCAGGTTGGCGGGGAAGAAGGCTGAGATCTCGTGGTCAAAGGCCTCGTCCGGGTGCCGCCTCTTGCGCGCGGCTGCCTTCTTCACCACCGAGGCCTTGTGTGGGGCCTTGCTGTAGGTGGCACCTGGCTCTCCGCTGCCACCGTCCAACCCAGCTCGCGCCTTCACAAGGGACTCTCTGGAAGCAGAGGGGCTGCCCAGGCTCCCTGAGTCCCCATTCCGCTGATTGTGATTGGGTGTCTGGCCCCGTGGGCCCCCACCAGCCCCATTCCTGGCCTGGCCTCCAGTGGCCTGGTCATCAGCTTCGGGGAGCCGGCCCCCCTCATCGCCACTGATGCGTACAATGCAGGCATTCTCAAGGCTACCGCAGTCGACCGAGTCCCCGGAAGCCTGGCCATTGGCAGCCTCATCACTGGGGTGACGCCCACCATTGCCCTTGTATTCTACAGAGGCTGTCCTCTTAATGCTCCCAGGGACGGCCCGGGCCATACCATCGCCCTGTGGTGACACCAGGCTGCTGAAGCTGGCCGCACTGATGGAGGTATTGGTGGGTGAATCGATGTAGATTTTGATCTGGGGTCGGCTGGCCCCATTGCGGATTCTGTGCCCAATCTCTTTGGCCCGTGCTTGGGTGTTAAAAACATTGTTGTACCTGGCCAGTGAGTCGGGGAGGAGGCAGACGTTGGCAGTGGCAAAGCAGAAGCTTTTGCCAGTGCCTGTACCCTTCCATTCACTGAGCAGGGCTGCCCCTCCGGCCGGGCCCTTGTCTTCCAGCCGCGAGTAGATGTAGGGCCTGCGGGCACACTGTAGGGGGGACCAGAGGAGGAACCCAAGAAATGCGAAGGGCAGTGAAGTGACCAGGAGACCCAGGTAGATGGGCATGAAGAACACGATGCAGAGCAGCTGGTATTTCTGACAGGGGTCGGGTATGAACAAGGCCAGGAGGCGGTCCAGCAGCCAGTAGCATGGGAAGATGAGGGCCCAGGACACGGCGTGCAGGGCAGACAGACAGCTATTGGGAAAGGGGGTCGTGTACAAAACCATCGCAGCTCACTGGGCGCCGTGGCCGGCCCTACTACATGGTGTCCGTGGCAGTGCGGGCACTTTCCTGGGTGGGATGGGTGAGTTGAGGGCAGCTGGAGGAGGGGTCACCTCCTGGTGAGATGTGACTCTGAATGGGTGGTGGTGAGTGTTGGCCAGCCAGTCATGGTTCACCTCAGTGGGCCACGCATGCTCCGCCACCAGGGCCTGCTGGAGAACCTGCGAGACAAAAGGCAAGGGGGCTTTTATTCATTTTTAGGGAAGCGGACTGAATGCTTGGGTTGTTGTCCCCACCCCCTGTTCCTGCTCCTCTGACACGAGAAAGCCCATGAGCAGCTGGGATCCCATCGTTAGGAGCCTGGGGTGAACCTGAGAAGAGTCTCAAACCACAGCTGTCTGTCACCAACTGTCCACCAGGTCAGAATGAAGAGGGAACAAATCACAGAGAACTATGGCCAGAGAGTCCTGGGGTGGAGGGCCGTGTGGCTGTCAGGAGGCCCAAGAGAAAGGCTCCCTAGCAACCAGGCTCTCACTGTACCCCAGCCTGCAGCCAGCATCAGACCATTTGTATGGTTTCACCCGACTGACCTCCAGCAGAAATCCCTACCTGACAAGGATGCAGGCAGCCTGGACCTTACTAATATCCAGAATGATCACAATTACCCAGTTACAAGGAATCTTGATGATTCCCTGCAACTTTTGAAGAAGATCCCTGAGGCTTCAAGGGGCTAGCCCAAGCTTCTCCCCTAAGCTCCCAAGATGCAGCTCCGGGGCCCAGCAGAGGCCCAAAGCCACCAGAATGAGTCCACCTTGATCCCCATCTCAAAGCAGGCCTCAGGGTTCTGCCTAGGAGAGGCCACCAGGCATTTATTGTGTTGAATGTAGAATCTCTGAAGACAAGTCGGGTGTTTGCCCAGCCTCCAAGGACCATAGTGATCATGCTGTGGAGAAGCTTGTAGGAGCATAATCGAGTTTTCATCGCCAGATCAGCTGGGGGAGTTATTTCCTGCTCACTGTCTCACCGACCTAGCCTAGCTTCTACCCTGGCTCCATGGTTGGGGTGGGGGTTCTGTCCATGTTGCCACCCATCCTGGTTGGTGAAGGTAGCTCAGGCTTGGATGACCCCTGGCTGTGAGGACAGTTCTAGATAAAGGATTTGAAAGGAGGAGAAGGTCTGTTCTATGCCATGCTGCCCTATAAGCAGAACTGGTACGTGGTCTTTGGGGTAGCTGGAGTTCTGTGATGGGTCAGAGGTGAATGTGGCCTTGATTTTCTCTCATGAAAGGTTTTATGAGAGAAAGTCCTTAACCTTGTTCTTCTGTGTAGCTTGTACCCACCATTGGCTAATCAGGGTTTGTATTTGCTATATGCTGGCATACGACTGGGGGGAAGTCTCCCTATTCAGCTGCCCTGTGTCCTCCTCGTTCCTGCTCTGGCCAGGGAAACTGTCCTGGGAAAGTCCCCCCCCAACCCTGCCTGCAGTGGCAGTGAGTGACCAGGCCATGGAATGTTTCTGGTCCCATTCAGGTATCAGTGGGTTTAAGTGGCCCAGGGGGCCAACAAGCAGTAGTGGCCAGTATGGCAGTCCTCTAAGGTGTGGCAGATCTGAGCATTGCAGCCCTTCCTGCTTGCCCTCCTAGCCCTTCGCAGATGCCCTGGGTCCCCTTTCCAGAGCCCCCTCCCCTACCGCCCTTCAGCAGTTCCCTAGCCAGAAGGAGCCTCCTGGTGCTTCCCACCTGCCCTGCTCCCACCTGCAGTCTCTGCATGTACACCCAGGCCCTGCTGGCGCAGCTGACACAAAAGGGATTGCCACCAATGGAGCTGGGTTCTAAAGCTCTGTGGTTAATTATTTTGTCTCAGTGAAACAAAAGGAGGGTAAACAAACAACAACACATTAATTAGTCTGATCTACACTTTCCCTGTGAAAGAGGAGAATGAGAGTTAAATATTGGAAGCTGGCAACTTCTCAGTGAACCCTGGAGTCCTCACAGGGGTGGCAGGGCAGGACGCAGGCACACAGGCACCTAGCCTGCATCTCCTGTCTAGACCTTTTCTCTTGCCTGTGCGCTAGGCTGGGTGGGATACTGTGGGTGGCCCAGTCCAAGCTCTGTCTCTGGCAAAGAATGCCTTCCTCTTCCACACTTTGTTCTCTGCATCCCTGTCCCGGGCTGGCGCCATTGCCAAGCAGAGTCCACTGTGGGTATCTGATGGGGCTGACAGGCCCCTCAAAGGCCGTGTATGCTGAGTTGTCACAGCTCACACTCACAGGCTAGGCTGCTGCTCTCTCAGTTTCCTATTTTGAAGCTGACAATTTCTCCTGGGTTCATCCCTTGTGAATCCTGGTGTGTGGCTTCCAGGGCTGCTCAGGATGCCCTTGTCCCTACCACCATAGTCTCCAGAGCTGGGCTACAGTCCCAGCTGCCCTCAGGTCCTCATGGTCACTCTTGAGCCCTGGGATCAGTGTGTGTGTGTGTGAGGAGGGCTTCAATGCGCCAAAGGGCAACCTCTCTGTCCTATAAGTGGAGACCCCAAACTTATCCCCTCACACCAGCCCAGTTGCTCCATACTCAGTTTGGGCTCTGGGCTCAGGCTGACCTAAATGAAATCCTGGCACTGGAACCAGGCTTGCTGAGCCTCTGTCTTGTTGTCTATGACACGGGGGTGGCAATCCCTGTCTCCCAAGGCTATCATGAGGATGAAAGCTGGACAGGCCACTAAGCTGGCCCTGTTTCTGTCCATACCCCTTGTAGGACTTCCTTGACCTCTCCTTCCTGGAAGTGGGCCCCTACGTACCCTTTGGATTCAGTGGAGTTTGAAGGTGGTACAAGCTGGTCTGTGCACTGCTCTGGGGGCCCTAAACCCACCTGCTGAACTCCCAGGCCCCAGACTAACCCGAAGGGCCTTCAGGTCCTCAGAGATATTGTCCACTCTGTTTATGTGGGAGCTCCTGACCTTCACTAACTTGTTCTTCTCCCTGCAGTGAGGACTGGGCCTGATTGTGACAAGGAGACTTGGCTGTGGAACCAGGACAGACAGAGGGAGTAGAGAGCACCATAGTTGGCAGGTTGACCCAGGTGGAAGGAAACCAGTCCAGGGATGTTTGGGAGCCCAGATGACCCTAAATCTAAGCACTAGAGTGCATAGGTCCTGAGCAGGGCCCAGGAGGACACAGGCCCTACCACTCTAGGGCAGGCATGGGGCATTGACAGCAAGCAGCTCCCCACCACTGTTGCTCCTGTGGTTACTGATGACCTGCAGTGACCTGTCAGCACTGAGACACCCTGCTGCTAACCTGTGGCCTGCAACCACCACAGCATGGGAAGGGGGGCCTAAGACTGCTCCAAGGCCAAGGCCCCTCCCCCTGTACACTGTCTGGAGGGCTGTGGGGCAGCTACTCTGCCATCCTCTGGAAAGAGTACCTTCAGGAATGGGGCCTGGCCAGATCTGGTCCTGTTTGAGTGTTGAAGATGGAGGGTAGGGGTGGGTCCCCAACAGCCTTTGTGGGCCAGCTACAGGGGACAGGACCTCTACTACTGTATGCCAAAGGACATTGGCACCAAAACAGCCACTGCACTTCCTATGTCCCTGGAAATAGACCTGGCATGCATGCTGGTATATAAGACCTGCTGCACAGAGGTTCAAAGGATCCTGGTGGTACTGACTCTGAATTTGAATTTCTTCTACAATGGGGAAGTGAGCAAACAAACCCTCAGTTCTGTCGGTTCAGGCAGCCCTGGCTCCTCTGAGGAAGCCCGCATTATCTTTTGGGATCTCTGAGCCCTGGGGAACTTCTGGGAAGTTGATGGGGGTCAGGAATTTCCCCGTGTGAGGCTAGGATGGGACCTGTCCCTCATTCCTGGCCCTTTCATCTGATCCTCATGCCTGCTGAGCCTTCTATGGAACAGCAGAGCTGGGAGTCCTAGAGCAGAGGACCTCCTCCCATCCTCTTTGTGTCACAAGCTTCTGTCTAGCAGGAGCTGGGCCAAGCCCCAGGCTTCCGCAGGAAAGGCCGAGAGGATTGCTTCAATCCAATTACTGGAATGTGCTCACATCGGCTGGCAGCCCCAAGATGGGGCCAGCCCATTTCTGCCTGGATGCCTGCCGGGGAGGGGTTGGCATGGCAACGTGAGCTCTGAGCCGCTGAAACTTGAAGTCAACTCGTAGCTGGGAGGACAGAAAGAATGACTGAAGAGGATGCTTTTCTGAGCAATGCAGGCCAGACATCCAGGCTAGTCCCTGAAAGTCACATCTCAGAAGCAGGACAGTAGTCTGGCGTCTGGCATGACATGTATGGCATCTGATGTGCCATAGTGGTGACTCCACCAACACAGCTGTGCCAGGTAAATGCCTATCACCCTTCTAGGCATCTAGATCCATCTGTATCCCTTTCTTTGAAGCCCTCCCTGGCCTCCCTGTTCCTCCTATGCACAGTCCCCAACTGTCTCTTTAAGCAGGCACGAGTCTACACCTCAGGCCATCCCACTGCAAGATCCCCACAGCCTCAATGGGATAACTCCACTTCTCTGGCCGTGGCAGACCCACTTTTGTTGGCCTCACTCTAGTCCAAGGGGAGGGCAGTGAGCTACACCAGCCAATGGGCACCACAGCCCCCTGACTCCAACCTGAATGGTCATATAACCCAAGTTCTGGAGCTTTACTGGACCCTCTAAGCAAAGAGGACTTCATTTTCTTTTAGATGGAAGCACTAAGAGCCTGGAGCTTCTGGAGCCTTCTTTTAGAGTAAATCCAAATCAAAGGAAAAAACCCTAGGGCTGGAAGGGGAGGCCAAGTCATGCTGACATCTTTGAGCTCCAATTTCCCTGTACCTGAAGCCACACAACTCCTAGACTTTCTAATTAGGAAGTCAAGAAATTACTCTTTTATTTGCTGTAGTCACTTTGAGTTGTATTTCCGTTACTTGCCACCAAAGGCATCCTGTCTACTGTATACCAGCTACATGATCTTTCTAAAACTCAGTTCCTTTCCTATGAAAGCTTCCTGTGGTACCCATGGGGCAAAAGGGGCCCCCTCCTGAGTCCCTGAAGGACCTTCAACACCTGGTGCTACTGTTTGTGTATGGTCAGCATCCCTCAGGAGACAACGGTGCAGACATTACGAACACAAACTTGGGTGTCACGTGCTGGGTTTAGGTCCTCTTGTTGGATATCGAGCACACTGCTTAACTGACCCTCTGAGCCGTGGTTTCCTCCTATGGTACACACGAGTAAGAACACTGTCTCAGTGTGGTTGGAGATGATGCATGGGCTACGCTTAGCACAGTGCTTACCACCTCTCAGGTAATATATTTATTACTACTAGTGTTGATTTTCTTGCTGCAAAAGCCCCCAAGATACAGCTGTAACTCTCAAAGTCTCCTCCTCATATGGTTGGTTGCTTGACAGAGAAGGTACCCTACTATCCCAGTTGAGGGGCTAGGATGGTGCAAGGGATGTTGGGGCCTCCATTTCTTAGTAGAACTGTCTGTGTGGGCTGCTTGTGCAAGCCCAAGTCACAAGCAGAAGCCAGGTGCAGGTAAAGGGGCTATAAAATTTTCCAGGGAACTTTCCATGGGAGCTATTAATGCATCACGTGGTTTCTGAGAACAGGAATAGACTGCATGCAGTTCTGTAGCTCTCTTTCCATCAGCGGCCTTGGTGTTTCCATGTCAGAACTCAGAAAACCCAGATTAAGCAGATTCTTGCGTGACTGGAAGGCAAACCTCAAGCTAGGTTGGAGGTATATGTGCCAGGGATGCCTGCATCAACTGAGTGTTTAAATAGCAGTACCCCTGGGTCAGGACCTTGTGCTGCAGTGACATGGGGCAGCTGCCCTGAGAGTGGGCTCCATCACAGGAGGGGTCTGAGTTTAAAGTCCCTACCCTCTATTGCCTGCCTTTTCAGAACCATCTGTTGGTGACTGCAAAGGGAGCTGTTAAGGACAGGCTGGATGGTGGATGGCACCTGAATCCACACGAGGCATTTTGAGTAGCATCTCTCATTCCCATGGACCCTTGTATTATGCTCAAGACCTGCTTGCAGCCAGATCTGTCTGCTTAGAGTCTGCTGGGTGCTGAAGGCCACAGGGTTCCTATCAGTCCTGTGCTGTCAGGGAGACTGAGCACAGGGTGCGGGAAATCGGGGGGGGGGGGGTGAGGGCCTCCTCCATGATGAGAATCAGATCTGAGAGCACTCTGCTCTCAGAGTCTTCTCCATGTGGGCACTGACAGGGCAGCTCCAGGCCAGGGCTGGAGCAGGCAGTTGTGACTACTGGAAAAGAGGTTTCAAAATCCTTAAGTGAGGCTCAGATCAGGAGGTCACGTGCCAATAGCTGAGCATCTAGATGGCTGTGGGCCTCTTACCTCAAGTGTTCTGTGACTGCCAGGTGCTGAGGTCTGTGCCTGACCTGAGCCTTGCAAATAGCCATAAGCAAGGGATCCTGGAACTCCCCAGCAGGTCACTTCACCTCCCTCAGGTGACCTCTGTGGTATCTGCTGCGTGACTGAGTGCCAGCCCCACCATGCTCCCAACTGGTCAGTGCCACCTCCATCCTCAGGAGAGACCCTCCTCAGGGACAGAGACCAGGAGGAATCTTGCTTCTCTCAGGCTCTGCTGTTGAGGCTTCTGTTCCGCACAGTCCCTGCTTCCCGGACACGAGGGCTGATGTTAATGGTTCACGAGCCGAAGAAGGCTTGGAACATACTTTGCTTAAGAAGAAATGACAGCATACTTTCTGTGGGAGTAGAACTTTAAATACAAGTCCACACAAATGGTATGATTGATGCAGCCCCAGTGTTCAGCTGCGTTTTGAGTACAGCATTTCTCCTGGAAGGGACTGACTGGCTGAGTGGTATGTAGGCATTTCAAGGCACCAGAGAACACAGATGAAGACAACAAACCTTCCTAAAACAGAACAGACTTGCTAAAATTCTTCTTAAGGGAATCATTTTGCATTCAGCCTTTTTCTATGCAAGGAACATTTAACAAACTGAGTCCTAGAGGAGAATTTATATAGAGATTAAAAAGCAAATCAGTGTGAATGAGTAAATAAAATCAGGCGACAGCATCTCACCCACTCAGAGGCGGACTTAACTGTGGGTGCACCGGGCGCATGCCCTGGGCCCCAACTTCTGAAGGGCCCCGCAAAACCCCAACTTCACACTTTTTTCTAATGACACCAAGTTTGGTTTCATATGTGCAATTTTAACATTAATAGTACATAATATTTTTATTTACTTAAAAATATGGTTAACATGTATTTTTATTTTCCCTGTCTCTCTCTATTTTTTAAAGGGCCCAATATTTTCTTCTGCACCCAGGGCCTCAACCGACCTTCATCTGCCTCTGCACCCACCCTCCCTGCAGTCCTGGGCAGCTGGGCGTAAGGGCCAGGTTTCTGGACTGAGGCTGGATCTCACACACCATTGAGGGCTGAGGCCCTTGTCCTGGAACCTTTTAGAGACCTTAGACCCAGGGCCACTGTTATGCTGAGGTCTTCCCTCTGCACGTGGTATCATAGGAACCCTTGGCGCTTACAGAACCAGTCAGAAGGCCACCTCCCCTTGATAGAGGTTGTCCCAGAGTAGGTCAAACCATGGACTGCTTGCCTGGGGAGGCCTCCAACCTGTCTTTGGGGCTGTCCAGGTCCTGCTCCAGAATGTATAACTGGGAGAAGATTGGGAGGTGCTGGAGTCTGCTGCCAAGGAGGGGGTGGGAATTTAGAGCTTCATCTGCATAAGACTGTGAATTAGTCATTTGTCCACAGCAAAGACCAGTGGGGAAGAGATCGTGGGGGTCTTCAGTGCCCCAAGTTACCTCTAATTTCTGCTACTAAACCTGCCTTCCAAGGGTCATCTGCGCTTCTGGGTTCCAACTGACCCCTGCCCCTCCTCAGGATAGTAGTAGCCCTGTCTACACGTGCTCTTGGCTGTTGAATCCTAAACTTCTGAAAAAAGTGACAGGAGTTCTTGGCTCTGGTTGTGGAGGTTATTTGTCTCCAAATTGCTGGTATAGACATGCTAATGAAGACTGACACATTTTCATTCAGGAGTGACTAACTTAAAAGGATAAGTCTGCTTTGCCCTCTGAAGATCCAGGTAGAGTTTTTCTTTTTTGTTCACATCTGCCTCCAAGCCTCGGACAGGACTCTTGCCTCACTTTCTCTGGCCCATTGAGCAGCCTGGAGCCTGCTTTCCAGGCAGGAGGCAAGGTTGCACTTCCTGGTCCCCTTGTGGTTGGGTAGATCATGTGACTAGCTCTGACCATTGAGCTGTGAGTGAAAGTGATCTGTCACTGCTGGGTCAGAGTACTTAACAACAGGAGTGAGACCTTGCAGAGTTCCCTCTGCCACCTGCACCTACAGTGTTTGGGAGGGTGGCTGCTCTGTCAGCCTGGGTTCCAGCGTGAGAAGACATGGAGCAGGACCCCAGCTAACCCACGAGTAGTGGCTGAGAAGAAAACCTTTATGATAAGCCTGTCCTATCCTGACCAATACAGGAAGGCTTCTGATTTGGCATTTAATCAGCCCATTTACCAAAAATAAGCCTTACTGAAAAGCCACTCTTGGTTTCCCAGGAATATAAACAGAACTGCCCTTCAGACCCAACTCTCTTCAAGAAAAGTCTTCATTTTCACTGGTAATGATGATGTTCCTCTGCCCTGAATCCAGACCAAGTGAGAAGTTCACTCCTTCTAATCTTCTCAGTGTGCGGACTGAAAAGTCAATTCCTGCTTTGTGTCCATGGTCCTCAGGACCATGTGGCATCAGGAGAAATAAGCCTTAATCTTTGAATTTTTAGTGGAAAATATTCCTGCTGAGAGAAGAGGCTGTGGCTAGTGATATTGATAGTAAAGGAAATCTGTGGACATGGGGAAGTAAATCCATTGGAAACTTCTGCCAGAGGTCAGTGTATGGGGTTGGTCCCAGGTGCCGAGAAGGGCCTGCAGTGGACAGGCAGGAGGGAATGTCAAGGACGGACTGAGGTGGACTGCGGCTTGAGATGGAGCCAACAGCCTATGCTTGATACTCTGGGGTCAGCCCTGAGAGGCTGCATGTGGTCAGACACAGCCAGATCATGCTGGCTGGCAGGTGCGTGCCAGGGCTGGCGAGGCGAAGGGGCCAGGCAGAAGCTGGTAGGCTGAGGGTGCTCAGGACACATTCCCTATGAGTCAGATGCAGCACTGTGACTGCAAAGGATATTTCACAGTAAGAGTCAAGAATCTCTGGGGACAGAACCTTCATTCTCTAAATGAGTGTATTTGAGTGTGAGGGTGTCCTCCTAGAGGGTATGGAGACACAGGAAAATGATAGATGGTGGGTCGAGCCAGCAGTGAGCAAGGGAGGGAGGTCAGGTAGAGCATCAGATAGATGAGGATGGATGCTAGGGAGATGAAATCACTTAGGAGGTCCTGACTGCCAGGCCACCATGACCACCAAATCCTAGACTACAAGCCAGGAGGAGACTGGGGTGGGGTAGGGGGAGTAGCTGTAGAAAATGGGCCTGAGAGGAGGATCAGATACATTCATTATAGTTTATTTCTAGTTGAGTTTAATTGAAATGCTTAGAACAGTGGTTCTCAACCTGTGGGTCGTACGACCAAAACACAGGGGTCACCTAAAGCCATCGGAAATACATATTTTATTTAAAAATGTATTGTATAATAAATATGTATTTTCCGATGGCTTTAGGCGACCCCTGTGTTTTGGTCGTTCGACCCCCACTGAGGTCGCGACCCACAGGTTGAGAACCACTGGCTTAGAATGTCTGCTTAGTATCCCACCTGCACCATATAGGTGCAGCTAGCCTCAAACATAGAGCCATGAGAGCCTAGCATGCTGGCTGGGTCTGTGTCCTGTGCTTTGGGAGGCTTGAGTGATCTTCTGGCTGGCTGGGGGTCTGGACCCCATGGGGTATCTCTGTAGAACTAGTTACCTTGTCCACATGGCCAGCACCGGCAGCCTTGGAGCTCAGGAGTAGGGGATAAGGTGCTCAACCAGCCACTTCAACCTCCAGTCCTGGGGAACGTGAGTTCTAAGTTCTAACTCTGAGACCTATGTCCCCAGGCACTCAATGTTTTATCCCATCACCTGACCCTAGCGGTGTGTTGGGCACATAGCAGGCAGATTATAGGAACCCTGGATGACTGACTGACAAATGTCAGCCCTGCCCCCTGTATACCAAGAGTCCAGCCAGGTTGGCTTTAGCAATCCAGTTCACAGGGGGCACCAGCAGCCTGCTCAGGACCTCAAACTCACTCCCTCCTTTCCTTTCTCTGTTCCTGTGAGGAGGGGCACCCCTATGAGTGGCAAAGACATGAAGGAGATCAGAAATAAATATCAGACAAGCAGAACTAACAGGTCCACTTCTTAGGGACATTTGGTCAGATGTCAGGCAGTACACACCTCCCATAATGTGCTCTTTACACTGATGGTGCATCTACACTGTACAACTACCCCAAGAGGGTTCTATTGGTTCCATTTACAGATGAGAAAACCGGGACTCAGAGAAGCAAATGACAGTCCCTGAGAAGTACAGCCCGGTCATCTGACTCCAATTTCCCTTTCCTGTTTACCTTTCTGAGCAAGGCTGAAGACAAATGATATGCAAACATATTCAAAATCTATAAATGAGCACTGTCCGGCACCAAGGCCTCTTACCTCCAAGACAAGTTCCTAGGGAAGAGTAAAAAAGTCCCCACACCATCTCCCTTGTCCTGCTTGTTCTTCCCCCTCAATTCCCACAAAACAAGAGCCTCCCCACTTTTTTCCAGTTCCCTGAAGGTTACATTTGTCACCCACTCTGATTGAGGCCTTGGTGAAGATCCCAATAATCTTCCTACCTCTCTCTGGACTGCTGGCCTCATCCACCTTTCTTCCATCCAGTCACCATCATCTTGGACTCCCAAAGCTCTCTATCCTCAGCCTGGCAACCCCAAAAACATTTAGTTTGCCAATATTTGGGAGGGGTAGGTCCCCTACTACTGCTAGCTTCTGCTTTTTATTCCTGAGAATGGCTCCGTATTTTGAATTACTTCTCTGGGATGCATTCAAGAGTACAATGACCAGGTAAACTTTAAAGCTTCTGATATATATTGCAAAAGTGCTTTCCATCCAAATTCCCCCCCCCCCCACTGATTTGGGAGGGGGGATAAAAAGAGGGGGAGAGAAGGGGGAGAGGAAAAGCATCATCATGTTGCTTCTGGTATGGGCTCTAACTCAGAATCGAACCTGTGACTTCTGCGTACCAGACGGCATTCTATACACTGAGCAACCCAGCCAGGTTGTTTGAAACTCCACCCAAGTTGTTTGAAAGTATCTTTCATAGTATCCACCAGCTCTGGGTTTTAGTATTAAAATATTTAAATTTTTGTTTTGGGTAATGATATCTGGTTCTATTTTCCAGGATATTTAAATTTTATTCCTGCATTTTTGTGAAGTGCCTCAGTCCTTTACCCATTGAAGGAGTTTGTATTTCCTCCATTGATTTGGGTGTATCAGACAGAACCCCCTCTGCTGGCACTGTATTCCACAGAATAGGACCAAACTGCCTGCAGGATTGCTTAGCCCAGAGCTGTGTTTTCAAACTTTTTAACCAAGCAGTAGAACCTTTTATTAAACAATTTCACACAACACCTCTTTATATAAAACATTAATAAGTAGCCTACCAGGGGAAGCCTGGAGCACGCCCCCTTCCAGAAGCCCCTGCCTTACCGGAGATTGGGCTGCTGTGAACCTCTTTTCCTTCCTTCTGAAGAGGGGTGTCACTGTGGAGTCAAGGTGCTGAAAGGAGAGGTGATGAATAGTTTACAGAGGTGCCCGGAACTTAACCCACAGCAGAACAGCCCAGTACAGGAGAACCAGGTACAGTAGTAGCCTAGGGGCCCCAAGGGTGCTGCCAGAGGCACTGCCACACCCTCCATGTCCCCAAGGAGAGGGTGTGGGCCCCGCTGCCCCTGTGGACTTAGTGCAGCTACAGGGGGTGGAGACAGAGGTTTGTATGACAGACTTGGACAGGCTGGGGCTGCGGGTGTGTGTGTGTGTGTGTGTGTGTGTGTGTGTGTGGGAGGAATGTTGACAAATGGGGAGGACACCTCGAGTGGGAGGGAAGAGACCTCCATCTACCTGGACAGCTGGGCCCAGGCCAGGCTGGGTGTGTGTGGGGCGCGGGTGGGGGGCGGCGGGGAGAGGCAAATTCAGAGCTCCAGCCATGGGGCCTGGGTTTGCTCTAATAGGTGAAGTTAGAACAGTCAGACCTCCCTCCAGGAGTTTTTGTGATCTCATCCTCACAAAGATACTTGGGGGTGGGGGAAAACTGAGCCCAGGCCCAGGAAGAGGGACAGTGGCTACAGGACAGGTTGGGGTGGGTAGGAAGCCGTGTGGAGAGTAAGTACTAGAGGGATTTGGCAGCAGATAAGAGGTGGGGAAGTAAAGAGGACTGTGAAGGAGAAGTTCAGTGGGAACACTTGGTGAACTCATGAGAATCTTCAGAGGGGATGGTGGCGGCTGGCGTGGGAGTGAGGAGGGCGCTTCTGTGACTGGAGGCCTTTGGACACGATGCTGTCAGCTTTCCACATCCCTTACAGACTCAGCCTGAGGATCCGCTGCCCAAGACATTCAGGAGGGTCTGGGTTCTTAGGCGGGGTCCTGTTCTCCGGCCCCGCCCACCCTCATAGCCCCGCCCCTTGACTCAGGTACTGGCCCCCGCCCCTTTCAGCTCCAGCTCATATTTCTGCCCCCAGGCAACCCCCTGAGCTCGACCTTTGGCCTCAGATAAACAGTCCTGGCTCTTTTGTCCAGTGCAAAGTCCAGCCCCCGACTTTCCAGCCAATCCTTGGCTTCCACCCCAAGACTCAGGCCCAGGACGTTCAGCCCCTATCCAGCACAGGTACCATGCACCCCTCCTAGGGTCTCCACCTTCTGAAACCAGTTCTGCTGCCCGACGCAAAGCCCTCTTACTATCCTACATCCCAGTGGTCCCCAGGGTCCCGCTGGACCACTCCCCATCCTTTATGTACACTGATTTTGTATGTCAGCCAAACTAAGTGTTTCAGAAGAATCTGAAACTAGAGTCCCAGTTCCTCTGTCCCCAAGCCAAAGATGTTTGCAGAAGGGCTGGAAGGAGTGTCTCCTCACTTGGCAAACAGTTGGCACCCTCCTGATAAGGAATGCACATAGAAAAGCTCAGTGAGACATAGGTTCTAGTCAGCTGAATGGTCTTGGGCAAGTTATCTCATTGTGAATCTCAGATGCCCTGTCCTCTGTTATACTGGGGTCACTACAAGATCTTGAATGGCCATGGCCAGGACCAAATGAGCATGGGTACTTGTTGCCAGAGCAGGGTGGTAAGAAGGAAGAGAGCTCCTTGGTTCTTGCTCTATATGAGATGACCTCTGTTCCCCTTGTTTTGATGTGGGCACCTTGGCTTATTTCCTCTGAGTGAAGTACCTGGCAGGCATCTTGGCCCATCTTTAGCCTGGGGAACACAACCTGCTGAGCAGTCAGAGGGTAGCTTACTGTCCCCTGTACCTGGGACACACCTGAGTGAACCTCTGTCCTTTACCCTCTTACTGAGCTCACCTGACCCTAGAGCACAGGCTGGCAAACATCTGGAAGTGGACATGAAAGCCATCCTGGCCTGTGCTATTCGCAGCTCCACTGCCCTCTCTCAGAGGGGAGGAGCTCACTCCTCATCTCTCAATGAGAAGTTTGTCAGGGAGGGTCTTTGTCCTCAGACATCCCCTAAATTCTCCCCCAAACTGTCTCCTACCAGCTGTACTGGCTCTCTTCCTTACCAAACTCTTTTGAAAAAATCCCATATGTCTTTTCAAAACAGAATTAAATGACAGGAAGTAACTATTTAAGGAGGGGTTCCTGAGAGGAAATGGAATCTCTACAACCTTGAAATTACAGGACCATTTCTTTTCTCAAATGAAAGGAAAACATGTCAGATTGTTGATATTCTGAGCCAGACCTTGTTTTGAGATATGCTCTCCTCTGTCTTTTCACAAACTACAACCTTTCTCCCTCTTTGAAAATAAGATCATAGCAAGTCAGGGGTTAGAAATGGAAAAATTCAATCAGAGCCTCCCTCTGCCAGCTACACATCTCAATACACTCCCAGGCAAGCAGAATCAGCTCCCGCTACAACCCAGCTCAGCATCATCATTCAAAACGCACCGGTAGGAAATGGTGAAACAGAAGGACTTTTCATCCCAAGTAAGCGAAGCCGCAGCGCTGCTCTCCTAGCTCTGGAAGCTGCCAATGCCTGGGCTCAGTGGAGTTGGGGCCTCTTGCTTAAATAGGCAGTGAGACTGGGGCAGGGCAGCACTGAGGGGGCGGGCATGGAAAATGGGCTGTTTACCCAGCACAGCAAGGCAGTGTCCATGGAGCCAGCCATGATCCTAAGCACGTGCCTGCTTGCTTGTCCACCAGAGGCCTCAAGCCCACAGGCCCCTATACCACAGACCAGCACCTGGGATAACCCCTGATGGACGTGCAGCTCCAAGTGAGACCACGTCCCTAGACGCACAGAGCTTGGTCCACATTCCTGGGTGTCTCTACCTCTCCTGAGACACAGCCTGGACAGCAGAAACAGCTATGGAGATGGACCGACCTGCTCCCTAGACCAGTAAGTACTGGCCTCAGACCAGGTATTTCTCCAAGCCTCAGTTTCTACTTTCTTGAAATAAGGATAATAACACCAATTTTATCGGTTCAGAAATAATGGTTGCAGAGGGCCTGGCACCTAGGAGAATGATTTGTTTATATAGATGGTGGTGCTGGGGCCGGGTTCCTTCAGTAAAGATCAAGTCTAGAGAGGTTGGTTAACATATGCAAAGTCACACAGCCCTCCAGCTGGGTGTCAGGGTCAGACTTTGTGCAGACCTGAGACTAGATTGGGGTGGCAGAATTCCCTTGAGATAAGAGTGGGAGCAGCTGCTGGCCTTGGGGAAAGGTCTTGACTAAACTCTGGTGAAGGAGTTACCCTGAGACACCTCCCCCAAAACCAAGACAAAGAAAGACGCATGGCTGGACAGGCATGCTCAGATGCCCTGTGTGCATTTTTGGCTGAGACCTTGGTTGGGGTGCAGAAGTACCCCAGGGTAACTGCTAGGGATGGCTGCTGAGAGGAGCTGCACACCTCCCCCTAGTTCATATATTGATGCTCCAGCCCCCAATGTGGCTGTATTTGGAGCTGGGGCCTCTAAGGAAGAAATTAAAATTAAATGAGGTCATAAGGGTAGAGTCTAGATCTGATAGGATTTGTGTCCTTAAAGACATCAGAGAGCTTCCACCTCCTCACACATGCATGGAGGAAAGCTCACATGAGGACCACAAGCCAGGAAGAAAGATCTCATCAGAAACCAAATCAGTCAGAACCGTGGTCTTGGACTTCTAGCCACAGAACTGTGAGAAAATAAATTCCTGTTGTTTAAGCCACCCAGTCTGATATTTTTTTATGGCAGCCCTAGCAGACTAATACAAATGGATGAGATCAAGGGGTTACTTGAAGAGCATGGAAAGGTCCAGGAATGAATTTAGAGGTTTCCAGCTCAAGCAACTGTATGGGCACTGAAATTGCTCACTAACCAGGAATGAGATGAGTGAAGGCAGGTTTATGATGTTGAGAGATGTTTGCATAGATTAGACTCTGTGACTGTGGGATATTCAGGCATAGAACTCAGAGGAGAGGGCTGGTCTGGATCAGGATTTGGGAATTATTAGAGTGTGGGTGAAGTCTTAAGAGTGATTATGGTACATTTCAGATCACTAATTCTTTTTCAATTGGTCTATAATTCTAAAGTCGTGTTATATCAGCTTTTGTCCTTTACATTTTTATAAAAAGCCAGACATTCTCCTTTGCTTTTTATATTTCAAATATGATTTCCTGCCATGGCCAGATAGCTCAGCTGGTTAGAGTATAGGCCGGAGAACAGAGGTTGCTGGTTCAATCCCCAGATCAAGGCACATACAGGAACAGATCAATGTTTCTCTCTCTCTCTCTCTCTCTCTCTCTCCCTCCCTCCCTCCCTCCCTCCTTCCCTCTTGCTGTAAAGTCAATCAATAAATTTAAAAATATATAAAAAAACAAAGAAAGATATGATTTCTTTTTTGTTGTTAGATTTTTTACTTATTCATTTTTAGAGAGAGAGGGAAGAGGGGAGAGAGAGAAAACTAGAGAGAAGCAGGGGGAGGAACATAAAGTATCAACTCCCATATGTGCCTTGACCAGGCAAGCCCAGAGTTTTGAACTGGAGACAAAACTCCAGTTGTCTGGAGCATTCCAGGTTGACATTTTACCCACTGCGCCACCATAGGTCAGGCATCCTTTGCTTTTAAAAAGCATAACTGTGCACAAATTTGCCCCAATTTTTAAATGATTTTGTTTTCTTCTACTTGTACAGAGCAAGTCTCATTCAGGAGCATAATGTTATGTGATTAGAATTTCACATTTTTTCCTGAGGTTCATCTTGTCTTTACTGTTTGTGATGTCAGTTCTCTTGTCATCTTATCCAGCTTCACAAAAATATATCTCCCTTCACTTCAGCTTGCCAGGTAATTTATCATTCAAAAATTAGCAAATGCTTATTTCTTTTTCTTTTTCAAAGATATTTTTATTGATTGATTTCCAAAGAGAGGAGGGAGGGGGAGGAGTGGGAAGCACCAATTCATAGTTGCATCTCATATGTGCCTTGACCAGACAAATGCGAGATTTCAAACCGGTGACCTCAGCATTCCAGGTCGATTCTAGCCACTGCACCACCACAGGCCAAGCTGTTTCTTTCCCCCAGAGTTAAACATGAAAGGTATAGTGTGTTTACTTCAGATCTAGGCTGAGCTGTTTTTTCATCTCTGAAACCTTTTCTTGTATTTTTTCCTGATGTTTCACTTATCATATACCTCATCCCATTTATTTCTCTCTCCTATTTTAGGGCTGTGATACCATTTCTCATTTTCCAAATTAGTTATTTGCACCTCCGTTTTTTTAGCCTACATTTCTGGTTTGATGTTTTATTTTATCTTCAATGTCACTGATTTCTTTGTTCTATTGTTTCAGTTATGCCAACTACTACTTCCAGGTGTCTTTTATAGTTTTACCATTGTTTGTTCTGATGTTTTTCTTAGTAATATTTTGGTTATTTATTTATTTATCTATTTTAAGGGAATTATTACCCAGTTCATCTTATTTGTTCCTGAGGCTTCTCAGATTCTATCATTACAAAAATATTAATTGACATTTATAGAAGGCCTACTGTGTGCAGATACTACTTACTGTTTGGTATTAACACTTGAAGCAGACCTGCTTCCCTTCTAAGTTTAATTGCAGATTTTTTTTTTTTTATAAAAATTTTTTTTTAATTTTTTATTTATTCATTTTTGAGAGGAGAGACAAAGAGAAAGAAGGGGAAGGAGCTGGAAGCATCAACTCCCATATGTGCCTTGACCAGGCAAGCCCAGGGTTTCGAACCGGCGACCTCAGCATTTCCAGGTTGATGCTTTATCCATTGCGCCACCACAGGTCAGGCAATTGCAGATTTTTTTGCTTAGAGCTGTTTTGAGGGAGGTTCTGAGTAACTAAGATCTAGTCCATTTTGCTCCAAAAAAGATTTAAGAAGACTTAAATTCTGTTCTATGTACAACATAATGAGACTTTCTTTTTTAAAAAGCTGTGAGAGAATGAGGGCTGAGGGAAAATAAAGGCAGAATAAATATGAGGCAGCCAAGCAGATCTGAAGATAGAGTGAGTGAGGGGAAGGCCTCTTTATTCTGACAGTGGCCTCAGGTGGTGTCTTATGACCAGGCTTGTCCTTTTGATTTTTGTTGGTGGTGTTAAAATGGCCCTTTGTTTCAAGTTATTACTTGAATGGCTACAGCACATCAGAGACACCCCCATAATATGACTCTCTCTGGAAGCCCCCTGTGTGAAAAACACTTTTTTTCCCTCCCCATTGGGATGGAATTGAAAATTAACAGAGGCAACTGAAAAGAAACTTGCACGTGATGATAGGTGTGGGCCAGCCTCAAGTAAACAATGGGACAGTAGCCTCCTGATTGTTTTCCAAAAGTCAGTATTGATTAAGCAATCAATTAGCCAGGTATTTCCTGTGCTCTGAATCAGATGGTTTCCCTGTTTTTTGGTGGCAAGTGATCTGGATGAGAGGAAGGTTTCTCGGGCTCTCTGTTCCCACAGAACTGGAGTGGCCTCATTTCACACCTCTCAGGAAACAATTTTCCGAGTGACAGATTGATTGCTGTATGGGTGGTTACCAAAAAAGAATCCATTTTATTAGCTGTTTGTCTTGCAAAGTGAAATCGTTTTTTTAACTTTATCAAAATGTCATACTCCCAGGGTTTAAGACCATGCCCTCTGGCTTTGCAAGAAGATCTGCAGGTCCCACAGGTAAAGAGCCATGTCAAGGTCTTGCTCCAGCCCTTGGAGGATGAGCCTGGCATGTGGCTGCTCAGCCTTAGGCTCTCTCAGACTGGGGTGGAGGGCACTGAGAACCAGCTGGACACCAAAGGGATACCAAACTTTATCCTAGAGACTGAATTGTCTTTTTGTTGTTATTGTTGTTTTGTTTTTGTTCTTTTTACACCAAGAACAATAGACATTCATACACATGAGATACTATGTATAGGTAACTTTGCTTTTCTGGTTGAGGAGGAAATAAAAAAATTCCATTTACTCATTCTTTTTTTTTTTTCTTATTCAGAGAGGAGGGGAGGTAGAAAGGCAGAGGCCTGCATGTGCCCTGACCAAGATCCACATGGTAACCCCACTAGGAGGTGATGCTCTGCCCATTTGGGGCATTGTTTGGTTGCTCAGCAGCCGAGCTCCTTCTTAGCTGCCCGAGGCAGAGGCCATGGAGCCATCCTCAGCACCCAGGGCCAACTTGCTCCTATCAAGCCATGGCTGCAGGAGAGGAAGGGGAGGGGTGGAGAAGCAGATGGATACTTCTCCTGTGTGCCCTGACTAGGAATCAAACTGGAGACATCCACACACCGGGCTGACACTCTACCAGTGAGCCAACTGGCCAGGGCCCATTTACTCATTCTTTTTAGGTTACAAAGAACTATATTAAGCAAGTAGAAAGTATTTGGTGTTATATTGTTGGCAGTTAAAGAAAAAAGACAGAGGGAGCCTGAAAGTGGTAGAGGGAAGGCAGGAGGTGGAGTTCTGTTCCCTGGACCTGAGCTGACCAACCCTGCTCTCCCTGCTCCAGCTCCATGCTCTCAGCCACATTGGTGCAGAGACTATTTGGCCCCCTCCCTCCTCCTTACCCTGTTTTATACAGAGTTAAGGCCAATCCTCTCAGTTCTGCAGTCCATTTCTAGTTCCTGCTTCCCCTTTTCCCTGGCCACCAGCTCCACTCAGGCCTTATTTCTTGCCTGCACAGGTGCACAGTCAACAAGTCTGCATTGGAGCCCTTCCATCATTCTCCACGTCCAAGCCTGTGATTCCCACCATAAGCAGCTTAAGGTTCATTATGTCCTTGTCCAGCATCTGCAGATCCCCTTTAGAGCACAGAACAACTCCCTCTACCTACCTGGCGTGGGGGACCTTGGAGGGGCCTCACCCTCCTCAGCCTCACTTCTGCCTTTCCCTTACTCCCACTCATTCGTTCTGTCAGCCCCAACCTCTAGTGCTCATCTTTCCTGAAACATGCCATGCTCTTTCACACCTCCGTGCCTCTGCACATGCTGTCCCCTGGTCTGGAATACCCTTTCCAGTTGGTCCACCTGGCACCCATCCTCTAAGGTTCAGTTCTACAGCTATCACCGCCTCCCCTTAATTGCACACCCACAGAGCTATGTACTGGCAGCCTAGAGTCCCCTGAGCACCAAGCATGGATCCCAGTTCCCAAGAGGCATGCAGGGAACCATGGTTGAATTAATAAAATGGTTTCTAGCCATGTCAAAATGTTTATCACCAAAACATTTGATTCCTGCTGTACATATCAGGCTGGGGCTGTGAGAAAATAGCTCCAACCATTTGAACTAGTGCATCAATTAGACTGCTTTGTATAAAGGGAGATACACAAAATTGTAGCCTTAATGGTTAAAAGATGTGTGGACTTACGTGCGGCGTTAACACCTATAGCTTGCTGAAATCACCATCTTCACCAGCATTTGAGGGCAGGCACTATACTGAGTGTCACACGCATAACCTCTTATTTAATCCTCTAAGTACCCAGGGAGGTTAGGTATTATTCTGATACTCAGAGAGGAAAACTGCAGCTCAGGGAGGTAAAGTGACTTGTCTTAAGTCCCATACCTAGAGATTCTGGGTAAGACTTATCCATAGCTGCATTCTGGCTAGGGTTTCCATCCCACAGCGCTCTCTACTGCTCAGGAGGTATGCATAGGCAAGAAAGAATACCCCAAGGGTCTGCCATGGCATGTAGCCATCCCCACACCCTTTGCTGCTACCCTTCTCTGTCCCAGAGGGATTTGAAGTGGATGCTGCCACTGTTTGTCCTTAACACCTGAGTGTGAACTGGCCCACAGCTGTTGTCACCACAGAGAACTGGTGAGGCTTGGAAGGTATGAATCAACAGGAGCCAATAGGAACTATTGAGGTGCTCTTTGCCAATCTTATTCTACCCTGCTTGTGCCTCCAGAGCTCTCCTGTTTCCTCTCGTAGTCCTCAGTCTTCCTCAGGGTTGGCCTTCATGCATGCTGTCCCTTCATGTTGTCCCCTCTCCATGCCTGGCTGGCTGCTCCTCACCTTCAGGTCTCAGCTGAAAAGTTTCTTTCTCTGGGAAGCATTCCTGATCTCCCCTTGCATTTAGCATTAGAACCTCGTTCAGGGAGAACACTTTGCTCCCAGCCCTGCTTTAGGGCTGAGCTCGGAGGCACTGCTACTGGTATCACATGTCAAACAGTCCTGGCCACCAGCATACAGAATGATAGCTGAGAAGAGGAATATGCCCCAAATGTGACCCATCAAAGAGAAATGTGGAATCTGAATCTGGGATGTTGGGGACCTCCTAAGGCGAGGGGGACTGTCCAAGAGGTGGGCAGGTATCTAGAACGTGCCAGGGCTGTGGCCTTGTGGATCCTGTGATAAAGCCACAGCTGTAGATGCCTGTTCTAAAGGAGGGCAGGTGGGGGGGAAAGGGGGTCAAAGGCAGAACCCTGGACTCATCCCATTTTTGGCTTGGTGAGGAAAGAGGAACCAAAAGGAACACTTGGGAGAAGGTAGAAGAATGCAGAAACAGTGGCTAAAATATAGCTCTGTTTTCATTTAGTTCTCAGATAATCTTAACTTTTTTTTCTTTTTCACTGAGAATAACTGGAAAAGGAGGGTCCTATGTGGCAGTCCCTGGAATGAGAAAACCATGTGTCAAAGCTGTTGCCGAATCTCTCACTCTATTTTTACTTCCTGACACTACTTCTTTGAGCCCTGAGGAGGGAACCTGGCCTGAGGTGGCCTGAGTTGGGCTGAGCTGGCGTCTCTAGGGCAGATGTGGCTGGCCATCACCTCATTCTCCAGAAACCACGAAAAAGCTGATTATTCACTTCTCTTGACCAGAAATAACTGCATTAGACACATGTTCTCGGACAATCTTGAGGGACATGAACACAAAATTACTCCATAAATTACTTTTATTTCCTTTCCTGGGCTCAAAGTTGGGTTTTTTGTTCACATTAGTTACATTAAAATTGGACAGTAATTGATGCTCTTAAAATAGAATGCCCATATTACCAGGTTTAGAAAGAAAAACCACCTAGGAATGAAAAAGTGTGTACACATGTGAAATGCCATTCCATTAGCCACAGACTCTTTTATGCGCCTTGGTGGGGAGTGCCTGTCAAGTGGGATTTGTGGCAGAGCACAACGGCAGACCGTGTCTGCGGCCGCTTTTCATTCTGTGCCCAGCTCCAGGTCAAGGAAGCCTTTGACATCTGTGGCCAGGAGCTTTGGGGGTTTGCCAACCTCTAATTATATTTCTTTTTTTAAATATTGATAAACAATCCCTTTATTGATTCAGACATTTTAAACACTGAGCCTGTAGTTGTTGGCTCTGAACAAAGAGAGCAGACCCTTCAGGCTCCTCAGGCCCGCAGAACCCCTCCCTGTGCCTCCCGTCCACTCTCATTCAAACACTGAAGGAATAAACTGTCCCTCTAGGTGAGGGTGAGGGGAGGTCACTTCAGGATTCAAAATCAGGCCTGGCTAGGCTGCAGGCTGAGGCCCTGCTCTCTCCAGACAGGATTTCTAGCCTCTGCTACTACCAGGGCTCCTACTCTGGGCTCAGGATAGAGGTATGGGGTGAGGGAGAAGGGGCCACTGCCCCATGGCATATCCAGTCACCACCTCCTTCTTTTGAGAATGGTAGTCCCTGGTCCCACAGGCTTTGGATGTAAACAGAACAACACTGGTATCCTTCCCCCACCCCCAGCACAGCTGCTACCTGGGATGGAGGGGAGTGAAACTGGAGGGGATCCCATATAGTCCCATGGGGTCCAGAAGAGCTAACTATCATCCATCCGATCTTGGGAACACCAACAAAGAAGGACCCTTTAGGCCCAGGCTCCTCCAGAGGCAGCTGACTGCACTGTGGGGGCCGGGTGGTAGTTCCCATTCCTCTAGGACGACTTGGAGCCAAATTAGCTGTTTCTTGTCCAGACTGCTTTGGAAGATTCAGCCAATGGTCAGGTATCAACATTGCTTCTGTAGTAGCTATGTCTAGAGTGGAGCACCTTATGGCAAATGGGTGTATCAGTGATTTCCATGATAAAATGAAGCCCCTGGCTTCATGGGATAAGGCCAAGTTCCTGATGTCATCACGTTTTCCCACTCTGCACCACAGCAGTATGCCTACTATTGTCTCCATCATTTTATTGGGTTACATTAAGGCCCAGAAAGGTAAAGCTTGCAGCCCAAGATCACAGTGGAGGAGCTGGGATTTGAACCCAGGTCCATCTGACTCTGAAACTAGAGCTCCTCTTAATTCACCTTGCCACAGAGATTCCTGGTACTACTTTCTACCTTTTGCAAGTAGCTTCTGAAAGGGGCCACCCTCAAATACATGTATCAGAAGTGATGCGGTCCTGGGTAAGGGTCAAGGCTCTGTAGAGGTAGTAGCAGCCATGGTGCTTCTTATCGAGTCCTGGGTAGCTCTGCTGGGGTGTACCCCTTAAATGAGGGAACTTGTGAACATGACCCATTTGGGGTCTAATTTTAAGGGGTAATTATGGGTCAGCTTGGTGACCATCAGGCCTTTCTGCTACATCCCAGGAAATGGACCTAACTCTGTTACATGGTAAATCAAATATAATCAGCTCCTAATTCAATATGGTGGCTCTAAGTAACATTTATCAAGATACGGAAGCTGGTCCAATGAGTTAGACATCAGCAGTAGATGGATTAGACTCAGACAAAAATCAACCTGCATTTTCTGACAGTTAAAAGAGTGGAAGAAACAAACTTTTTCAGTGCCATATTGCAGGTACACATACTCTTATGTTCCAGGCACAGATGTGAGCATCTTTCAGATTGGTTGTATGTACACCTGTAGCCTCATCCTGCCATGGTCCCATCCTTCAAATCCTGTCAAAAATGCTTAGAGACCTGGAATGCTGCCCTGTCCAAACTGAACCTGGGAGATTCGGGCTGGCCATTCCTGCCCCTTCTTTGCTGGAGGATTGTAAAGCTCTCAGCTACCCAGCTCATGTACATGACCAACTCAGAGTGAGAAAGAATTTCTCTTCTGACTGGTGGTTTGGGAGTCACATACACCAAATAATAATCAGATTATTTGATGAATGTAATTGGATTTGTTACTTTTAGATTGGCTTGAACTTTCTGTTCCCTCTTCCTTTCCACCGCCAACCCAGCTACCCAACAGTGATCACAGGCCTACACCAGACACTTCTCTGCAAACTCACCAAAGCCACCAGGAGCCAACAATGTTCCAAAGACTCCTAGCCCAGCTTCCCTTAATTGCATGAGCCTACCTTATAGACTTCCCTGCCAGCTCCAATGCCCCTCACCTACCAGGGCTGGCTAGTGACCTTCCTCTGATCCCGAAAACAAAAGTAATTTATGGGGACTGCATCTAGCTGCTAAGATGATTCTAGCATGCACATCTGTCATAATCTGAGAACAAGCTTTAGACTAGAATCATGATTCAGTCAGACTTTTCATCTTGGCACCAGCTGTAGGAGCCCCGCAAAGTAGGGCCCACATGAGGTCAGTGGACATGTGTGTGGTAGTGGTGAAAGGCATCAAGCATCCTTCCAATGATCTGACTGTTATATAGCGCTGTGGGAGCTGTAACTGGGTGTTTTTGTGTTGTTTTTGTTATTACAAAGAGAGACAGAGAGAGGGACAAATAGGGACAGACAGGGAGAGAGATGAGAAGCATCAATTCTTCACTGCAGCACCTTAGTTCATTGCTTTCTCAGGTATGCCTTGACTGGGGGGATATAGCAGAGTGAGTGACCCCTTGCTCAAGCCAGCAACCTTGGGCTTCAAGCCAGCGACCTTTGGGCTCAAGCCAGCAACCATGGGGTCATGTCTACGATCCCATGCTCAAGCCAGTGACCCTGTGCTCAAGCTGGTGAGCCCATGCTCAAGCTGGTGACCTCGGGGTTTCAAACCTGGATCCTCTGCATCCCAGTTCGATGCTCTATTCATTGCGCCACTGCCTGGTCAGGCTATAACTGAGTGTTTAAGGTACTGGCTGGTCAGACAGACTTTCCTGATTGGATGCTGGTATCTCACTCAGGAATGCAACCCCCAACTAGAATACCATTCACCTACAGTATGCTTTATTAGGAGGCTTCCAGGAAGATGCTGAGAATGGCAAGAATGGCTTATCAGGACTAAGACAAATTCTGCTGACTTGCTGGTAAGGAGGCTTTGTTCCCACAGTGATGATGAGCTAGTCTTGCCTCTTGAGGCTGGAGAGTGAATTTGTAGATGCTGTATTAGGGTGCAGTATACCAAGCACCATGCCCCTCTCACTTCAGGGCCTTTGCTCTTACTGTATCATTCTACCCTTGAATGCCCACATGGCTCACTTCTTCATTCAGGTCCCTACTCAAATTGTCACCTCCTTGGAATAGCCAGTATCACTCTATAAAATAACACCTCCTTTCATCACCCCCTCCCCTTACTCTGCTCCACTTTTCTTTCTAAAACATCACCACTTAACACATTATGCATTTCTTTATTATTTTTCTGCACTCATTATAAGGCATAGCCTCATGAACACAGGGCTTATGTCTGTTTTGCACACTGTTGGATCTGTGACACCCAGAACAGCACCTGGCTTATAGGTGACATCAAGACATATTTGTTGCTAGTCAGAACTGACCTTCATGTAAAGGAGTGTACTGGCTTCCCTACTACCTCTGTCTTCATCTGTGCTTGAAAATGCAAAGACAGTGCCATTAGCCTGCAAGAAAGCTATTTCTTGCTGTCAGGAGGCTGTTTTAATCAGTTAAGTACCAAATCTGAATTCTCAACATCCAAGGATTTTTAGTCTTTTCTTCTAATCATTATTTGTGATCATGGGGTCTGTGAGCATCTTGGAAGTGGATTTGGTGTGGTTAATTTCTTACTGGCCTAATTCTTTATGGAAAACAAAAGTTTGAAATGAATGGACTTCCTGATATTTGATTGCTTGCATGGTAATTTACCCCAGCTCCTTTCAAAACCAAGGCTGGGCATCATTCCTTGGAGAATACTCCACCCGATCTTTCTATAATAGAGGAAAGAAGACATTCTCTCATGACAGCACTTCCTTTTTTTTTTCTTTTTCTTTTCTTTTTTTTTTCTTAACTTTTATTGGTTTTAGTGAGAGTGGAAGGGAGAGAAAGAAAGACAGGAACATTTATCTGTTCCTGTATGTGCCCTGACCAGGGGTTGAACTGGCAACCTCTGTGCTTAGGGATGATGCTCTAACCAACTGAGCTATCTGGCCAGGTCAGTGACAGCACTTCCTTAGTGCCTGTGACAAGAGAGGTGACACAGGAGCCAGAGGGGCCAAGGCTCTTGAGAAGAGCTGTTGGAAAGCCCATGGACTCTATTTGTAGGGAGCACCAGTCCTTTCTGACGAGGCCATGTCATGGCAGGGATGGTGGGCAGCATTACAATACTTCTCCTCGTTTCTGATTTCTACTGGAATCCTCATGACCACAGCTTAGCAAACGCAAGGGTGAGTGTGCAGGGGGTGGGGCAGAAGGTGGATCTGGCAAGGAACCTAATAGGATTGAAGGGACAAATCAGGTTCCCTCAGGGAGGAGGTAGGGAGTCCCTTGTGCCCCTGGCCCACCTCCCATTGAGGCTCTGGGCCCCAGAGGCTGTCATGTTTGCAGCCCAGCCCAGCATAGAATCTGGTATCACAACAGCCTGAAACACTGTTTCCAAGAATATAACATAGAAGAGAAAACTTTCTACAGGAATTGGAAATGAAGAGGTACTAGTACTTGACAGGGCCACCCCAGAGACTTGGAACACTGTGTGGGAGACATCATTCTTGGCAACTCCAAAAGTAGGGCAGCCCTGAGTTTCCTCTGTTACCCTAGTCACGTGTCCAGACTTCCAAGCCCCTGTCAGCCAAGCTGGGGTAGAAGCTGGCTCTTATTGTGACATTCAGTAACTCTTAGAAAGTGGGACTGTCCTCTTCTGCTGATTTGATTTTTAACTCTGGGAGTTTATCAGGAATCTATAGCATTTGGGTGAAGACCTATTTCTAAGGCTCTGTGAGTGAGTGGGGACTGCAGGGTTTCTTTCCCCATGGCAGGTGTTTGGATGAGGTTTTGGGTCACAGACGCCCTGCTGCCCTGGACTTCATAGTCCCCATGACCCTGCCAGCTGTCTGGCCAGGTGTCATTAAAGGTGATGCACAGAATCATTCTGTCTGGGAGGCTTTATGTGCCTTTCCCACCATGAACTTAGCTGCACTCTGATGCAAATGGTGAAATGTGGCCCAAAGCCCTTTTCCCCTTTCAGCAATGAAAGTAAACATGGCACAGGCCCTGGAGAAATGCTAGTTCAGCTGCATGATGTGCCCCCACTCCAGGCACAGCCCTTTCACAGTGAAACCACGGCTTTACTTTCCCTCCTCAAAGAGGACAATTCAGCTGATGTGGACACATTATCCTCTCCCAGCTGGGCTTCGGCCCTGAGAGTGGAAATCCCGAGTCTTCCCCTGCTCTCAACCCAAGATTTAACAACTCACATGGGGGAGAACAACCATTATGACAGACACAGTGCTGAGTGCTTTGCCTCAGGCCTTGGAGAAGGTCTGGGAAGACCTCATCGGTTATAGTTTTTGCCCTTGGTCAGTAGCAGAGCTAGAGTTTGAAGCCCCTTGGATCTGACGCCAGAGCCTATGCTCTTAACCAGCCTGCCATTCTTCTGTGGGGCCTGTTGGATAATTCATTTCTTATTCTCCAACCAGAGATAATGAGGCGTAAACCAGAATGAAAGGGGGCTATTATGATATCACTATTTGCTGTTTATCTAAATTAGATAATAAATCATTGAGCTGCTTGAAACAATATACATGTCAACCTCCTGAGTATCTAGTTATCACTTAGTGCCATTTGATGGTGCCTCTGGTATAATTAACACTTTCATCTAGAAAATACGATTTTTCTGTGAAATGGAAAAGTGAATGAGAAAATAAATCTAACCCACCCTCCTCTTCCTTGGGGACAGTGCAACAGACCCGTGGCGGTACTCGGTGGTGATGGCTTGGGCTGGTGAGTGGATGAGGAAGCCTTCCAGCACCCTCCCTGCCAGGACTGTGCCCTGGGAATGCGGAAGCCTGTCGCCACGGTAGCAGCAGGCCCAGCTGAGAGATGCTCACCAGCCCCAAATAACTTTGTACCCTGTTCATCAGCCTCAGCATAATTGGGCATCTGCCACTGGCATCTCCAGATGTTTGCCTGTATCAGACGTCGATGCAGTTCAGTGTTTTCATTGAGAGCCTCGTAAAAAGCTCTAGCTGGTTGGGGACGTTTATTGTTCATTTTATTTGAGTTCCTTATCATGCGCAAAATGTTCCAGGCACCATTAGGAGACACAAAAGACTCAGAAAACACAGTTTGAGGGGGCGGAAGCTCACCAAAGCGTAGAGGAGATACGGGCTACATCGACATTTACAAACATTTGCTGAACACAATCAGCTGGTAGGAATGAAAGGTGCTCACAGCAGCACATCAGGACACAGGGGACGGGGTGGTGGAGGCTGAGGATTTAATGCTAGCCGGAGGGAAGCTTCTAAAATCAGATGGGTGTTCTAGGCTGTTTGCTCATTAATGTAGTCTTCATACTAATTCTCAGGGAAATGGGTGTGAGGGGGTCAGACACAGATCAAGAAAAATTAAAGGGGACATTTGAAGTACAAATTCAGGCACATTATAATTATTAGCCATAAATGTAGCTTGGAAGGACACACTGATTCGCACATAGGTTGCTAAGGGCATTTAAGGGAAAATAAAATGTCAGCAATGAGAACTGTCCCCATCCATTTACCAAATTCATGTCTGAAACAGTATCATGGAAGTGCGGAGAATCCTGCTTGTTGGCATAAATTAAAGAAAGCTGTCTTCCTTGGATGAGGATAATTTAAATGACCAATAATCTCCTTTGAAAGAATACTTTGATGAAGGTTTATAACAAAAGATAAGATAGTGACATTATTAAAATAGAAAAAGGAAACTAGGACCCAGTCAGAAAAGGGAATACAAATTTTCTAATTATAATGGCTAACCTTACTTCTGTGACCAAGCTCTAAATTTAGCTTTGAGCTTCCTTTAATCCAAGGTGAAAAGGGAAACATAATTACATAGGTTCAGCTACTAAAATGGACAGAGTGCATCAGTTTGTGAGTATTTAATTATTTGTGATTTTATAAAAAGCAAGGGAGGCAAAGGAAACTTCTGGGGAAATGGGGGATATATTTTTAAAATACTTAGAAAGGAGGGCCTGACCAGGCGGTGTTGCAGTGGATAGAGCATCAGACTGGGATGTGGAGGACCCAGGTTCGAGACCCCGAGGTCGCCAGCTTGAGCGTGGGCTCATCTGGTTTAAGCAAAAGCTCACCAGTTTGGACCCAAGGTCGCTGGCTCAAGCAAGGGGTTACTTGGTCTGCTGAAGACCCGCGGTCAAGGCACATATGAGAAAGCAATCAATGAACAACTAAAGTGTCGCAAAGCGCAACGAAAAACTAATGATTGATTCTTCTCATCTCTCCATTCCTGTCTGTCCCTGTCTGTCCCCCTCTCTGACTCTCTCTCTGTCTCTGTAAAAAAAAATAACATTATACGGAATGAAATAAGTAAATCAGAAAAAACTAAGAACTGCATGATTCCATACATAGGTGGGACATAAAAACAAGACTAAGAGACATGGACAAGAGTGTGGTGGTTATGGGGGGGGAGGGAGAAGGGGGAGGGAGGGGAGGGGCACAAAGAAAACCAGATAGAAGATGATGGAGGACAATTTGACTTTGGGTGACGGGTATGCAACATAATTGAATGAAAAGATAACCTGGAGATATTTTATTTGAACATATGTACCCTGATTTATTAATGTCACTCCATTAAAATTAATAAAAAAAAATTAGAAAGGAAAGATGGATTTGCAATTTTGTGTGTGTGTGAGAGGCAAATAGAAAGGAAAGATGGATTTGCAATTTTGTGTGTGTGTGTGAGAGGCAAATTATGAGTAACAATGATGGACACATCCACTAAGATCTGGGTGAAACTGGGGTGGCTCTGATTCCATCAGATTACTGCTGAATGAATCACTTCCCATGGTGAACAAACCAAGGTTATGGACCAGACCAGGCATTCAGCGTCCTCAGGTGTTCTGTTTCTCTGTTCTACCCAGATAGTGCCTGGTACATTTTGCACAAAAAGAACTCCACCATGGCTCTGTCTCCCCTGGGTTGAGAACTCAAGAGAGTAAGGACACATTCTCAGCATTACCTGGATACCTACCTATTACTCGTAACCACTCAGTTAACGTTGGATGATAATAGCTCACAAAGTAGCAATGGGAAAAATAGCCATAAAATGACAAATACCACTCACAACTTAGTGGGAGCATTTTTGGAGCTCTTGATGACAATCAAATCTGCCAGGTTTTTCAGTGGAGAGGTCCTGGATGAACATGCCCAGGGGCAGTAGGCATTTATGAAGCATTGGATGAATAAATGCAGTTTTCATGTTAGGCTTCTTTTAAAAGGACCAGTCATTGCCCTTCTGATGAAGTGCTCATCCAGGGGTTCTGCTTACATGAGCTGTGTCAGGAGTCCTAGGGCCATAAGGGTGGTTGACTCTGGAGGGGTGGCGGGGGAGGGACCCTCAGTGAGAATGCTGACCTGTCCTCCTTGCAGGTGTTAGGGTGGGGTTGGAGAGGGCTCTGTTCTTCCCAGATGGTTGGCTGCTGCCTTTCTTCCTCAATTACTCAGAGCAGATTCCTACGCTGCTCTAAAGATCCTTTGTGTCTCAGTCACCATTTTGTTTGAAACACTCTCTAGCAGGCTCATTTTGGCCCCTGCAGAGAATTCCTTTCCTGAGAAATGGAGCCCTGGGCCCAGGTGGGTAGGGTCTCTGAGGCTTCTGAGGTCAGGGACGCTGGGGGTCACGTGCAGTAAGGGCAGGGGGCCATTACCTGGACATGAAAACCCCAGGAGGAGGGATGCATTTGTAAACAAGACATCACCTGTGGCCAAGGTGATTGGACTGGAGGCGCTTTGACCCAAGCTGGGTCTGTATTGGGGGCAGTTGTGTCTGAAGTGAGGAGAATAGAGCAGGAGCGCTGCCTCTGTGCATGGCAGCAGCTCTAATGCCTGGTGAGAGGCTTTGGGTAAGTCAGGTTTCCTCCCTGGGCCTGAGTTTTACTCATGTCTGAAGTGGGGATTTGAATAATTCCTTGGTAACAAGAGGTCAGGGTGTCCTGAGGGTAAAATGCATAAAGTTCTGTCACAGTCCCTGGCGTTGAGCTAGTGATTGGTTGGTCATGATTACTGTGGTTAATATTGTGCCCTGGAGGCTGAAGGACCCACCGACAACCTCTCCCACCTTGACACAGGTTTTACACCCATGGGAGAGGAGGCTGAGCTTAGTTACCCACTCGAGCAAGTCTCATGGTCTCCCTAACCCTGTATGAGAAATGGAGGATCCAAACAAGTCTTGTCTGTCCCCTGAAAGCTGTGATAATCAAGTGCGGTGAAGGTCCTGAAGAGGCTCCCAAGCCCCCAACTCTGCTTCAGAAGCACTGAAGACTTGGTACTCAGAGGACCCTTAGCACAGCACCCGATAACAGCTGCCAAGCCCTACAAAGTGATCAAATCACCTAACACACTGGTCGGCAAACCGCGACTCACAAGCCACATGCGGCTCTTTGGCCCCTTGAGTGTGGCTCTTCCACAAAATACCATGTGTGGACGCTACCTCGATAAGGAATGTACCTAGTTTAAGTTTAAAAAATTTGGCTCTCAGCCCTGGCCGGTTGGCTCAGCGGTAGAGCGTCGGCCTAGTGTGCGGAGGACCCGGGTTCGATTCCCGGCCAGGGCACACAGGAGAAGCGCCCATTTGCTTCTCCACCCCTCTGCCGCGCTTTCCTCTCTGTCTCTCTCTTCCCCTCCCGCAGCCAAGGCTCCATTGGAGCAAAGACGGCCCGGGCGCTGGGGATGGTTCTGTGGCCTCTACCTCAGGCGCTAGAGTGGCTCTGGTCGCAACATGGCGACGCCCAGGATGGGCAGAGCATCGCCCCCTGGTGGGCAGAGCGTCGCCCCTGGTGGGCGTGCCAGGTGGATCCCGGTCGGGCGCATGCGGGAGTCTGTCTGACTGTCTCTCCCCGTTTCCAGCTTCAGAAAAAGGAAAAAAAAAAAAAAAAAAAAAATTGGCTCTCAGAAGAAATTTCAATTGTTATACTGTTGATATTTGGCTCTGTTGACTATTGAGTTTGCCAACCATTGGCCTAACACTAAACATGCATAAAGGTCAAGATCAGGAAACTCAACAGATTTCCAGCCAAATTTACCTCCAAAACATGGTTGGAATCCAAAAGTAAACAAAAAGCATCTCTGAACAGTCCAAATGACTTTCACAGGACCTCCAACACTAGCATGTTTTGTTTTGTAAGGAGAGACCGTAAGCCCTCACTCAGAGCCAACCTGCTCTGACAAACACTGTAACTTGATTTCAAGTATAAAAAAATCAAACCCAAGAGAAAAAGCACAAGGTAAGCAGCTCTGCAAATCTCAAATGTGTGAGATCATCACAGTGAAAAATTGGCCTGGGCAGGCTCCCAATTTCTACTCAGATTGATATTCTTGGTGATAGATGGAGACTTGACTTGGGGCGATGAACACACTGCAGTGTACAGAGATGTGTTGTAGAACTGTGCACCTGAAACCTGTATAATTTTGTTGAGTGTCATCGCAATAAATTCAATAAAAAGGAAAAAAGGACTAATGTTTTATAATTGTCATATTGTTATAATAGGATCCCCCAGTTATGAAGACATTGTGAAACAATATTCCATCTGCATTGCTTAAGGCAGGGCTGGGTATGGTACATGTCAGGAAGTAGTGCTTTGAAAAGTTTCAGCTCTTGAAGAGGGAATGGACCACATTTATTGAGCACCCACTGTGTACTTACCATCTTATGTATATTAACTTCCAAATAATCCTACAAGTAACTATTATTTTTACCATTTTCTAGAAGAGAAAATAGAGTTAGAGAGCTGAAGTGATTTGTCCCAGCTCACACAGTGGATGCTTATGTCACCCTCTGCTTCCCTCTGGTTCTCTGCAGTGCCTGTGTGCAATGCCTGCTCTCTGACAACAGGTGGACCCACTGGGCCTGAGTTTGGGTGATGCCCTCGAGGGTGGTGGTGATGTTCTCACTGATCCATTAGCTCACTGTGGGGCCTCATGTTCCTGCACTGGCCTTTACAGTTTTGGCAACTCTGGGGGCTAAGGGCAGGGGTACTAACCCCGCTCCTGCTTCTAAATCCAAGATGAAGCCTCTCTCTCCTTATGTGTAGACCTTGGGCAGTGGAGTCCTTGAAGTTGGAAGATAAACAGCTGCGTGAGCCCCATCACAAGGGGGAGTTTTGTGAACTCCATCTTCCAGGGAAGTTACTCCTGGTGACAGGCTATTTTTCATTCTTTAATCACCAAGAAAAATACATCCATTTCACTTTATTCGAAACACTGGAAAATCATTGAGGTTTTTCCTGTTTAAAGGTCAAACTATAAAAAAGATAAGTGGACCCAGAGATATCCAGGCTAGTCATGAAAATGTTGCAATGTATTATAATGAATCCAAAAAAGGATTTATTCCTTCTTTGGAAACAGCTCGTAATAATCCCCTCCATTTTCTTCAATGTGTGTTAAATTCCTGTTTTTAGGTTCAAGGACACGAAGTAAGTGACTTTCAATGGGTAGCACGTGAGCTTTACAGACCAGGGTCCTGGATCAGAATCTCTGAGCAGCTGCTACACACCAAATGTGAAACCAGAGCAAGTCTCCTCACTTTCCTGAGCTTCGGTTCCCTGTTCTGCAAAATGGGGAAGATCTCTCCATCTCCTACACTGAGAACTTGCCCCACCATCCTGTCTACGACTTCCACCTGAGAGGCGGACAGTTGAGGCCTGGCTTGGTCTGCTGGCAATAGACTGAGGAGCACGCTGCCAGACCACAGCACCTCTGCTCTGGCCTCTCTCCCCATCCTCTGGCTGCTGGACATCCCCAGACTGAAAGGGCTCTGCTGTACATGGACTTGGTTGACCTGTGAAGTCCTTGCAGCTGGAAGATAAACAAGTAGCTGTGATATCCCCATCACGAGGACATTAAAAAAGGGTACTTGGTAATGTAACTTCTTTTGTGAAAGTGAGCAAGTAATGAGGGAGTGATAGAGTATTTTTTTATACTTTCTTTATAGTGTGTGTGTGTGTGTGTGTGTGTGAGAGAGAGAGAGAGAGAGAGAGAGAGTATTTTGAAAACACAGCCTGGACAGTAAAATCCACGCTCCCCTTTATATTAAGAACATGGAGAAAATCTTTAGGAGTATCTTTGGGAATATAAGAAACAGCTGTGTTCCCTCTTCAGCAAATCCAGGCTACATCTCTGCTCAGTTTCGTGCAGCCCTGCCTGTGGTGTAGGCCCAGCCTGTCTCTCTCACTCAGTCTACCCTCTGATGGATAGAAGAGGGGGTTTGGGAGATGGAGTGGCTGTCTCTGGGCCTGGGGGCTGGCATTTGTTACATGACTTGTGTCCAAGTAAGAAGACAAGAAATGGCACGCACAAAATTCTGTAGGGGAGAGCACCAGTTCGTTGTCTGGTCAACAGAGAGATGAGGGAGGCTGGCTGCCATCATGTCTCATTTGTGTTACACAAATGTCACACAGGCTTCAGGAGGGGAATGGTTCAGAGGCAGCAGGGCCAGGTCAGAGGTTGCCTTGATCACCCAGAGACATGGTGGCAGGGATGCAGGAGATAATGACTCTAGTATAAGATAGAGGTTAAAGGAGAGGTGGGCCTGGGTATGTACTTGGGTAGATGGTGAGGCCTCAATATGAGATGAGATGGGGGAGAGGAGGTAGGGATTTGGGTAATGTGGTGAGTCAGAGTTAGACAGGTAGCAGCTGCAGTTCCTGAGGGACATTCAGGTAGACCTGTCAATGAGAGCACAGGACATAAAAGTACCCAGAGAATCAAGCCAGAGGTAGAAAAGTGGATGAGGCCAGCACACAGGTGGCCAGTAACTGAAGTCTAAGAGTGGACAGAATCCCACAGGGTGGGTGCAGGGTGAGACTCAAAGAGGGCCAGGAAGAAGCTGCAGGAGTCACTGACATCCAAGTTTGAGGAAACAGACTCTACTACAGAGAAGCCTAAGGAACCAGCAAGGAGGTGACTGAGAGAGCATGGAGCCGGGGGGACCTTGAGATAAGAGTTTGCAGGGGTTGGGGCTCAGGCAGCATTACCTTAGAGGTTGGGCTCACAGCTGGGTTAACCTGTGAGTGACTGAGAGATTCGGCTTGATCAGCAATGCTGACGATCATGCTGTGGTTTCAGCCAACTCTGCAGGTTTGCAGATGGTTTGGTTTTTTGGATACAAGGTTCAGAGTGGGCTTCTTGGGGGTTTCCAGGAGATCTATCTATAGAAACTCTCTTACATCTTAAAATTTCTCCCCTCTAGGACCTTTTTAATTTTTGTAACCTGAGAAGTGTAACCACGGTTACTGTGTTTATATTATTTTACTCTTGACTTTAAAAAGTATTTATAGCAGACACTTATTTTAAACTGTCAACATGAAATTCTGTTTTACTAGCATTTATACTCTTCAAAAGAAGAGGCTAATTTAAAAGATGTACAAATTAGACCATTAGGTATTTAATGTGACATGCTTTGCTTTTTACAAGAGAAAGGAGAGTTTTAGGCTCAAATACAGCAGCTTTGCCCCCAACAGCCTGATTTAGTATTCAAGCTCTGAAATGATTGATTATCCATTAGGGTAGCTATTTAAAGAGTCCATTGCTTCAAATTCTAACTGACAGCATCTGCACAGCAAAGGCAGCTAGGTGAGGTGGGGGAGAACCAAGTGGAATCTAAATGGAACTGAGGATTCTGCCCTCTGTGAGTCTCTGAGACCAGACCTCCATTAAGAAAAGTAACAAGGTTGCTGTTGCCATTGTGCCTGGTAATCAGACATTTGCCCTTTGCTTCCTACTAGGCACAGGTTAGGGAGGAACCTCTCTGTGAATGAAAAATCCCCTGTGGCATAGCTCAGAGCTAGACCCTTCCCCCTTTTCTGTGCTTCCTAGCTTCCTATCTCCCCCTGTTCCCTACCAGCTCCTTCCCCTCCCCCCTTCCTCCCCTCCAGACTCTGATCTGTCCCAGGCCTACACTTCCCAGTCCTCTCTTCCCTCTACAAGTCATTGCAATTGCTGCAGCAGGGTTTGCCCCAATTCCTCTTGACCTCCTCCACTGACACACTGCAGAGTCTAAATCTAAGCCCACTGTTGTCTACTCCTAACCCTGGCAGGTTTCCTCTGAATGGCACCAACTAACTTGTCCCCCCAACTCTGTCTCCTCCTTGTATGCTTAGCAAACAGTTTATCTTGGCAGGCTCACCAGGAAGCAACAATACTGCTAAAGCCAGGCGCTTGATGTACCTTTACTTCTGAAGTTGTGTGTGTGTGTGTGGGGGGGGGGGGGGTATGTGTGCCTTAGGTGCTGTTTAAATTTCCAGGCTGAAGTTAATTGTTGCCCATGCTCAAAAGAGCAGAACTTTGGGGCTTCAGGCCCTGTCTACTTGGTGTGTCAGAGCATGGGTAATGCTATATCCCGGGGTATCTTGGCTGGTCCTAGGGCCTGCCTTGTCCAAGCCAAGTAAGAGGCCTGTGTCCTTGGAGGATGCCACAGTCCCCACAATAACTTCATGGCTGGAGAACTCCCTGTGGATTGCTGGGGCACTCGTTCATGAATACTGCACTCAAAGGCTCTTTGTAATGGTGGCTGTGGTTTCTGTCCAGACCTCAGTTCAGGGCTAGCACACCCCTCCCCATCTCACAGCTGCATCCCACCAGGGAATTGCCCTTAGCAGAGCTGAACTGCCTCACTCAAGATTAAGCCCCTTCCCAGAGGTTGGTCTGTGGCCAATGACTGGCTGATGGGGAGGCAGCACCAAGGCCAGGCCCCTTAGCCTCCATTTGGGACAACTCTGAGGGGCCATCTCAGCTCCTGAGACCCCTGTAGAACACTGAAGCCTCAGGTGCAACCACAATCTGGATCAGTTTCTCTTCCGGATCCTGTCTTTACTTCCTTGCCCTAACCATCAGGCCTGCATATGACTTGGGAACCAGTCTAAGACAGCTGCCATTACGTAGCTGAGAGAGACCCTGGGCTGACCTACAGCCCCTTGACCCTTCCAGAATCACTATGCTGTGCTGGGGTTGCTGAGAAGCTGTGATATTTCTATTGTTGTGCTCAGGTCTCCCTAAGAGGTCACTTGGGAGGCATTTATTTGTTTTGAGGCTTGAATTTAGGAAAAATGTGCTTCTTTGGGCCTGTGGTCTGTGCTTCATTTGTGTTTATGCTACCAACACCAACAACCAGGGAAGAGATTGGACTCTCTTTGCTTTGGCTACTAGGAAGCTCGGAGCCCAATCTGAGGCCCATGTGTTGCAAGACATCTGGCATCTTCTGAGTTCCCTTAAAATACCTTCTTCTCTACTGTTATTAGTGTTGTTTTGCTGTATCACACAACTTCTTCTGAACTGCCTCAAAATCTGTTTGGAATGAGGTGGGGCTATAAATAAATACATACATATGGCCATTGAGGTGTCCTGTCAGACAGACCTAAATGCTGGTTACCAGCTCTGGGATATTTGCCAAGTCACAATTTCTCTAAACTGTAGTTTCTTCAGCTAAGGAGTAGATCTGATACCTGCATCACAGAATTATTTTGAAGGTACATATGATCAGCACATGCCTGGTACATATCAAATGCTCACTAAACAACTAAACAACAATTTTTTTTTTGTATTTTTCTGAAGTTGGAAACGTGGAGGCAGGCAGACAGACTCCCGCATGCGCTCAACCGGGATCCACCCGGCACGCCCACCAGGGGGCGATGCTCTGCCCATCCGGGTCGTCGCTCTGTTGAGACCAGAGCCACTCTAGCACCTGAGGCAGAGGCCACAGAGCCATCCTCAGCGCCCGGGCAAACTTTGCTCCAATGGAGCCTCGGCTGCGGGAGGGGAAGAGAGAGACAGAGAGGAAGGAGAGGGGGAGGGGTGTAGAAGCAGATGGGCGCTTCTCCTGTGTGCCCTGGCCAGGAATTGAACCTGGGACTCCTGCACGCCAGGCCGACACTCTACCACTGAGCCAGCAGCCAGGGCCAACAACAATTTTTTATAAAATCATTTTGCTTTGAAGAACCTACCCTTGTAGGGGGTCAGATCTCCCTCTCTCCTTCCTTCCTGTCACATGCTGGCTATTGGTCAAGATGTATTTCTGGGCCCTGGCCAGTTGGCTCAGCGGTAGAGCGTCGGCCTAGCGTGCGGAGGACCCGGGTTCGATTCCCGGCCAGGGCACACAGGAGAAGCGCCCATTTGCTTCTCCACCCCTCCGCCGCGCTTTCCTCTCTGTCTCTCTCTTCCCCTCCCGCAGCCAAGGCTCCATTGGAGCAAAGATGGCCCGGGCGCTGGGGATGGCTCTGTGGCCTCTGCCTCAGGCGCTAGAGTGGCTCTGGTTGCAACATGGCGACGCCCAGGATGGGCAGAGCGTCGCCCCCTGGTGGGCGTGCCGGGTGGATCCCGGTCGGGCGCATGCGGGAGTCTGTCTGACTGTCTCTCCCCGTTTCCAGCTTCAGAAAAAAGAAAAAAAAAAAAAAGAAAAAAGAAAAAAAAATTGTATTTCTGGCCCGTGGTGTTTTGCTTTCTTGTGGGAGAAAGATGCCCACCCAGGCACGCACAGTTCACAGCTGACTGTGTGTACAAGCAGAAGAGACAAGGGAGATGTTCATCAGTTGTTAATCCAGGCAGGTGGGTACCCAGTTAAAACACCCACAATATAAATGAGTACCTATTTGGCTGGAGAAAAACTAGAAATGAAACTCTATGTAAACTGTGCCTTCATAAAATGAGAAAACAGTTGTAGATGAGCGATTGGTGATGAGTAATTTAACCAAGATGATGTAAATCTAGGCCTTTGAATACTTTAAATATAACCATCTGATATAAAAAGAATTGAACTAAATTTTTTAAAGCTGAGATCTTTCCTGGGGTGAGAGACTCATTTTCCCGATAGGAACATGTTCCCTAAAAGGCAAGTGGGGAAGGCAAACAATAACTTCCGTGTCGGCATCACACCTCCCTCTAGGCATCTTAGGAGGATTCTACGCATTTTGTAGTCTACACTAGCACCCCATATGCCACACGTTATCTCGCAAAGTAGTTTGGAACCTATATTGGAGCAGAAAAGTCCATTTCAAAGGGGAAATGGCTTGGGAAAGTCTTTCTTTTGTTCATTCCGAAAATCAACAAGCACCTGGCTTCTGTCCCCTTTTAAATGCCACATGGGCCTGAACCTTAGTCTGGAGTTCATCCAAAGATGTGTGTGAAACTGGAATTCCTTTTCTTTCTTGGAAACAAGGAGTCTGAAGCAGGGAACCATCCCTGAGCCTGATCTAGGACAGGCCTCCTGTGTGCATCCTCCTTGGGAGGATAGGGTGATGGCATGAGAAGGGGCTCAAGGGCAGGATGAAGAGTGAGTGGCATGAGGGCAAAGCTGGGCACAGAGCAGGCCTTGGTTGGAGGAATGGGTCTCAGGAAGGGGGAGAGGGGTAAGAAATAGGGGGGAAGCTAGGAGAGGGAAGTACCTGGCTGGGCCTGGAGGTGTGAGGGATCCAGGGTTGCACCCCTGGGCTAGTTTAGGAGGGGCCAGATGGGTTTTGGAGCAAGTTGCCACAGTGATGCTATAGCTACCAATGACATAGGGTGAGGCTCGGGGTTGGCGCCTTTGAGCCAGGGTGCTCATGCAAGGACAGGCTTAAGTTCTGAGACATGGACAGCATATTAACTAGCCTCAGGGGTTTGGGTCAGGCTTCATGAGCCTTCTTCTAGGGGATCAGCCAGTACAAGAGCGAAAGTCAATGCCTGGGGGACCAGGGACCTCCTGGTCTATCACCCACAGGTAGCCCATTGTTTACCACATGTGAGGACAATGTCCCTGAGAAAGAAGGCAGGGCGGGGCTGCATTTTTAGTCTCTTTTAGCATCTAATGCCTGTTCTCCTTAAAAACCTGTTACCTGCACATTTTCTTGTACCTCTAGAGTTTTGATGAGTGAGAAAACCCATGTAAATGATCTTCATCTTGATAACAAGAAGTTTCTTTCCTTCCTATGAAAGATAGAGGGTCAAAGAAGACCAAAGACCCCTCCCCCTCCCCCTATTAAACATAGTACAGAAGCCTCAGGGTCCAGTTTCTGAGCACTGGCTGGCACATTTACCTCATGTAGTAATGATGGTGATGATAATGAAGCACACAGCTTTATTCCTAAAATGAATATAATGACAATCATGATAAAGGCAGCATCAGGGAGTGGGAACAGCATCAGGGAGTGAGAGAACAGACTTTGAAGCTAGACTGCCCACATCCCAGTGCCATTTTCACTAGCTGTGTGAACCTGGAGGTCACTTGACTTCATTGTGCCATGCTCCCTCACCTGTAAAATGGAACTGAATAGCTAGTTATGGAATATGTTTAGAAGGGTGCCTGGCACATGATAGTGTCCTGACTTACTATTGTTATTATTATTACTATTCTTACAACTGATACCACTACAGCAGGTACAAGGCCTTTTCATGTGCTATGTCATTTGAATCTCACAATTCTATAAGGGAGAATATGATTCTTACTATCTCACTTTACAGATAGGAAACCAAGACTCTGAGAGGTTGAGGGACTTGCCCAAAGACACCCAACCTGATTATGGAGCCTGAATGCTTCTCTACCTGGCTAACCCTGGTAAGGCTGAACCGCCTGGTTACCAGGATTGAAAGGGACACTTTACCATTACCTGATAGTCCTCCCATTATCCCTGCCCAGCAGGGTGGGAGGTTTTATCACCACTATTTAATGCACAGAGATAATGGCCAGGTGAGGTACGTGGCCCCTAGACAGGCCTGCCTCCTCCAGCTAAGCTGCTTTTGAGCCAGCTGATCAAGACTGCTCTTCAAAATCACAATTTAATGGCTCAGCTGCATCCACTGTTCTGTGCATGGAAGCAACTGCCCCACAGGCCACCCCACTTGGTGCAATGGCAGTGATTAATGATTAATAAGGATATTCCGTGTTCATGTGAGGCCTCTCAGCCAAAGCCTCAGAGCACTTTGAAGCACTAATTAAGCTTCATGATGATGGCTCAGGTAGATGGGGGCCCTGGATCCACTGTATATGTCTTTAGCTGATGCAAAATCCCTCTCCCAGCAAGCCATGGCCTTTATCCTGGCCAGGCCCCAGTGGGCATTCCCTATCCCTGGAATTTGGCTAAAAACATTTGCAGAGAAAAGACTTCCTCACTGTCCTTCCAGATTTCAAAGTAATTATCAGCACTCAGAAGCCATTTCTGATTTGAGTTAGGACCAGGCCAACAGCTCCTTGGCTGGGCCCTACCTGGTGCCAAACTCACTGTCCCACCTAGGCTCACTCAGGGCTGATATCGTTCACAGCCTGCACCTGCCACCATATCAGAGCCTACTCCACCTGTACATGGGGCCTTAGGGTCAGGCTTGTCCCTGCAGTACTATCTGCACAGTGCCCACCCCCCATCCATCATCTGTTTCACTCTTCCCCTGACCTCACACATCTGCCACATGTTTGCTGTGACTGTGACACCCTGGAGGCAGGCAGAGGCTAAATAACTCAGGATAAAGAGCTTGGGTTTCCACCAAAGGATGAGGGGGAACCACAAAAGGGAGAGACATGGTCAGATTTGTGTTTTGGGATGACAGTTCAGGAAGATATGTATGTGGTGGTGGGTGGGGAGGCCAGAGGCAATGGGGCCAAGAGAAGACCATGGCAATGAGCCAGAGGAGCACAGATGGGGCTCTACTTGGCTGTAGCAGTAGGCTGGAGAAAAGGGGTTTGAGGGGCATTTAGAAAGAATATCCACACGACTTGGTGACTACCTGGAAGAGGGCATGAGGGAGAAGAGGAGCCCTAGAGGACCTCCTTGCCATTAGATTCACTCCACCAGGCATTTGTGCCCTCTGTGCCCAGCACTGGGCTTTGTAAAGTTGTGGCAAAATTGGCTATGTTGGTGCAAACCAACTCCCCCGGCTCCCCAGAGAAGCCATGAGGTAGAACTGAGCCTAAACCCCACTCCCTTAACTACACCACCAGGCACCATTTTTTCTGACTGGGCCAGGGAATAGACCTGCCACTCAGAGCTCATCCTCAATTCCTGGGCCATGGACATTCCAGGACACCACTGAGTTTGACCCACAGAAGAGTCATAGGAGGGGACATTTGTTCCCCATTTAATGAAAGCAGAACTCAGAGGTTAAGTGACCTGTCTATTGCAGGCTGAATAGTGGCCCCTGAGAGATATCCATGCCCTAATCCTTGGAACCTGTGACTATGATACTTTTTATGGTTAAAGGAACTCTGCAGATAGGATTAAGGATCTTGAGCTGGGGAGATGATTCTGGATTATCCTGGTGGGCCCAATGTAATTACAGGGAGGCAAGAACACCAAAGGTGGGAAACGGTGATGGCAATAGAAGGAGTGTGCTTTGAATATGGAGGAAGGAGCCACAAGCCAAGAAATACAGACAACTTGGAGAAGTTACAAAGATCAAGAAAACGGAATCTCCCTTAGAGCTTCCAGAAGGGACAGCAGCCTGTGAACACTTTGATTTTAGGCCAGTGAAATTGATTTTGGACTTCTGACCTCCAAAACTGTAAGATAGTAAGTTCCTCAGTATCAGCTAACAACAACAGAATCCTCAACTTATTCTGGGCAAGGAAGATGTTTATTTTGATTCTGAAGAGGCCCTCACAAAAATCTTTCACCACCCAGAACTGGGACAGCCATAGATGCTGGGCCTGGTCCTCATTAGAGCTATGATCTGGGTCAAGTATATACTTGGGGAAGACAGAAGGGTAAACCCCTGAAAGGGGGCTGGAAAAGCACATTGGAGGCAGAGGATAAGCCAAGGGTCAGAAGAGAGAAAAACAAGCATTTAGCTCTTGTCACAAAACTATGGGCCCCAGCTGCTTGAGGCCCCCAGAGGAGAGAAAAGTTGGTGAGGCATTCTGCCTACTACTGAGGGTTTCTGTTGTAGTTGTATAATGCTAGGGTTTGGGAGAGAAGGAGAAGGAACTTTCTCCTTAGCCACACAAATCTGAGATAACTGCAAATGGCTTTCTGTTTCAGTCTCCTCATTTTAACCTCCAGGGAACAGAGGATGAATCTCTGCCTCCCATGGGCGTACCTGCCACAAAGAGGAAGGTGGAGCTGGGAAAGCCTGTGTTTGGCTGCACCAGTTCCCTCATTAAAGTGAGGGGTTTAAAGTTAGGATCTTTGAGGCCCCATTCAGCTTAAAATGTCAGTTTCCCCTTAAAAAGGAACAGTTTTGGTAATCATCGTACATATATTGATATAAAGCCCCTCCCTAATTTATAAGATCTTAGTTGTGATTGTTAACATTCACACAGTCCTCAGGGGACTTTACACTCATTTTCAAAGTTATTAGGTCATTGATCTTCACAACAACCTATGAGGCAGGTACCGGTATCATCTCATTATGCAGTTGAGCAAACTGAGGCTTGGATAGGAGATGTGATTTGTTCTAGCTAGGTATCAGAGCCAAGATTTTGACTTAGGTTTTCTGGCCTCCTTTATGGCACCAAAGAGAGCTTAAAGAGCAGCCTGTCACCCCATCCTAGGACTGTGCTCTGTTACTTTTCCTGAGATTCCATAGGAAATTACCAGCAAACTGGGTTGAGTCTTCCCATGGATCTTATCTCTGTGCCCCAGGCCTCTGCTGCAGGCCTGGACAAGGGGCCTTGGCCCATCTCACTGTTTGTACACTAACAAGTAAGCTTTGCACTACTCCATGCTCTGTGGGGAGCTTTGAGCATAAACTGACACAGATGAAGTATTATGGAGGCTAATGCAGGTGGCTGGAGCCCAGCAGTGCCTAAGAAGCCATAGGGATGAGGCCATCTAGCAGAGAAGTGCTAGGAAGAGGGAGTATCTAGAGGCCTCAGTAGGGTCTGAGCAGCCCACACCAAGGTGGACATGACCCAAAGTGAGAGGGTAAGAGCTCAAGGTGACCAAGCGCTTGGGAGATCTCCTGCTCAGTTCAGGCGCTCCTTGCACAAAGCCAGAGGAGCTGGTTCTGCATTTTCTGGGTGTTGCCTTCCTCACTAGCCCTTTGCTTCATCAGAGAGTACACCTGCAGAGCCCTGGCTGAACCCTTCATGGTGCTGGCTATGAGGTTGCTGGGCCAGCACATACAGACACATGGCAGGTTGGTGTCAAAGGGCAACCACAGCCTTCCCTGTCCAGGCCATGTCCAACCACTGTCTCTTCTGATTCTTCTCTTTGATCTGCCATGCTCTTACACTACTATAGTCCCTGTGTATACATGACAGAATGTCATTATCCTGCAGATGCTACCTCAGGGTTTTGAATCTTGAGCCCTTTCCTTGGGCATTAACCTTGCTCTTCTGCCCACTTTACTGGCTCCACCACATGGTGTCATGGAGGCTGCAGGAGGATAAGCATCTCTAGAAACCCTTGTGACTCCTGGGCACTGTCCATAGAGCACTGGTAGTATGTGCCAAGGGCATGTGGCATCATGGTTAAACAGTCAGGACCTCAAGTCAAGTTAGGCCTGACTTGTGACCAACATAACGTAACTTCACTTCCGAGCCCCAGTTCTCTCATCTGTAAAATGGAGGTAACCACAACAGCCACAGCATATGGTTGAGAGGAAGAAATGGGGAAATCCACACAGAATGCTGGACACCAGAATGCTCAATAGATGCTGTGCTTTTCAAAGCCTTGGTCCTGGTGAATCTATTATAAACCAACAGAACATTCTTAGGGAAAGTGTCCCTAATAAAAGATGCAGAAACCTCACAGAAAGGTGTATTAGAGAAGCCTGGACCTCAACTGATGGTGGGGTTGTCCCCTCATGGCACCACCCCACTCATCATCAGATAGTAGGGCTTACAAGAGCCAGAATCAGAACCTCTGGCTTTGAATTTTTGGTTGTCAACTCTCAGCATGTGAGCAATAAAAAGTGAAACTTGTGAACATCCCTGGAGATGCCCTGTAGTCAAGGCTGGAACTGATGAGGGAGGATATCCCCTATTGAAAAGAGAGAGGCTGTTTGGGGAGAAGGTAGCATGGGCAGGAGCCCTACACTCCAAGAGGGTCTCCTCCAGATGGAATATGCAAAGATTCCACAGGAAGAGTCAGTGGCTGGTTTTACTCCAAGAGAGAAGGGGCCCAGCAACATTTCTCCTAGAAAGTGCTTGATTCCTGGGGCACCAAGGCAGCAGCAGGAGGCAAACTCCACTGGATGCCACAGGACAAGGGTAGGCCCCTAAGGAGCCGAAGTGGCTCCACAGATCCAGGGTGGGAAGAAGAAACAGTACAAATTAGGAGGCTATGAGGACAGAGGCAGGAAGGTAGAGGCCCTACAGATTGTTGTTAGAGCTGTGAGGAGATGAGGATGGGTCACCTATAGGCTGGAAGGCTGATGGATACTCAACAAGCTGTTTGGCCTAGGCCCAGTCCTGGCTGATAGTGAGTGGTGGAGATCTGGAGAACAAGCAGTCTTGCTGAGAGAGAAGGAGAGGGACATACCCACAGGAATGGCACTGGGTTTGCCAGCACTCCTCTCTTATGCTGTGCTCCAAACAAGTCAATCATACGCGCTTCCCTGAGGTTGATGTTGTACCCTCAGCACAGAACCTGGCATATGAAGGATGGTCTGAGGTGTACTGAGTAAAGAGGCTTGATCATAAAAGGATCCCTGATACTGACCATGGGCTGGATTTTCCTCAACAAAAAATAAACTTCAGACCTTCAGAGTAAGAACAAAAGGAAATAAAATAGAGTCTCTATTTTAGACTATCTTATCTTTGGCACTATTAATAATCCTGTCCCACTTTTGCAAAGTGCACAGCATAATTCTAAACAGGATCTGTATATAATCAGCCATCCAGTCAACATATTTGCCAAGCATCTACTAAGGATTAATGCAGAATCAGGCCCCATGGGTGCCAGACACAGGTGTACCCACAAGGAAATGAATGTTGATTCAATAACCTCATTTGATCTTTGACAATCCCATTCATTATGTCATTATGGGGGCTGGGCACTAGAAGAATAGGAAACAATGAGTGTTGAGCTGGCTAGCCAACATTATACTGATAACCAGGTCATAACCAGTGGGTCTCCCTATGTAACCTTAAGCTGACCCAGCAGTTTACGCCTGCTTGGCACCTCTAGAAGTGACTTATTGACAGGAATTTCCATTGGTAGCTATTGAATACCCAAGGGAGAGATATGCTTCAGAAAACTGTGAAACAATGAAAAACTCTTAACAATTGATTTTAAATCAATATGATGAGGTAACAGCACCCAAAATAGAAATATACCCAAGAGGCCAAGGGACAGATCTACACTCCTCATTTCTGTTTTTGTCAACTGCATTCATTTTCAACCTTGACCATGTGTTTTTAAAAAGCTCATACAGAATCGGGCTTCAATCCTGTGCTATTCGACAGTTTACCAATAACAAAACCTGACTACATTTATAAACTGCTTCTCTCTGCCAGGTACTTTAGATTTTTTTATTTAATCCTACCATCGATCCACTTAGGTCGATATGATTATTCCCATTTTACAGATGAGGAAGTTGAAGCTTCTTAGGGTCACTCAGCTCCCAAGTTGCTATCAGTTTTAAACTTGTATGCCAGGCGGTAGTGCAGTGGATAGAGCGTCAGACTGGAACACGGAGGACCCGGTTCGAAACCTTGAGGTCATTGGCTTGATTGAGCACGGGCTCATTTGGCTTGAGTGCAGGTTCACCAGCTTGAGCAAGGGGTCACTTGCTCTACTGTAGCGCCCCCCTCCCCAAGGCACATATGAGAAAGCAATCAATGAACAACTAAGGAGCTGCAACGAAGAATTGATGCTTGTCTAGCCTGACCAGACGGTGGCGCAGTGGATAGAGCATCAGACTGGGATGCGGAGGACCCAGGTTCAAGACTCCGAGGTCATCTGGTTTGAGCAAAAGCTCACCAGCTTAGACCCAAGGTCGCTGGCTCGAGCAAGGGGTTACTCCATCTGCTGAAGGTCCGCGGTCAAGGCACATATGAGAAAGCAATCAATGAACAACTAAGGAGCAACGAAAAACTAATGATTGATGGTTCTCATCTCTCTCCGTTCTGTCTGTCTGTCCCTATCTATCCTTCTCTCTCTCTCTCTGTCCCTGTTAAAAAAAAAAAAAGAATTGATGCTTCTCATCTCTCTCCCTTCCTGCCTCTGTCCCTATCTGTCCCCCTCTCTGTCACAAAAATAAACAAACAAACTCATATGTCAGATTGCAACAAAGATGGTCTTCCTACTTCAACCTGCATCTGGCAAGGAAGAGCTAGGAGGAATAGTGAATGCATTTAGTGAAAGAATTAGGACTCTAACATCTTGAGGCCCTGGGTACACTATCCAACAGAACTTTCTGCAGTGATGAAAATGTTCAGTATCTGTACTATCCAGTATGGTAGCCACCAGCCAGTCATGGCTATAGGGAACTTGAGAGTTGGCTAGTGTGACTAAGATACTGAAATTGTAATTTAATTTAGATAGCCACATGTGGCTAGTGGCTACTGTAGTAGACCATACCTAATACTATGGGCAGAAACAAACAGGATTATTCCAGATCAGGATCTGTGTAACTCTTGCATTTGGGTCATAGCAACAGAATTAGGAGTTGAAAATAACTAAGGGTCTCTGACACACTGTGAGCTCGGACTCAGTGGTTGAGGCCTCTGAAGTCACCTCAAGATGTGGGAGCTAAGACATTGAATCAGGGAAAAGAAGAGAGAGGGGAGTGGATGGGGTAGAGAGGAGAGGAAGGCTTGGAAAGTGGGGGCAGGTACAAGACAGGTTCACCTGAAGATCTAGTCCCCTGTTCCCTGTGCCCCAAAAATACAAAGGAAGTCTTCAGAGACAGGAGGGCTCAATGCCAGTTAGTGAGTCTGCCCCAAAGGAGAGAACCTTCCTGTTCCTCTGACAGGCGCCTTAGACTTCCTGTGAGCTTGTGTCCACCTTTGTCTGCTTCCTTTTTCTTTGTTTGTTTTGGAGCATCTGAGCAGCCTGTGTCTCATCCTGGGAGCAGGGAAATAAACATCACCGTGGAGACAAACTCACTTGACTCCACTTACAGTGAGTAACAGCCCATGATTTTCCAGCTTGAAGGCCCTTTTGTTTCTGTGAACATCACTCAAGCAGATTTGGCCATGGAAACTGAGGGCAATAAACTGCTTGTGATTAGAAAGACACAGAACAAATCCCTGACAGGGCTTTGGTGACAACAGGACAACCACAGAGACTGCCTCAAACAGCTACTCTGCCTCTGGTTTGCAAATTAAATGTGCCCCTCAGCCCACTCCAACACTACCCTGCATATTTGGGGGGCGAGGAGCAGGTACCATAGCAGAAGGGCCTGGGCTACTTGCTCCAGATGGAGATCTTTGTCTTGAGCTTTCAAAGACAGGGGTGAGGGGTAGGTTTATCCTTTTGTCCTAATTCTGTCTTGAGTCTGGACTTCAGAGGCCAGGAGGCCAATAGCAGCACTGGTCATGAGGAAGAAAGGAACTTCCTGGAAATCAAGCTAGAAAGTGGGACATCTAACTCCTTCTTCTCTGTTTTGATTATGCAAGGGGAAAAAAGAGTGACCTTGTGAGGTTTACAAGAGGCAGCCCCTGATGTCCCCACATCATAGAGCCCTTTATTTGCCAGAACCTGGACTCAGGGCAGGAAGGGATCAGATTTGGTTCCTGCCTAGAGGAAAGAGGCAGATAGGGGTGAGGGTATAGGTCACAGCAGAATTATGGATCTGGAGTTGGTCCTGGCCCACCAGGTACCCTGAGATAGGGTGTATGGAAACCCCAGAGCTCCATTACTGGTGATCTGGGTTTCAATGTGGGCAAAGCCAAGGCATGTCTGCTTTCCTGCTGGATACAGGGGGCTGGAGTCCAGTCAATCTACTTGCCATACCTTGCATTTGGGGTAAGGGTCAGTGTAAGGGGGGCTACCAGAGCCAGGCACCAGGCAAGGCTGCATGAGGTCTGGTTAGTGCTCTGTGCTTAAGCAGCGTTCTGAAAAAACTCAGCAAACCTCGTGTCTTGGTGACCAGGGAACTCTGACTGCCCTGGCAACCCTAGTGTTGGGCTAGATTTCTTAAGAAGGATCTGGGTGGGTTGGGGCACTGGGCCTCAAGGCTACTACATTGATTCTAGGACAACTATTGTTTCTGCTCTCAGTTTGGAGGGAGAAGCTCGGGTGGGGCACCTCAGGCTTTTGTTTAGGGAGGAGAGGGGCTGTGTAGTCCAGGGCTGACACTGGCCTGTCCTTGTTACCCTTGTCAGCAATGAGTCCCTATGAGCCCTTTGGGCTGTTCCCTGTTCTTTTCCAAATGAAGGACTTGAGGACCAAGGGAGGAAACTTTCCAGGACCAAGCAGTGGATCTACTTTTAGGAGATGGGGTGAAGTCCAGGTCTGCAATGAGGAACATACAGTGGGACCAGGCTTCTAGCATGAATGTAGACAAGGTGACACTCAAGGGCAGATTTGACCTGACAGTAGCAGAAGTTATCCTCCCTTCCCCACAGGTCCTCCACCTGTCCCTTTCCCTTTTCCCTCTATCTTTCCAGGAATGCAAAGGAAGGTTTTCCAGAGATAACACAAAGTCTCAGCAAAGCCCACCATGGTGCCCTTCTGTGAATATTTGTTGCAGATGCTTTCAACTGCCTACCCAATCACGCTTTTTATTGACTAATGCCTGGACCATGGTATGTGATTTTGTGGCGAGAATCAATTTCATAGATCTCAATAAACTAACATGAGGATTAATTTAGAATCTGAGGCTGAGCATAACAGCTATTTTGGATCAAGTCCACATTTCATTCCTGAATGGACTCTGGCTTACCTAACTTTTCCCTGGTCCAGTTCCTCAGTTTTCATTTTGAGTTCAGCACAGGGTGTTGGGCTACATGCCTATGCAGAAGCCCTGGGCTAATTTCCAATCTTGGGGGCCTTTTCCCTCTATCACTTCACTGCTGATTATAAAAATCAAACAGTATAAAAGATAATTTGGAAACACCTCAGGCATAATCACACCCCCTTTGTAGTAACAAATTCTGTTTGGCCTTCCACTTCAGTCTGGGGCTATATACGTGATGGCTGGACCCAGACATTCTCTTTATGGTCTGTTTAGTTAATTAATATTAGATGCATCTCTATGTGGCCTTTGAGTCTTCAAGAGCATCATTTCCAGTGGTTACAGAATGTTGTGTCAAGTAGATAAATGTGTTATTTAATCAGTTGCCTTCTGTGCACATTATTGCTGGAAGCCAGGTCACCTGACCTGATTTTAGATTATAATGCACATTTGCCAGTCCCAGTGCAGGGAGGTGCAAAGGTGGAGCCAAAATTCAGGTGCATTTATATATGAAACATTTATTAACTGTCAGCTAAAGGCAAGGGATCATTCCAGGGAGAGGATACGGTCTGGAAGAGTAAGAAAATGTGGCCTGCCCTGGGCATTTAGTTCAGTTGGTTAAGTGTCCTGAAATGACAAAGTTGTGGGTTCGATCCCTGGTCAGGGCACACACGGGAAGCAACAAAGAATGCATGACTAAGTGGAACAACAAATAAATACTTCCCTTCGCCCTCCCTTCTCTCTCTCTTCTTCTCTCTGTCTCAAAAAAAAAAAAATCAATAAAAATTGAGCCCTGGCCAGATAGCTCAACTGGTTGGAGCGTCATCACAGAGCAGGGAGGTTGCCAGTTTGATTCCCTGGTCAGAGCACATACAGGAGCAGCTTGATGTTCCTACCTGTCTCTTTCTCCCTGCCTCTCTTGAGAAGAAAAAAGAGAGAAAGAAAAAAGAAAAAATATGGCCCTAGAACCCCAGTTGCTTGAGAGTGTGACTGGACTGGGGCATGGAGACAGGCCTCAGGTATTTATTGCATGATGTGGGGAGATATTAGGGCTTCTGACCCTGGAAGTGATATGTGTGGTTCTGAGAAACTAGGTTCTCAAATAATTGGGACTTGTCTTTTAGACATTGGTCCATCCCCATTTATTTGTTATTGATGATAAAGTAATAAAATTTGGAACTAATTTACATAAAAACACATTCCAGGGTCTTTTCTTATAATCACTTCAGTTTTAGTCATGTGCCCTGTAATATTTCTTGAGTGGGATGTGCAGTTAGAGTTGTACTGCTGGGAACTGAAAAATTGGGAGTATTTTCCTCATGGACTCTCATCCAGCATGTTCATGGGCAGATGCAGGGAAGCTAAAAACCACTGTTTGATCTGAGAATAATACCTGCTATGTTTACTAAGCTCCTGCTATATGGTAGATATTGTATAGTAGGTACTTCATGTAAGAAAAAAGGTTTTCTAGGCAACTGTATTTTATGGTAGGTATTATTTTCTTTACTTTTAAGGACATTGTGAATTAGAAAAGTTCATTGACTTGCTAGAGGTTATTTAGCAATATCTCTTCTACAAAACCAGATAGTTGCGTAGTATTTCATGAAACCCTTTTCAAAGAGTGCTCTCATACATGTTTGCTTTTCAACATAAAATGGTAACTGAATAGCAATCCAGACCTAAGAATGAAAGAGAATTATATGTGATAATTTTAGAAATCTCTTTTAAAGTAATTTACTTTCAAATGAGAGTATTACTTAGAGCTGAAATTGATAAGAATATATGTTTAGAATTAGTACTTAAGTTTATTTTTGTCATTTTCATAGGAAACTGTACTTTCAAATTAACATCCCACATCAGTGGGCTAAAACCTCACTCTTTTTTTTCTGGTAGATTAAAGACTTTAGGCTATTTACAGACTTTCTGCTCTTCCCTGAAAAGTCAGGAGGCCAGACCAGAAACCACTGACCAGCAAATCTCCGTGGTGGAACAGGGTCTGTCCACTGAAACAGCAGCAGTGTGGTGGGCAGAAGAGGCTTTGAGGGACCCATGTTGAGCATTCCAAGGGCTAGGATAGCCTGGGCCTGAATTTTAAATTTGGCTTTGTTGTTTTTCTTGATTACTGCCACAACCATAATTCATAGTCTGGTAAGTCAGAACTATGGGTTTTGTTTTCAAATAGAGCCAGGCTCAAGGTAATGATTTATTTTTCTTTCATGGGAACCTTCTACATCTATGGATGCCCAAATGTTCTCCTTACCTCCCTGGGCATCATGCCACATGCTCAATCCTGTGCTGCACCATCCTGTGCTCAGAGGGGCTTCACTGACAGTTTCCTCTGCAGGAATGTTCACCATGCCTGCCCCACATCTATGGGGTGACAGCTAGTCTGCAGCCTGATGTATGTCCTTGAAACTATGAGGAGTTTGGAACAAGAGATAAGTCCCTGGCATATAGAGGGGAACTATGTACTTCTAGAAAAGTGAGGTCACCAGGGGCATGGGCAGAGGGAGAAAGGGAGGGGACTGGGGCAACCACATTTGAGCTGCCAGAGAAGGATGGAAGGGTCAAAAAGGCATAGTAGAAGGGATGGAAGCCAAGCTAGGAAAACACAGTGCCCCAGGGCAAAGAAGCAGAGGCTTTCTAGGAGGGAGTGACCAGGAGGGCTGTATGGCCAGTAGTCATGGCCATCACAGCCAGGCACGTGCAGGATTGAATCACTGAAGTCGGACAGACGGTAGAGAAACAGCGGAGCTGAAAACTGGTGGGCCATTTCTTTATTCTAGCCTCACACCCAGCAAGGTGAGTAAAAACACATTGGGCACCAAACCCACTCATTCAGTGCTCACAAAGCTACTGACACATCTGAGTTTTCCTAGGATCAAAGGCCCCCACCAGCTCAGTCCGCTCTGATTCCCCATCTGCTTCTTTCTGCACAAACTGGCTTCTCCTTCAGCACCCCACCATCTTGGCTCCCTTCTCCTGCAAAAACATGGTCTCCTCCCCCTCCGTCCTTCTTTTCTTCTTAAAGCTTTTTAGTGCAAAAACCCCTCCTCCAGCATATATTAACATAACAAAGCCCCTCCCCAAGCAGGAAGGTAATTAGCAGTATTACCTGGCAGCACCATTCACATGGGCAGCGGCCATTTTTAACAATAAAAGTGAGCAAAATCAAATAACACAAATTTTACAAACTTACTTGCCCAACAAGGGCCTGCAGGGATTCCTGTTTGCTGCTCTTATTTGTTAAATTTTACCCAAATCTTGAAAATAATAAACCCTATGCTAGGAGGATAAATTTTACTCTTTAAAAAAAAAAAATCATGCCTGACCAGGCAGTGGCGCAGTGGATAGAGCATCAGACTGGGATGCGGAAGGACCCAGGTTCGAGACCCCAAAGTCGCCAGCTTGAGTGTGGGCTCATCTGGTTTGAACAAAGCTCACCAGCTTGGACCCAAGGTCGCTGGCTTGAGCAAGGGGTTACTCAGTCTGCTGAAGGCCCACGGTCAAGGCACCTATGAGAAAGCAATCAATGAACAACTAAGGTGTTGCAATGAAAAACTGATGATTGATGCTTCTCATCTCTCTCCCTTCCTGTCTGTCTGTCCCTATCTATCCCTCTCTCTGACTCTCTCTAAAAAAAAAAAAATCATTTCTTTAGAGTCATAGAATAATATATGATCAGTAAAGAACATTTGGAAGAAAAGAATTGGAAAGAAGAATAATTTAAATACCTAAATTTCAATTTCAATCTTTCTAAACATACCAAATGTTAACATTTCGGTATGTTTTCTTTCAGTGGTTTAAGGTTTTAAATTTTACAATTATAATTACACTGTATATATAAATTTGTACTCAATTTAACATTTCTATCACAAGCATCAATCTTATGATGATTTTTAGAACATGGCAAACATCATTCAGACTGCTACAAAGTTCAGCACCCACCTTTTAATTCATCTTCTTCATTTATATTATTCCTTTCTATCTTTATATATATTATATATGTATTCTGACTACCTGATGTCAAATACTGAGTGTAGTATGCACATTTACTGTCTTTGTTTTGTAGTTCCAAGGTAACAGGTTTTGCCTCAAGTATTTTGATGCTAAAATATTGAGTGTACAAATGTTCAGACCAGTCATGCTTCCACAATTGCTCCCATGAATATAAAATTATCCTTATTATACTACTTGACACTGCTCATTGCCTTAAGTTGTATTTTGATGTAGCCACTGGCGCTTTTTCTTTTGTTTGCATTTACCTGGTATAGCTTTGCCTCTCCTAGAGTTGCTTATTTTAAGTGAGTGTCTTCTATTAACTTAATCCAGGAAACTTTGTCTTCTAACAAGGGAATGTTAAATGCTTCTATTTATTGTCATAACCATCTTGGTGGTCCCCTGTCATCTTGTCTGAGGTTTTCTACATTTCCTTTCTTTTCTGATTTTTGAGCCATAACTGATGATTTCTTTTATCTTCAGTAATTTGGAAAGGGGGCATCTTGTTTCTCACTCCACTGATGTGCATTCTATCGCTTCCAATGAATGTTACAATTTGTCTCTGTATTTGGTTTCTAAGCAGCTCTGCTTATCTCTGCCAGGTCCCTCTCATCTCCTTTGGTGGAGGCAACATCCTCTGCAGAATGGTTTTAAAGGCCCTATGTTGATTTTTCTTTGTTTGCTCACTCTGGGAAGTGAGTCCTACATAGCTGGAGCAGGAGAGTAGGGGACCTCTCTCAGGAGGTGTCCTGGTGCTTCTGTGAATTAAAGGGACCATCCAGGCCCTAACCAGAGGAGGCTGTGTTTATCAATGGAGAAGGGTCAAAGCAGGAAATGTCACTTCCACTGCCTGTGGAAGCCCCAGAAAGAGGTGCCTGCTGGCCCTTGGTTGAGAAAAGCAGAATGAGCAGACTGGTCCCAGCTGGCAGGGATGAGCTCTCTGCAGAGAGAGGGTGCCAGGGCTGAGAGACCAGAGTGAGGATGAGGTGGAAGGTGGGTGACTGGAGTTGGTGGGGTTATAACTCTGGCCTAGACAGATGGTTCAGGGACTCAGTCTCAGATGTGAAACTTCTAGGCACATGAATTACTTTAAAATATGCTTTTTAAGACTTCTAAAATGAATTTCAGTGTGGGCTCTTTTAGTGCCTCCATTTGTCTACTCTCTTAACCAGGTATTGCTCTAATGTATTGTATATTCAAACTCTCTCGAACCTGGGACATCCACATGCCAGGCCAACACTATGGGGCAATGAAAAGCTTTCTTTTTCTTTTTAATTATGTGACAGAGACAGAGAGAGAAAGACAGAAAGAGGGACAGACAGACAGGAAGGGAGAGAGATGAGGAGCATCAATTCTTCACTGCAGCACCTTAGTTGTTCACTGATTGCTTTCTCATCTGTGCTGACCAGGAGGCTACAGAAGAGTGAGTGAACCCTTGCTCAGGCCAGTGACCTTGGACTTCAAGCCAGCGACCTTTGGGCTCAAGCTGGTGAGCCCGCGTTCAAGCCAGTGACCTCAGGGTCGGTCCTCAGGGGTGTGTGTGTGTGTGTGTGTGTGTGTGTGTGTGTGTGTGGCAGAGAGAGGGACAAATAGGGACAGACAGACAGGAAGGGAGAGAGATGAGAAAGATCAATTCTTTGTTGCGGTTCCTTAGTTGTTCATTGATTGATTTCTCATATGTGCCTTGACTGGGGGCTACAGCAGACCGAGTGACCCCTCACTCGAGCCAGTGACCTTGGGCTCAAGCTGGTGAGCCTTGCTCAAACCAGATTAGCCTGCACTCAAGCTGGTAATCTCAGGGTCTTGAACCTGGGTCCTCCATATCCCAGTCCAACGCTCTATCCCAGGGGTCCCCAAACTATGGCCCGTGGCGCATGCGGCCCCCTGAGGCCATTTATCTGGCCCCCACCACACTTCCAGAAGGGGCACCTCTTTCATTGGTGGTCAGTGGATGCATCCTGTGCTCCTGGAGTACTGTATGTGGCGGCACCGCAAAGCGCGGCGTCGCTCACATACAGTACTACTTCCAGTGACGTGAGACACAAGCGTCACGGCTCTGGAAGCGCGTCATATTATTTGTTACGGCTAGCAGTGACAAATATGGAACCAGACATTGACCATCTCATTAGCCAAAAGCAGGCCCACAGTTCCCATTGAAATACTGGTCAGTTTGTTGATTTAAATTTACTTGTTCTTTATTTTAAATATTGTATTTGTTCCCGTTTTGTTTTCTTACTTTAAAATAAGATAAGTGCAGTGTGCAGAGGGATTTGTTCATAGTTTTTTTTATAGTCTGGCCCTCCAATGGTCTGAGGGACAGTGAACTGGCCCCCTGTGTAAAAAGTTTGGGGACCCCTGCTCTATCCACTGCGCCACCGCCTGGTCAGGTGACCTCAGGGTTTTGAAGCTGTGTCCTCCGCGTCCCAGTCCAACACTCTGTCCACTGTGCCACCACCTGGTCAGGCCTGACAAGCTTTTAATGACTTGTTTAGATCTAAATGCTCTAGCATTATTTTTATTTATGCAAGATAGTTTCTCCTCTGTATCCCCTAACACAAAGGTGTCATTGCTTGGGAAGGTACTGCCATACCCGCAGATAGGGGAAGGCTGGGGCCTGGGAAAGGCCCACTGGGGCTGGCTGGGGAGGACAGCTGTCCAGGGCCCAAGGAGCTCTCTAGAGAGAGACACAGGCTGGATAGGGCTTTTGTTTTCTTTCTTTCTGTCCCCCAGCTTTATGGAGATATTGACTTATAACATGTAAATTTAAGGTATACAATATGATGATTTCATACAGGAATACACTGTAAAATGATTGCCACAGGTCTTCCTCTTCTGGAGGGCATGAGATGCAGCGGTGGGCTCTCCTTCCACCAGGGATAATCTGACTGACATGGCCAAGGCTTTTTGAAGACTGACCTCAAAGACAGGCCACAGATAAGAAGACCTGCTGGTGAGAAGGGGCCAACGTAGTGCATGCAGTGGTAGCGCTTTGACGGGGCCAGTCTGGCCTCTGAGAGAATGGTAAAGCCAAATAGCAACTCAGGAGAGCTAGACCATTTCCACTGGACACCAAAGGGTAATACCTCACAAATACCCAGTTCTTCTGGAATCAGCATCTTGGCTGATCCTTTAGATGTTTTGGAATATTTCAACCAGAATCAAGAAGTAGCACCACCAGGGCCCAGTTAAGCAGGTTCTAAAAAGGCCTTGGACCTGACCAGGTGGTGGTACAGTGGATAGAGCGTCAGACTGGGATGCGGAAGGACCCAGGTTCAAGATCCCGCTGGCTTAAGCACGGCTCATCTGGCTTGAGCAAAAAGCTTACCAGCTTTGAACCGGGGTTGCTGGCTCGAGCAAGGTGTTACTCGGTCTGCTGAAGGCCTGCGGTCAAGGCACATATGAGAGAGCAATCAATGAACAATTAAGGTGTTATAACAAAAAACTGATGACTGATGCTTCTCATCTCTCTCTGTTCCTGTCTGTCTATCCCTCTCTCTGACTCTCTCTCTGTCCTTGTAAAAAAAAGAAAAGAAAAAAAGGCCTTGGGACAGGCATGGAGATCAGGTCATCACTCTGATCTCCATGCTGCTCTGGGTGCATAGGCCTCCTGATCACTACCAAGCCCTTGGACACCAGATGAGAAAATTGAGGTCCAGAAATGTAGATAATATATATAATCCAAGGTCACTCAACAGGCCAATCCTAATTCCTACAGTATCTCAAAATATTACAACTCATTTTCCTTTTTCCTTCTATGTGTGTTAATATAAACCCTCAGACTCAATTGTTAACATCAGGACCTAACACATGTGAGTATGTGTATTTCCGCATCCAAGTTAGTCCTCCTGCTCTGTGCTTCCAGTGCTGTCTGCTCATCTTCCTGTTATACATACCACTTATCTCACTGCACTGCAATTATCTATCTGTGTTTGTCCTCCTCACAGGAGTAAGTACCTAAGGGCAGGGACTTTGTTGTTATTTGTAGTGTATACAGTACCTTACACAAATTTTGTTAAATGAATGTTGATGAATTCACCTCTCCAATTCATTATACATAGGTTACAGTGGCTTGGTCCAATTAAATGTGCAATTCTTTTGGCCCTGGCCGGTTGGCTCAGTGGTAGAGCGTCAGCCTGGTGTGCGGGAGTCTCAGGTTCGATTCCCGGCCAGGGCACACAGGAGAAGCGCCCATCTGCTTCTCCACCCCTCCCCCTCTCCTTCCTCTCTGTCTCTCTCTTCCCCTCCTGCAGCGACGCTCCATTGGAGCAAAGATGGCCCGGGTGCTGGGGATGGCTCCTTGGCCTCTGCCCCAGGCACTAGAGTGGCTCTGGTCGCAACAGAGCGATGCCCCGGAGGGGCAGAGCATCGCCCCCTGGTGGGCAGAGCTTCGCCCCCTGGTGGGCGTGCCGGGTGGATCTCAGTCAGGCACATGCGGGAGTCTGTCTAACTATCTCTCGCTGTTTCCAGCTTCAGAAAAATACAAAAAAAAATTAAATGTGCAATCCTTTTATGATTATTATTATATTTTCTTTTTGTATTTTTCTGAAGTGAGAAGCGGGGAGGCAGATAAACTCTCACATGCGCCCAATCGGGATCTACCCGGTATACCCACTAGGGGGCAATGCTGTGCCCATCTAGGATGTTGCTCTGCTGCAACTAGAGCCATTCTAGCACCTGAGGTGGAGGCCGTGGAGCCATTCTCAGTGCCCGGGCCAACCCTGCTGCAATGGAGCCTTGGCTGAGGGAGGGGCACTGAGAGACAGAGAGAAAAGAGAGGGGAAAGGGTGAAGAAGCAGATGAATGCTTCTCCTGTGTGCCCTGGCTGGGAATCGAACCCAGGACATTGACACACCAGGCTAACACTCTACCACTGAGCCAACTGGCCAGGGCCAATCAAATATATAATATTAAAATCATGTTATTATGAAGGTTAACAACTGAAAAACTACTTTGCTTAGCTTACTGTGCCTGAGGAGAGCATGTGGGTGGAGAACATGGGTGCTTCATGGTGCCCCTTGTGGCAGCCTATTCTAATTGCAGGCAAAGGGTCTAAAGAGTGGGTCTTTCAAATAAAGTGATTAAAGGAAAAATATTTTCACTGAATGTACACAATAAGTTCTGAAATACACCACCCGCTGCCTCCTTCTCCTTTCATGTTGCTCCCTCAGGTCCACACTTGGACCTGCTCAGGCTTGACATGAAATAAGGTTGATAGAATTGTTAAGAACCGAATTTGGCTCTTCTGCTGGGCTACGTTATTCCATAAGTATTAAGGAAACACCTAGAAGAGAGCGTCATGAGGTGGCCATGTTCATTTGCACATTTCCCACCTGCATTCCTTCTTCTACTTTTTCTTTTTTCAGAGAAAGAGCGAGAATCAGAGAGAAGGATAGATAGGGATAGACAGACAGGAACACAGAGAGATGAGAAGCATCAATCATCAGTTTTTCATTGTGGCACTTAGTTGTTTATTGATTGCTTTCTCATATGTGCCTTGACCGTGGGGCTACAGCAGACCGAGTAACCCCTTGTTCAAGCCAGCGACCTTGGGTCCTAGCTAGTGAGATTTGCTCAAACCAGATGAGCCTGCGCTCAAGCTGGTGACCTCAGGGTCTCGAACCTGGGTCCTCCGCATCCCAGTCCAACACTCCACTGCGCCACCTCCTGGTCAGGCCCTTGTTCTACTTTAGAACTGAAAAACCCCCTAAGGACAGGGACTGTGTCTCATTTACTTTCATCTCCCCAATGCTGGGCATGAGACTTAATGCAGCATAGATACCAGGTGCATGAGCAAGCTTTGAACACTTACTGAGCACCTACTGTGTGCCAGGCCCTGTGCTCGGGGCTGATCACAGGCATGTCTAAAATTGACATATCAGAGCCTTGGGTTGAAATGATCGAGTAAAAGTAACCTGGTTGGTGAGCTGCTCTGAAATAATCATGGCTCCACCTTCAGATGCCCAACCATTCTAAGCATCTGTGCCTTTATTATTATTATTCCAATTTTCCAATTTGATTTTATTCTCTGAAGTCATCATTCCACCCTATTACATTCAGTGTGTGCTGTCACATTAATCGTTACTGGGGTCAGTGGCCAGATGAGCCCTTAACATTCCATTACCAAGTGTTTGTCATTTCTCGTTAGTGATATTTGTATAATCACTGGGACCATTGCTAGACAACTTGTCAAAATCTGTGTGGCCTTGCCTACCCATGTATTTATCCTTCCAGAACTATGGAGGGCGTCTGGAACCCTAGTATGCCTTTTCAGAGAAAATAGTACAGCACCATGATCTCTTTCATCTTCTATCATCTTATACATCAAAATTCCTCCTTACATCAAGAACTCTCTCATATCTGTGAAAGGTACCTCCCCTCTGCCTCACATGCTTCACAGACTGCAGGTGCCTTTTGTAAGAACTGCTGCATCTATGTCCCTCTCCTTCCTGTCTTTGTTTTCATTGTTATTAGAAGCGTAGCCATGGAGAGAAATCTGGTGGTCAGTAGCAACTGCAGCCATTAGAAAAGATAAATTTTCCTTTTAACCAGCTTAAGGAGAATAGGATTTGGTGTCCAGTTCCTGCAGTGTGCAGAGAAGTAAGCAGAATGAATTCAAGATGGCGAGTCCAGAAAAATCTTTTGTCAAACAAAAGCTCTGTGCGGGAGGGAGTACTGATTGACAGGTGCTGCATCCAAAAAGGTCTGTGGAATTTGCAATGACCCTCACTCAATAGCCACCCTGGGAGGTAGCTACTCAGGGGTGTCACTGGGGAATTGTGGACCAAAGGATAACACTGCCTGCTTCCTGTAACACAGAGAAAGGGCCTAAACCCAGGGGGCAAGGCTTCTGCCTTCTCTTTCACAGAAAGAGTCCTCCTAAACTGTTTGCCTGGATTTGGGCACTGCGGTTGTGCTTGTCAACTGTGCTTCTTGGCAGCCCATACTGCCTGCCACTTGACCCAGTCAGCAATCCCTGTAGCAGACCTCCTACCCTTCTACCACCTAGGACTTTTGTGAACACCAAAGGAAAGAAAAGGCCATGCACAGTTTTTGAAAAGTGAAGAGCACTGGTAAGAATACTGGGTTGTAGTGCTGTATGCTTGGCCATGCCCTCCACAAGTTCGGGCTCTGGGCACGTTTAGTAAGCATGCTCCAATGCCCAAATTTGGTGAGATGCCTTGAATTGGTAGTTTCTGATTTTACATCCCTTCCTTTCTCTATGAACTTTTTTGGTTCTTTAATACTTATTAGCCTGACATTCAAGGTTTCCAAACCCATCTTTCCAAACATCTATTTCCTACTGAAACCCTCTTTTCCATTTCAGGGTCCCCAGAAAACACCATTGGCATTCCCAGCCCTGTTTGTTTGATCATATCTTTTCCCTGTCTTATGTCCCCACCCTACTTACCCCTCAGAGCCTTTCCATATTGTACCTGTCCCAGAAGACCTCTATATAGCCGACCCACAAATCACTTCACCCTTCTTCCAAATAACAGTTATTGGGTTCCTGCTGACCTTGAACCAGGAAGGCAATGATCACAGTGTTAAGAGCAGGCTCTGCAGTTATATTGCTTAGGTTGGGGTCCTGGTCCCACTTCTCACTGTCTGTGTCACTTTGGGCCAGTCACTTAAAGATCCTGAGCGTTGCTTTTCTCATCTATAAAATAGGGACAATAAGGTAGTTCTTATAAGCATTAAAGTTATGAGCACAATGCCTGGCATATTGTAAGCACTAGATAAAGAAGGATTAGTATTATACAAAGAATTTTCTTTCTTTTTCAAGTGATAGGAGGGAAGATAGAGACAAACTCCCGCATACACCCCAGCCGGGATCCACTTGGCAATGGGGTCAATGTTCAAGTCAATTAAGCTATCCTCAGCGCCCAGGGCCGGCACTCAAACCAATTGAACCACTGGCTGTGAGAGGGGAAGAGAGAGAGAAGGGGGAGAAGGAGGGGAAGAGAAGCAGATGGTTGCTTCTCATGTGTGCCCTGACCAGGGATTGAACCCGAGACATGCATACGCTGAGCTGAACCTCTATCCACTGAGCCAGCAGGCCAGGACAAAGATTTTTCTTATATGTTGCCATGTAATGGCCATAGCCCATGAAAAGTAGATGAGTTATTGTCCCAGATGAGGAAAATGAAGTCCAAAGAGTTTAAAATATTTGTCCAAGGCCACACATTCAGTGGTAAAGCTGAGATTCAGATGCAGGTCTGTCTGCTTGTGGTCCACAGCTTTCCTACTGCAGTAGCTGACTGGCCTTATTCAGGCCTCCTGTAGTTACTTCAGTCCTTGTTCCTTGGTGGACAGCACAGGGGCGTCTCTCCTCTCCGTAGTCAGACCCTGGGCTCCTCCAGAGCAAGGTTTCTCTTAACTATCCTGTAACCACCCCAGCTATCCACCATTCAGCATTTGTTGAGAAAAAAGTGGGAAAAAATGTATTTCAAGACCAGACCTTATCCCAGAAGAAGTTAGTACTGGTACTTAGGTCCCCAAAAGTCAGGGGCCTTTCAATAGAATCAGTGGTAAGCCTAACTCCAGGCTCTTTCCACCTCAATTCACCCATCAGTCTTTGACTCAGCAATCTGACTAGACCGCTCTCCTGCTTAAACACTTCCAGGAATCCCTATACATCCTGTGCGACTAGTCTTAGTGTTTTCTCTAGAGTCCAACATGCTCTGTTAACATACGTCTTCACGGAGCTTGACATATATTTCTTTAGTCCAGGAAGCAAACTTTCAGGAGAGGCAGAGATGATCAAGGACAACAACAATGTGCTCCCTCAGAGCTATGTAGTGAATGGAGACAGGGCCTGCTCTAGGAGGCAGGAGACCCTGGTTCTCCTGCAGCTATATTTCCAGATTTATGTCCCTTTATTTTTTATTTTTTATTTTTTATTTATTTATTATTTATTTATTTATTTATTTATTACAGTGACAGAGAGAGACTCAGAGAGAGGGGTTAGATAGGGATAAAAAGACAGGAATGGAGAGAGATGAGAAGCATCAATCATTAGTTTTTCGTTGCAACATCTTAGTTGTTCATTGATTGCTTTCTTATACGTGCCTTGACAGTGGGGCTACAGCAGACTGAGTAAACCCTTGCACAAGCCAGCGACCTTGGGTCCAAGCTGGTGAGCTTTGCTCAAACCAGATGAGCCCGTGCTCAAGCTGGCGACCTCGGGGTCTCGAACCTGGGTCCTCCGCATCCCAGTTGGACACTCTATCCACTGCGCCACCGCCCGGTCAGGCATGTCCCTTTATTTTTAAAGGAAAGCTACATGTAAAGTGCTCTAAACACCAAGGTCGGAATGTCAGAACTTCATGGTAGACATGATGGACAACAATGCCCATTTTGGTGTTTGCCTCATCATCCTAGTAAAAGAACCTCAGGTGTGTTAATGGAACAGAGAGAACACGATAAATTATGTAGTATACCCAAAGTTACTAAGACCCTAAATTTTGATGTAGACACACAAATGAAACTATCCTTTCAGCTTCCTCAGGGACCAAGCAAGGATGGGAATTAAGAGTGGAATTGTAGAAAAGACCATGGAGATTTTGTACAGAAAATTCTCTAGTAAAGAACACCTAAAATTCCATTTAGTCAAAACTATTATTTTTTTTGAGTGCCTATTATGTACTAGGTGTTTTATTTGCATTGCCTAACTTACTCCTCACCACAATCTGCCAGAGAGGTGGTAGTATATCCATTTTACAGAAGAGGCAACTGAGATTCAGTGTCTTGATCAAGACCTGTGCATAATGCAGTTAGCTAATTTATTTATTGTATATAAATGCTTAAAATATTTTCTCAGTATCTTTTTTTCTTTTTCTTTTTTATTCAGTGAGGAGAGGAGGCAGAGACAAACGCCCACATGCGCCCCGACTGGGATCCACCTGGCAAGCCCACTAGGGAGTGATGCTCTGCCCATATGGGGCAATACTTTGTTGCTCAGCAACCAAGCTCTTAGCACCTGAGACAGAGGCCATGGAGCCATCCTCAGTGCTCAGGGTCAACTTGCTCCAATTGAGCCATGAATGTAAGGAAGGGAATAGAGAGAAGCAAGAAGGGGAGAGGTAGAGAAGCAGATGGGCGCTTCCCCTGTATTCCCTGTCCCAGAATGGAACCTAGGACATCCACACACCAGGCCGACACTCTACCACTGACCCAACCAGCCAGGGCCTCCTCAGTATCTTTATCTGCCAGAAAATCAAGGCCACATTGAGGTAATTCATGAGCTTATCAAGTGTTTTCAGTCATGTTTTAACTAGTAGTAAATCTTTTGCTTGATTTATCTG